>NC_058519.1:368291473-368606473 GCF_904849725.1 Hordeum vulgare subsp. vulgare
GAAGGTTTCCATGAAGTCTTCGAATCGAAGTTTCTTCGTGTTGGCCACCTTCAATGTCTTCAGCTTTTCCTCGCGCACCTCCTTGCAATGGACTTGGACCAGGGATAGAGCAACATCTGCACCACAACGAGCTGCAGATTTCTTCCACGACTGCACTCGGTTCGGAATCTCCTCCAGTCGAGCCATCAGGTTCTCCATCTTCTGCCGCGACTCATCTTCTGGCCAAAGCTCCTTGTCGATTCGGCCGATGACTTCTCTTAGTCGACTGATGAAAGGACCAACTTTGCCCACGCGGATGTGCTCACGAAGCAGATCCCGATTGGCGTCCTCGCCGAGTGGAACGTTCTCGAGAATCGACCGCTCCACGTCAGCTGCTTCAGTTTCAGCGTCAAAGCAAAAATCTGCGACAACAGGACAAGCAAACAATAAGCGCCGAGTGTGACGTGCATAACACAACCACTCGGAAAAAGCAGGACTTACCAGCCAGACGCGTCATCATCTGCCGAGCCCAGTCGCTGACGTATTTCTCTTGTGCTATGCACCGTTTGTTCAGCACGTCCATTTGTCCAATCAGGGCAGTCCTTTGTTTCCCCATCTTTTCAACTTCCTCAGTCATCACCTTGTTCGCTTCACGAGCCTGCTCCAATGACTTCTCTCGTCCCGCCAGAGCATCCTTCATGCTAGCCATTGCAAGCAGCGCCGCATCAAGCTCACCAGCTAACTGATTCTTCTCCGCCCTGAGAGTCTCATAGGCTGTTCCCATTTCACAAGTTTTCTGCCAGCCAGCACCAAGAGACAATCAGATAATTCAGCAATAAAAGTCTAAGTTCTTCACACCCCTGCCGACGCAAGCAGTTGACAGCGGTCTCGGGGACTACACCCAGTGGGTTCACTAAGAGTGACCCCACTGGCATGCAACTCAAGCAGGCCCGCCCTATTGAGATGCATGTTACCACCTACACCTACGAGGCCAATACTACCCGACCTGAGTACAAATTACTCTCGGGGACTCTTACAGTAAGTGCACTCCGAGTGCCACAACTGCTCACAGTCGGTCATTTTATTTACAGACTTGACCAAAGCAAAGACAATATGTATAAAGACATCTGCCGGTGCAAGCACTCGCCAGAAGTCTCGGGGACTACACCCACTGGGTTCACTCAGAGTGAACCCATTGCAAACAACAGATGCTATCCAAAAACACCCAGTGGGTTACAAGAGAAAAGTAAATACTTACTAGCCCACTTACTCGGATATCATCCCGCAGCTCCAAGCTCCGCTGGTACAACGATGCGACGGAGTCGTAGGCCTTCTTGGCTTCTCCAGCCATCAGCTCCGCCTGCACCATGGCTCCTTTGGCCGCTCCCACCTGCTCCTCCGGGAGACGCTGGATGTTGAACTCGACATTCGACGAGCCTGGCATCGTCAGAAGGTCCTGAGGCATCCCAAGGTCCGCTCCAGTCGGCTCTTCAACCACCAGCGCCGGTTTAGTCGGCGGCAGCGCCTCAGTCGGCAGCACGTCGGCGGCGAGAGCAGCAACTGGCGGGACGGCCTCAAGGATAGGCTCTGCGGCTAGCTCAGGCCCCTCCTGGTCACCCTCGCCCACATAAATCGCCCCTGCCAGACCGAATGTCGCGAAACCTCAGAAAAAGAGAAGGACAAGACCGAAGATAGAATTCGAGATGTGATAGGATAAAACACTCGAAGTCACTACAACGCACCTGGCTGGGACGAGACGACGTTGTCCGTGTCCATGGGGTCATCCTCCTGGCACGCCGGAGAGGTGGCAGAAGTAGCGACTCTGTCGAGTGAAATCCATTCTACCAATGAATAGGAATTCACTCGGATATCAGAAGAAATTAGAAGATCGATACACTTACGTGGAGGTGACGGGGACAGCAACCCTCATCCGCGGCAGAGCCTTCCAAGGTTTGGACCCACTCGGTTTGGCCGCCTTGGAAGACTGACCCGCAGGCTCAGCGGCAGCATCCCTGACCCTCTTGGTGCTCCGAGCACTCGGGACCACCGGGGCAGTGGGCAGAGCACTCGAAGATGCTGGAGGGACCGAGGGAACGGCAGGCTCGTGTCGGCGCTTGGTCCGATGCTCTGATTGCGAAGGCGGCGAGTCCTGCTCTTCGTCTTCCTCCTCTTCCCCACTAGTCTCTTCCTCCGACTCCCCGCTATCGGAGACATACTCAGCGCTCTCCACGCTGCCTTCCTGGCTGCCTTCCTCCTCCTCGGCCGGGTTCCCGTTCAAGATGGGAGAAAACCAGTTGGTCCACTCCTGCATAAAATTCAGTCGGCGACATCAGACGTCACACAGAGATTCAAGCAAATGATAAGATTAAGACAGTTAGGAGCACTCGACAAGTGCCACTCACCTGATTCGGAGGAGGATTGTCCGCGCAGAAAGGCTTCACTCGCCGAGATCCTTTGGGATTCTCGCAGGGGCCTGTGATCTGGAGCACCCACGAGGTCACCTTCTCCTCAGTCACGCCCACAACGTTGGTCCGAGTGGAATCCTCAGGCCCCGTATAATGCCACATGGCGTGGTCGCGAGCCTGCAGAGGTTGGATACGCTGACCGAGGAAGACCTCCAGCAAGTCTATGCCAGTGACCCCCCCTCCTGACGACATCTACGAGTGCTTCGACCAGAGGCTGGATGTCGTTCTTCTCCGCCCTCGTGAGCGCGAGCTGCTTAGGTGGGGCGGGCCGATCTAAGCTAAAGGGAGGCAGCCGTGTCGAAGCATTCGGACAGGCGATATCCTGGCAGTAGAACCACGTCGACTGCCAGTTCCTGACCGACTCAATTAGCTGGAGGGCAAGATAACTGCTCCGACTCTTTTTCTGGAAACCTAAGCCCCCGCAGAGCTGGAGAAGATGTGTTTTATCATCCGACTGGCTGAGTCGTTTGATGGTTTGGGATCTAGCAGAAAATATGTGCTTGAACAACCCCCAATGGGGAGGACAGCCAATGAAACACTCGCACAGAACTATAAAAGCAGAGAGATGAGCAATGGCGTTCGGGGGAAAGTGGTGAAGTTGTGCCCCGAAGTGATTCATGATGCCCCTGAAGAAAGGATGCGGGGGCAAGGAGAAACCTCGATAGACGTGGCTGAGCAGCAAGATGCGCTCCCCCTCCCGGGGCGCCGGCTCGACCTCGTTCTCCGCCGGCAACCTCCAAGACTTGTGCACGATCATCCCGTGTTCAACCAGCTGCAGCAGATCCCCCTCCGTCACCGTGGAGGGGAGGAAGTCGCCTTGAATCCACCCCGTCGGCAGCGGCCGCTGCCGCCGCTGAGCAGGAGCCGCCGCCTTCCCCTTCTTCTTCCTCGCCTCCATCTTGCTGGTCTGACCCTTGGTCATGGCGGAAACTGCGAACCCGCAGGAGGAAGGAGGAGGGAGGAGTGTAGAGGCGCTGGAGGTGGCGAGAGAGACGGAGCAGGCGAAGGCAAGAGATTCGGCGAGCGTAACGAAGAACCCTCGCCGCCGAGATTTAAGTAGGGTTCCGACTGGGTCACTGGCAGGTGGGCCCGAAACCTTATCCCCCGACCCACCGCGGCGATATTAGTGGAGAGGTTGAAGGCGCGAGAATCGAGGCGTCAGGCGCTACTCGAGCGTGATGGCGTCATCCCCGTTGAGCGTGCGGAACCCGAAATTTGAGATCCCGGAAAATCCGTCGCTGTCAGTTGACCGGTCGCGTCAAAAGATGTCGCAAAAGCACTCGGCTTCCGATAGTCTGTTTCGCGAGTACTTCCACTCAGATCGTTGGTCAGAAAAGATAAAATGGATTGAGGCAAGCAACGCCCAAGCCAAGCCCGCTCCAGTCGGATCCAAACTTCAAACATCGCCTCGTCGTTCCAACCCCAATCCTTTCGAGGACTAATGATGGGGTTATAGTCCTAGGGTAGGGTCATAGGCCTGCCCTGTAGGTCCTACCCAAGGACTACCCCTCACAAAGGACAAGGCCCTTAGTCAGCTTCGACTGAATTAAGGAGTCCCCATCATCCAGTCGGTGACAGGTCCTCGATCATCCAGTCGGAGACTAGCATTCGGAGGATATCAAGCTAACCGACTGGATACCACTCGGTACATCATAACCCCCCTGGAGGGAAACGGTCGTATGTTTCCAGGTGCATTTATTAGCATTTAGGGCGTACGTTACCTGTAACGTACGCATTCAATCGCCACTACTCCACCCCTGTACCAGAACCGTTGTGGAGGGCAGCGCACTCTATATAAGCCACCCTCCCCCGCTGGTAGAGGGGTTAGCAACTCATTTGTATTCCATATTCCACTCGACAACAAGCTCCCAGAGCACTGAGACATAGGGCTATTACCTCCACCGTAGAGGGGCCTGAACTCATACAACCTCGCCGTAGCTGGGACTCTGCCCATCCTTTTCGTACCATACACATCTACTGTCAGGCTTATACCCACGACAGGTCCCCTGCTGGCCCCTGCCTTGGTTCTCAAGTCTGGCGCGTATCTTCTGTTCCGGAAAAAATCTTTTCGGAAGTTTTATTCTGTTTGGACATCGTTTAAAATCCTCCTCTGAAAAGGGTCAAAAACACAGAAAAAACAGGAACTGGCACTTGGCACTGAGTTAATAAGTTAGTCCCAGAAAAGATATAAAAGACATACAAAACATCCAAAGTTTGACAAGATAATAGCATGGAACCATCAAAAATTGTAGATACGTTGGAGACGTATCAGTCATCCACAATCACCAAGCAATACTTTCTCCCCCAAGACTATTTAAAGATGACAGACTAAAGAGGTCCATGTGAATGAGCTCCAAGGGTCTTTTAGAGTAAATGATAGTCGTGGGAAGGTGAGCTGTTTCATGAAGCTTCCGTTCAATACAAGCACTGTAAGCACGGTCTCTGGCAAAACTCACATTTGTTAGTCCACGAACGTGATCCCCTTTGAGGAGACTTTGCAAAAGCCAACCCACATCAACTTTAGCCATTAGACAAGTCGCGGTCTTAGTGGGTCGATCCGAAAAGTTCACCACATAGAGACCGTTCTCGACATGTGCAACAAAGGCTACTTTAATAGTATTTCTCCACAAAAGGGCCACGGTATCAAGGTTAAAGAATGTGGCAAAGCCCATAATTGGAAGTTGACGAACGGAAAGCAAATTGTATGCAAGGGACTCAACAAGCATGACCTTCTCTACAGATAAATCTTGAGAGATGACCACCTTGCCAAATCCCATTACCTTAGATGTTGAGGCATCAACAAATTGGACATGGGTGGGCATGGATGGAATTGGATGCACATCCACCACCAAGTCCTTGCTCCCAGTCATATGATTTGTGGCTCCACTGTCGAGCAACCATGACACCCCAGCGGAAGTAAACTCCTACAAGAGATCAATGCTTGGATTTAGGTACCCATTCTTGAATGGGTCCTTTGATGTTAGAAACAAGGGTCTTAGGAATCCAAATAGCCCATTCAATGTACTCATAACAAGAACCAACAAATTTGGCACAAACATGCCCATCACTAGCACGACATAAAACATAAGATGGGTTAAAGTTGTCGGCTTTGTTTGGTAGAGGTGGTTTTTCCCTTCTTGTCATTATCACCCCCTTCCTTGTTATTCATCTTCTACTCTCACCTATTTGACAAAATGCCCTTGAGAGGGGGAGAAAGGTTGGTCTTGTTCTTCTTTTTCTTCTTAAACTTGGGTGCCAACCCAAGTCCCTCCTTTCGTACAACTTCCTTTTGATTACTCAAAAGGTCATTTAGATTCTTCTCACCTTAGATGCATGACACAATACCCTTTTCAAGTTATTCTTTCAACTTGGCATTCTCCTCCACAAGATGCACATGCTCAAAACAAGGGTTAGTAGCACACGCATTATCAATTAGAAAAAAAGGACGACGGGTAGAAATCTCCTTGGTTAGTTTTACTTGGAGTTGATCATGAGACTCCTCAAGAGAGGAATGAACACCTTTCAAGACCTTGTGGGCCTTGTCAAGTGTGTCAAATTCTTCCTTGAGTATATCATGGTCAACCCCAAGTGAAAATTTCTCATAATTAAGCACACGGGTAAGAACAATAGCATGATCAAGATCTTTTTGCAAATTAGCATGATCAATGTTGTGTGACCCCTCAAGAGCCAAACGAAGACCGCACTCTTCCTCTAGAGCAATGGATAGTTCCGCAATCTCATCGACGTAATCATGACTATGTCCTTCCAACTTGGAGATAGTATCCTCATGAGTCTCAATGAGATCATTGGCCTCACCAAGTTGTTCCAAAAGAGCAACAAAGTGCTTCTTGGATTCACCTTCGATCTTACACAGGAATTTGTCAAACTCATTCTCATCAAGCTCCACTACTTCACTACCATCAACACAATCTAACAATGAAGGAGAAGTAGTGATAGTGGTCTTGATGTTTGGGGTATTGATACCTTTGGCCATGAGGCACTTGGCGATGCGGTTCTCGTTGGTGGCGCTGAAGGGAGACACCTTGGGGAGGAAGTGGCAATGGCCACGGTAGCCGTTGCCATCCCCTCACGGCCTGTATCATCTCCGTCGTCATCAGAGGTGTACTCTTCATGGGCCACCAAACCCCTTGGAGGAGTTTTATTTGTGAAGATGTTCTTGCTTGGGAAAGACTTGGCTTTGTCTTTGCGAATGAGCTTGCCCCCATTGTCTTCCCTCTTCTCATAAGGACAATCCGCCACAAAGTGACTCACATTGCCACAATTGTAGCATGTCCTCACTCGTTGCTTGTTCTTGGACCTACTTGAGTTCTTCTTGGAGAAGTTGGGCCTTGAGTTTCTCTTGTTGCCCCAAAATTGCCTCGATGCAAGAGCCATGTGCTCGTGATAAGCATACTTTGTATCTTCGGGGAAACCCTCTTGTTCCACTTCCTCTTCTTCATCCAAAATGACCTTGGCTCTCAAGGCAAGGTTGGGTGAGGCTTTCTTCGACCGAACACGAGCAAGAGCATTGTCGACGGTCTTGTTCATGATATTCATGATACTCATCCAACACTTCGCTTGAGGTCAAGGTGTGGAAATCCGGCCTTTGACGAATGACGGAGGACATGGCTTTGTTGAATGGCATGATGGCCTTGTGAAACTTGTGCTTGATCCAAGTGACATCCGTATCCTTGCTCCCATGATCTTGGAGAGCAACGACAAGAGTAGTCACCCTTTGGTAGAGATCACAGGGGTCCTCATCTTCTAGCATCACAAACTCATCGGCCTCATCAAGAACCACTTCGAAGTTGGACCGTTGAATGCTTGAGCTCCCCTTGTACAACACCATGATGTGCTCCCAACAATCCTTTGCACGGGTGAAGGGGCACAAGTGAGATAGATATTCGGGAGGAACCGCGGATTGAAGGATGAACAACGCGGAATGATTGTATTGATTGTCCGCCTCTTCTCTTGGAGTGAGGTTGTTTGGATCTTGTGGGTAAAAGCCTTTGTTCGATGATTCTCCAAAGATTTGTTGAGCTGTGATTCAAATGAGACTTGATGCAAAGGACCCAATTAGCGAAATCACCTTTAACAAATTTAGGAGGAGGACCAAGGTTATTAATATGCAGTGTAGGGACCGGTCCTCCATAGACCGGGAAGGAGGAACCGAGGCAAAGGTTCCCGTCCCATTCTTGTCAAGAGAGGAAGAAGTTCGAGTACCTTTAGTCGGTTCCTTTTCAAAATTGGCCTCCAACTCCGATGTGGTGGGTTTAGCCACAAGTAACGGTTCGGGAGAATTCTTCATCCCCTCAAGTAATTCTTTAAGAATGTACTTGACTTCGGTCGTCATGGACGTCTTGAGTGAGGCCATAGCCTCATTCAAGTCTGTGACATCCTCGACTTTTGCTACAGTAATGATTGTAATTAAGCGACACTGATCCCACGCTAATGATGCCACGTCATCGCAAGTGATATTAATGATCTCATGTTGGTTGAAACCGAATCAAATTCGAAGCTTTAAAATAAAGTCAGACGAGAAAAGATTTTATGTTGTTGAAATAAAAACGTCGGGGAGTTATCAAAAATTCCCTAACGGATTATAATATCGAATCGGGCACTTTTAGAATTATTGATAATCCCAATATGTTTGAAAGTGGAGCTTTAAATCAAATAAATAAAAGAAAGATAGTAAATGAAAATAAATATATAAAAGAAAGAATTAAAAGTATATTTAGTAAATTATAAAAGAAAGTAATAGAATTGAATAACAAAAAGAATTAGATTTAATAATAAAAAGAACGTAATTAAGAAGAAAAAAAAGAGGAAGGAGAACCCCCTGGCCCAACTGGGCCTAGTGGCCCAGCCGGCGAGGCCACCAACCGCCCGCAGGGGCCAAACCCTAGCCAGCGAGGCCCCTCCCCTCGCTCCCCCCTGGCAGCCGCCGCCACCCCACCCTGCGCACCCCCTCGAACCCTCCTCTCTCCCTCTCGATACACCTCCCTAGGGGAGCCGAGCGCCACCAACCCCCGTGCACGCCGAAGCCCCCACCCCACCGACACCTCCCGCTCACCTCACCCCCACCCACCGACGAGGCCCCCCCACGTCCCACGAGCTCCCTCGATCCCCCATACCCCCGTCGGCCCCAAATCCCTCCTCCCCTCGTCTCCTCCCTCCTCTCAGGCTCCCAGATCGAGCCCCCCACCCTCCAGGAGCCCCGCCGACCAGCCTTTTCCCTGCATCCCATCGGGCCCTCCTCTCCACCTCGCCCCCACCCCCCACCGGCGAGCCACCTCTCCCTCCCGACCTCCTCCTCCCGCCGGCGAGCCCCCTCCCATCCCCACCGGCCTCGCCCCCCTGGCGGCCTCCCACCCGCCGGTTCCCTCCTACCCAACCGGCCAGAGCACACCGCCCCTTCCTTGTCGGCCGAAGCCCCCACCCCCGGGACCGTCTCCCGTCGGCACCCCCGCGCCGTCCGGAGCTCCCCGTCGGCGGCTCCATCCCGGGGGCCCTCCTCACCGGGGCCCCTCTCGGCACAATCTCGCCGTCACGTTCTCACCGGCATCATCACCACCGCGCCACCACCGTCACCGCATCGTCTTCGTCCTCTCCGTCACCTCCGCCTTCCCGCGAACTCTGACTTCACCGGGCCGTCTCATCAACGTTGGTGAGCCCCTCCTCGGGCTCCTCCCACCATCGCGTTCCCCTCACCGTCCCGGTTCCGTTCCGACAAACGGGGCTCCGATCCGTCGACGTTTGACTCCGGTAGGAGGAGTTGAAGTTGGCTCTCTCCTATGTTGAGTTAGCACAGAGAACTCTGTGTTGTGTTGTGTGTTGTGTGTTAACAGAGAGAGATGGGAGTGCTGAGAGTTAAAAGATAATAAAACAAAAGATGTATTAGATGTCGTATGTATGTATGTATGTATGTATGTATGTATGTATGTATGTATGTATGAGATGCGATTTATGTATTTTCGTATATAGATATTTGGAGGAATACGATATTTACATGATTACGTATCTGTGAATAAAATTGGGTATTCGGCCTAAGGTCACTTACCGGTGGGGCCAACGCACCCGCTGTCTATGACACGGAGGCCCTACGCGATAGTTAAAATAAATAAATAAATATAATGTTAATGTTTTTATTAAATAAATAAGTAGACATATTAGTTAAATTAATTAATTAGAATAATTAGAGTATGACACGTGGGTCCTCCACTAAATTAATCTGATTAATTAATATTTAATCTTAATTAAAATTTGTGCTTATGACGTTCGGGACCCGCTGGTTAGTTGACCAGTCAAATGTTGATGTCAGCATGACATCATGCTGATGTCATAATAACCTTTTATTAAATTATTCAAATCTGTTTTTAATTCCTAATTATTGAATAAAACTTTAAAAATTAATATTAAATAATCTGTAAGTCAGATCAAAATATTTTCAACATGAAAGTTGATCAGCAAAACGAGACGAACCCGGATACACGGTCCATTCGTCTGTCACGCGTCCCTAGCATAGCAAACATGGAACCTTTCCATCGTTGCGAGTATAACCAGTAGTAGCCCGAGACCCGGAAAACATCGTCAGATATTCTTCCGACCCGTCTATGACGGATGTTGCTGCGTTAGCTCATGTCTAGCCTGCATCTTGCCATGTCATGCTTTGTGTTGCGCCGTTGCTATTATTTATTGTTTCTTCCCCCTCTTCTTACCGGTAGACCCCGAGACTGACGTTGCTGCCGGGTACATCTATGACCCTGCCGATCAGTCCTTTGCCGCAGAGCAGCAAGGCAAGCAACCCCCCCCCCTTGATTATTCCTATATCGCCTATGTCTTTCTTCCTACCGCTTGCATTAGTATTTTGCTACTATTGTAGTTAGCTCCTATATCTGATGCATAGCCTGTTTTTGATGAACTGCTACTTTCAGTCTTGTACCTTTAATATGCCTAGTATAGGTGGAGCAGTCATCCCCTCTGACCCCGTAGTTCAGTTGCCCCGCTTGTTTTCAAATCTCGATCTCTGATCGACGAGCCAGACCCGACACAGCACATACACCCCCCTTCGTTGTACGACGCTACAGAGATACTATCGGGTACCGAGGGTGACACATCGCTAAGTACTCCTGATGATATCTCTTTAGTATAGCTAGTCGGTCGTGGTTATCGAGGGTGATTCCTCTTTCACCATTCCCGATGACGCCTTTGTCGTGCAACCCCTCAAGTGTGGGACTCCCGAGGGTGGTTCCTCTAAGCCCACCTTTACGGGTACATCGTTCGGAATCCAACGAGGGTGATACCTCGGATTCCCCCCCCCCCCCCCGATGTTACAACCACACAGTTACTCGACCATGTTACTGGGATCATTGGTGATTAGATGTAAGACGGGTGGATTCCCGTGAGACTGTGTTGATGGCCTAATTAAAATGTTAATGGATTTGGGTATTTGATCTGGGTTGGTCGGAGACCTTTTCGCACTAACCGGCTACGCGGGAAGAATTATGGGTACTCGGCGTCGCGGTATCAGCCGAAGCTTTTCATATGCCAGCAATGTAGCGCCGCGCGCCCGAGTGGTCCCGAGATGCATCGCTCTTGTGATTAAGGGATGCTAGGACTGACGTCGGCCGCCCACGCCACGTGCAGGAGCGCGAAGGGGAACTGGTCCCACGAACCTTTTGTGCTTAGGAGTTAGACCGGCGGGCTGGCCTCTCTGATTTGTCTTAGGTGGGGCTGCGACGTGTCGATATTCTGAGGCCGGGCAGGACCCAGAAAAGTATGTTATCGAGCGTGACGGGACATGTGGTGCACCCCTGCAGGGATGAAAATTAACTATTCGGATAGCCGTGTCCACGATTACAGGACGACTTGGAGTTGTGCCCCGATCTTTTACAACTACAATTGTTACTTAACTGGAATTAGTTTGCCTCGGGATTGCTTCCTCGCAGGGAGTCGAGGGAGGATCTTTAGGCGCGACCTCACTTTAATATTGCTGTAACAATATGACTATTAATGTTTTACCCCTGTTCTACTCTCGTCTATTGCTGCAAGACCCTGAAGATGCTAGTCTTTGATATGACTAGGCCTTCTCTCTTTATTCTCGCATTGCTGCAGTCAGTCCACATATAACAAACCCCTTCTTTGATACTGGTGCATGTTTAGCATAGTTCTGATGTAAGTCTTGCGAGTACTTTGGATGAGTACTCACCGCTGCTTTGCTCTCCCCTTGTCCCCTTGATCCGTTTGCTGCGACCAGATGATGGAGCCCAGGAGTGGAGTTTCCTGCCGACGCCTGCCGTCCCGATGGTGTCTTCTTCGTGGAGGCCGCCGAAGCCCAGGAGTAGTTTAGGAGGTTCCCACGCAGGAGGCCTCGCCTCGTTCGATCGTGTTCCTTTTGTGCTAGCCTTCTCTAAGGCACCCCATGTTTTATGTCTGTACTCAGATATTTGTTGCTTCCGCTGACTCGTGTGTTTCTCGAGCTTTTGTATTCTAGCCCTCGAGGCCCCTGGCTTGTAATATGAAGCTTGTATTATTTTATTTGTGTCTAGAGTTGTGTTGTGATATCTTCCCGTGAGTCCTTGGGTTTGATCGTACGCATTTGTGTGTATGATTAGCGTATGATTAAACTGATGGCGTCACAAGTTGGTATCAGTGCTGACTGCCTGTAGGTAGCCCCTTTCCAACTCCTTGGCTGAAGTTGAGTCTAGTGTTTGAAAAACTTTACTAACACTGATGTTGTGGCTTACGGGCCCACATCTCAATTGGGTGGTATTAGTATCTTTTACTCCTTTCCTATACTCTGGGCTCTATTATCTCTTCTCTTTCGGGTTAAAGATTTTTACTAACTCTAACATTAGGTTCTCGTAAATATTTCATTCCGGAGAGCCCCGTATTCCAGACGATGGCTTTATCCCTCAGAAGGACTGCAGTTACTCTTCGATGTTCTCTTAAGCTGTTGTGCTCATTGCTTCTACAATTTCCCTTCCTTCGTCAACCACTACGGATGACTACATACAAATGTCGTTCATACTTTCTTCTCCAATTGCTCTTGTTTTACAAGATGCAACGAATTATCTTATCGGGGATTCGTCCATCATCAGTTGTCATGGGTTTCGAAAGTTCTTCGACTTACTATTCGGTCTTCCGAAATCCTCCGTAGCCTATTGCTCTTGGCTTTTCTCACCTACTTGCATTATGGTTAAATCCATATGTTTAGCAGCATTCATTAAAATCCTTTGTGATTTTCCTCTGATCTTATTGACTCAACCTGTGTGTGAATGAACACAATCATATGAGGATACTTATGAATTTTCTTTCCGACTCAGACGTCCTTTCAAACAGAACTGGTTCCCAACAAATCAATTTTTATTGATTGTCCATCTAAATCTATTCAACTTACTTGTATTTGATCGGAGCATCTGATTATGATACACCAACCTGGAAATCCTAATTCCGTTGGTAATTAAATATCAATATTTTTCAGACGTTCTATTAACTAATGCATTGCATCATGTCTCCCTCTGATTGAGTACCGATACCCACTCAGGTCCTTTGTGGATTGTCAGACTCATCCTGGGTTGTTATCCAACGACATCTTTTGCTTTCGAAAATTCTTGTGATTGCTTTCTCTGACACATGATGCCATTGGTAAATTGTGTCTTCTCCCTCCGATAGAATTCTAACCTACGCTTTTGTCAGCCATGCCCTTCAAGCATGTGTTAATTACTCTTAGAGTGTGTGGTATATGTTCCTAAGATGCCCCAATGGGTTGAACCTATGCCTTCCTAAATCAACATAAACCGAAGAGTTTTCACGAGTCTTGCTCTTCTGGTGTTTTGCCAGATAATCTTTTTAAGCTACAACTTGATCAAAGGCGAGGAGTAAGTGGCAGGTGATGCATTGATGAAGTGGGAGTCGACCTTGAACTTTGTGTTCATGCCCATGGAAACGACGTTGATCCTATCATACAAACTCCTCGTAACAATAATCAATAATTCTATGATTTGATCTGGTATCTGTCGTTTGGTACCTTACAATCGTGGTTCCGACCATGTTTTCCTACCTTGATTTCATTCTTAGACGAGTTAAAGTACTTGTCTTCTTCAAATCAATACATCGGTCCAAGCCTTAACGTTGATCTACCTCCGAGTATTATTCCTTATAGCTCGAGGATATCACGGAGCTATATAACTTCTTATGAGCTCCTCATCAACTATGATATTTTCATTAATTCCAGTTCCCTCGTGTTTGAGTTGTTGGACATGCGAGTACATCGAGAACTGAATCGAGTACGCATTGCTATTCAACAACTTTTAGCAACCTTCCTTGTTTATGAGTTTGTACTTGATCATGGCATTCCAAGCTGTTAGGCTACAATACCATCGTCATGCGAAAGCTTGACCATGCTATCTCTGTCCTACATCCGTGGAGCACATTTCCAAATTGTGCGTTAAGCTTACATAGGGGTTCCAACATCAAGTTGGTTGTCTGAAAGGCAATCTCAATTCTAGGCTAGCAATCTTAACTGTGTTGCCAGCAACCTATAGCTTCACCGTTCCCTTGCTTGATGTCGTCGCTGAACGATTACGTCTTTGTGAAGCTTCTCGACAAATGTGTCGTGATCATCATCAGCATCCCGAGCTCTTACAGGGTATCGATCAAATGCACGATGAGAAATACCATCCTTGCCCCTCGATAATTTGTATTATCATCGACATCCTTGTTTGCTTTTCCTCCAACACAAACATGTTCATGTTTAGTGTTGTCCCTTAAGTTCCTTGCTATTTAGCTTATGTTATCTTCTACCTTGGAGTATTACTATCTGGTATGTCAAGAGTGTCGTGAGGATTGCACACGTCTTAAGATTTCTTGATATAATAATACTTCTCACCATCATCATTCATCTATTGGTCTTGTGTTGTTCCAAACCGGAATACCAACAGGTGAACTCTGATGTGTGATCCTAATACTTCTGGCAACCCTATTGCCTTGAGGTTAACGACTAATTATTTCATTCTTGGAGTATTGGTTGTTGACTCACCATTCCAGCATTGGTCGTGCTACTCATTCCGTATTTTCGAGTGCACCCTTCGGCCAATGTTTAATTGTTGATGTTCCCTCGAGCATACGACATTATACCATTTGATTTGACATATTCTATCTCCTTGCTATTATAACTTTGGAAATTCATCCCTGTCAAAATCTTGAGGGATTGATGCTGAGCACATTGACCACACCCTCAACATATTCATGGTTCACGATGAAGCCCTTGAAAGCTTTATCTTTGTGCCTAGCTTGTGAAGAATATGTTTGATAGAAGAAGTGTATTTCCCCAAAATTCACGTGCACTCTTTCCACCGTGAATATGTGAAAGTTTTGTTTTGCTTTCTCTAGGATTATCCCAAGCCATTCATGCATGTGCGAAGTGTTAGATGTTTTGATGATTTGCTATCCTCACTGCATATAACTTGCTCAGCACGCCAAGCCACTAACTGAATTGATCAAGGAAAAAGAAGTTCCTTCATAAGAGCTAATCCAGACTTACACATGGAGCCTTGTTATCCTCGATGACGGTTCGCAAATCAGAACTCAGTTGCATTTTGACGTAAGAATTCCACGTGGGGACGAATGTCTTGACATTGTGTTCATATATCTTAAAGTCGAACTCATGATTCAAGGATTGCTTGTGTAGTTCATATTCTGAAAATCCTACATCATCATCTTTTCTTCTCATACATCTTGAGTCTGAGGTGTCCCTACACCTATCAGATAGGATTCTCGGGCAGATATGATGGTTGGAACATTTTCCCAATAATTATAGCTTTGGTCTTTATGTAACCGGTACGGTGATGTCTTGTCTGGCACACTGGGCCGAAGGACCTATTGTTATAAACTCTCCCATATGTAAGATTCCCCATCCTTTCATGTGGAAACTATATGACTTATTTCATAAGATGACTCTCATGAATCCTCTTTGTGTGCCCATTGGTCCGACCTTTATCGGATGACCATGTCGATGCTACCTCGAAGCATGGATGTGGTACTCCAAATTTCAACAGGAACATTGGAAGCGCGATGCTAAATTGTTCCTGGTCAATTATCCAAACCGCATGGTATGGATGAACATGATGATTCTTCTTGCCTCTTTATCTAAATGGTTAAGTACTTGATGACCTACCACGTATACCATACCCTGTGTTTTCCTCGGGAATGTTATACTTTAATACTTGTGTGTGTGAACACATTCTCCTATGGCATAGCTTATCTAAGCAGTGTTAATTCCCTGTTTAGGTAAAAATCTCGGTATACAACTCTGTCAGTAAGACCCCGTTAGTATTGTGGATAACATTCCGGTAATCCCCGGTGGACGAGAACCTTGCCTATTGGTCCGCCTCGTTCCAACGAGCAGGAAAATGGTTCTATTCGTCCCCCGCCCTTGGTACCGATGTTGTTACCGACATAACTGACAGGTTATCCTCTGACATGTCTTGCTACCAATACCGTACAAGATGTCACCCCTCTAGCTACTCCCGACCCACATGGTGGACCCATAACCCAAAGTTCCACATGATTGAAACCTGACTCTCCTGTACATTTTTGACTCCAAAGTATCCTTTGCACTTGGCTTCATATGAAATTCACGAGCCACCGTCCAATGGAGCGATCACTCTTCGGTACGTATATTATTCAACATGCCGAAGATCAAGTCTGCATTATTCATGAAAATCTGAAGGTTGCTCAGTCTCATCAGAAGAGTCAGTATGACCGTCATCATCAAGATATGGTCTATCAACCTGCCGAAAAGGCTTATCTTCGTGTCACGCCAATGAGAGGTGCACATTGCTTTGGGATCAAGGGCAAGTTAGCTCCTCGCTATATTGGTCCTTTCACTTTTCCCGAAAGGCTTGGAAAGTGCCTTATCAATTGGAACTGCCGGCGAACCTTTCTCAGGTTCACGATGTCGTCCTTGTTTCTCAGCTCAGCCGTTGCTTCAAGGATCCTATTCGAGCAGTGGATCATGGTATGCTTGAGCTGCAACAAGATCTCTCTTATAAAGAGCATCCGGTCCGTATTCTCTACCAAACTGAACGTAAGATTTGTCGTAAAGTCACCAAGTTCCTTAACGTGCAGTGGTCGAATCATTCTGAAGATGATGCCACTTGGGAATGCGAGGATCATCTCCGTGATGAATACCTCGGGCTTTTTCCTTCTACCTCTTAATTCTCGGGACGAGAATTCTTGTTAGTAGGGGAGAATTGTGACATCCTCGACTTTTGCTACAGTAATGATTGTAATTAAGCGACACTGATCCCGCGCTAATGATGCCACGTCATCGCAAGTGATATCAATGATCTCGTGTTGGTTGAAACCGAATCAAATTCAAAGCTTTAAAATAAAGTCAGACGAGAAAAGATTTTATGTTGTTGAAATAAAAACATCGGGGAGTTATCAAAAATTCCCTAACGGAATATAATATCGAATCGAGCACTTTTAGAATTATTGATAATCTCAGTATGTTTGAAAGTGGAGCTTTAAATCAAATAAATAAAAGAAAGATAGTAAATGAAAATAAATATATAAAAGAAAGAATTAAAAGTATATATAGTAAATTATAAAAGAAAGTAATAGAATTGAATAACAAAAAGAATTAGATTTAATAATAAAAAGAACGTAATTAAGAAAAAAAAGAGGAAGGAGAACCCCCTCGCCCAACTGGGCCTAGTGGCCCAACCGGCCAGGCCACCAACCGCCCGTAGGGGGCAAACCCTAGCCAGCGAGGCCCCTCCCCTCGCTCCCCCCCAGCAGCCGCCGCCACCCCTCCCTGCGCACCCCCTCGAACCCTCCTCTCTCCCTCTCGGTACACCTCCCCAGGGGAGCCGAGCCCGACCAACCCCCCTGCACGCCGAAGCCCCCACCCCACCAACACCTCCCGCTCGCCTCACCCCCACCCACCGACGAGGCCCCCCCACGTCCCACGAGCTCCCTCGATCCCCATACCCCCGTCGGCCCCAAATCCCTCCTCCCCTCGTCTCCTCCCTCCTCTCAGGCTCCCAGATCGAGCCCCCCACCCTCCACGAGCCCCGTCGACCAGCCTTTTCCCTGCATCCCATCGGGCCCTCCTCTCCACCTCGCCCCCACCCCCACCGGTAGACACCTCTCCCTCCCGGCCTCCTCCTCCCGCTGGCGAGC
Source organism: Hordeum vulgare subsp. vulgare (assembly GCF_904849725.1). Lineage (NCBI taxonomy): Eukaryota > Viridiplantae > Streptophyta > Magnoliopsida > Poales > Poaceae > Hordeum > Hordeum vulgare. The sequence continues at coordinate 368,309,107 of NC_058519.1, forward strand.
CCCCTCCCATCCCCACCGGCCTCGCCCCCCCCCCCCCCCGGCGGCCTCCCACCCGCCGGTTCCCTGCTACCCAACCGGCCGGAGCACACCGCCCCTTCCTCGCCGGCCGAAGCCCCCACCCCTGGGACCGTCTCCCGTCGCCCCCCCGCGCCGGCCGGAGCTCCCCGTCGGCGGCTCCATCCCAGGAGCCCTCCTCACCGGGGCCCCTCTCGGCACAATCTCGCCGTCACGTTCTCACCGGCATCATCACCACCGCGCCACCACCGTCACCGCATCGTCTTCGTCCTCTCCGTCACCTCCGCCTTCTCGCCAACTCCGGCTTCACCGGGCCGTCTCATCAACGTTGGTGAGCCCCTCCTCGGGCTCCTCCCACCATCGCGTTCCCCTCACCGTCCCGGTTCTGTTCCGACAAACGGGGCTCCGATCCATCGACGTTTGACTCCGGTAGGAGGAGTTGAAGTTGGCTCTCTCCTATGTTGAGTTAGCACACAGAACTCTTTGTTGTGTTCTCTGTTGTGTGTTAACAAAGAGAGATGGGAGTGTTGAGAGTTAAAAGATAATAAAACAAAAGATGTATTAGATGTCGTATGTATGTATGAGATGCGATTTATGTATTTTTGTATATAGATATTTGGAGGAATACGATATTTACATGATTACGTATGTGTGAATAAAATTGGGTATTCGGCCTAAGGTCACTTACCGGTGGGGCCAACGCACCCGCTGTCTATGACACGGAGGCCCTACGCGATAGTTAAAATAAATAAATAAATATAATGTTAATGTTTTTATTAAATAAATAAGTAGACATATTAGTTAAATTAATTAATTAGAATAATTAGAGTATGACACGTGGGTCCTCCACTAAATTAATCTGATTAATTAATATTTAATCTTAATTAAAATTTGTGCTTATGACGTTCGGGACCCGCTGGTCAGTTGACCAGTCAAATGTTGATCTCAGCATGACATCATGCTGATGTCATAATAACCTTTTATTAAATTATTCAAATCTGTTTTTAATTCCTAATTATTGAATAAAACTTTAAAAATTAATATTAAATAATCTGTAAGTCAGATCAAAATATTTTCAACATGAAAGTTGATCAGCAAAACGAGACGAACCCGGATACACGGTCCATTCGTCTGTCACGCGTCCCTAGCATAGCAAACATGGAACCTTTCCATCGTTTCGAGTATAACCAGTAGTAGCCCGAGACCCGGAAAACATCGTCAGATATTCTTCCGACCCGTCTATGACGGATGTTGCTGCGTTAGCTCATGTCTAGCCTGCATCTTGCCATGTCATGCTTTGTGTTGCGCCATTGCTATTATTTATTGTTTCTTCCCCCTCTTCTTACCGGTAGACCCCGAGACTGACGTTGCTGCCGGGTACATCTATGACCCTGCCGATCAGTCCTTTGCCGCAGAGCAGCAAGGCAAGCAACCCCCCCCCCCTTGATTATTCCTATATCGCCTATGTCTTTCTTCCTACTGCTTGCATTAGTATTTTGCTACTGTTGTAGTTAGCTCCTATATCTGATGCATAGCATGTTTTTGATGAACTGCTACTTTCAGTCTTGTACCTTTAATATGCCTAGTATAGGTGGAGCAGTCATCCCCTCTGACCCCGTAGTTCAGTTGCCCCGCTTGTTTTCAAATCTCGATCTTTGATCGACGAGCCAGACCCGACACAGCACATACACCCCCCTTCGTTGTACGACGCTACAGAGATACTATCGGGTACCAAGGGTGACACATCGCTAAGTACTCCTGATGATATCTCTTTAGTATAGCTAGTCGGTCGTGGTTATCGAGGGTGATTCCTCTTTCACCATTCCCGATGACGCCTTTGTCGTGCAACCCCTCAAGTGTGGGACCCCCGAGGGTGGTTCCTCTAAGCCCACCTTTACGGGTACATCGTTCGGAATCCAACGAGGGTGATACCTCGGATTCCCCCCCCCCCCGATGTTACAACCACACAGTTACTCGACCATGTTACTGGGATCATTGGTGATTAGATGTAAGACGGGTGGATTCCCGTGAGACTGTGTTGATGGCCTAATTAAAATGTTAATGGATTTGGGTATTTGATCTGGGTTGGTCGGAAACCTTTTCGCACTAACCGGCTACGCGGGAAGAATTATGGGTACTCGGCGTCGCGGTATCAGCCGAAGCTTTTCAGATGCCAGCAATGTAGCGCCGCGCGCCCGAGTGGTCCCGAGATGCATCGCTCTTGTGATTAAGGGATGCTAGGACTGACGTCGGCCGCCCACGCCACGTGCAGGAGCGCGAAGGGGAACTGGTCCCACGAACCTTTTGTGCTTAGGAGTTAGACCGGCGGGCTGGCCTCTCTGATTTGTCTTAGGTGGGGCTGCGACGTGTCGATATTCTGAGGCCGGGCAGGACCCAGAAAAGTATGTTATCGAGCGTGACGGGACATGTGGTGCACCCCTGCAGGGATGAAAATTAACTATTCGGATAGCCGTGTCCACGGTTACAGGACGACTTGGAGTTGTGCCCCGATCTTTTACAACTACAATTGTTACTTAACTGGAATTAGTTTGCCTCGGGATTGCTTCCTCGCAGGGAGTCGAGGGAGGATCTTTAGGCGCGACCTCACTTTAATATTGCTGTAACAATATGACTATTAATGTTTTACCCCTGTTCTACTCTCGTCTATTGCTGCAAGACCCTGAAGATGCTAGTCTTCGATATGACTAGGCCTTCTCTCTTTATTCTCGCATTGCTGCAGTCAGTCCACATATAACAAACCCCTTCTTTGATACTGGTGCATGTTTAGCATAGTTGTGATGTAAGTCTTGCGAGTACTTTGGATGAGTACTCACCGCTGCTTTGCTCTCCCCTTGTCCCCTTGATCCGTTTGCTGCGACCAGATGATGGAGCCCAGGAGTGGAGTTTCCTGCCGACGCCTGCCGTCCCGATGGTGTCTTCTTCGTGGAGGCCGCCGAAGCCCAGGAGTAGTTTAGGAGGTTCCCACGCAGGAGGCCTCGCCTCGTTCGATCGTGTTCCTTTTGTGCTAGCCTTCTCTAAGGCACCCCATGTTTTATGTATGTACTCAGATATTTGTTGCTTCCGCTGACTCGTGTGTTTCTCGAGCTTTTGTATTCTAGCCCTCGAGGCCCCTGGCTTGTAATATGAAGCTTGTATTATTTTATTTGTGTCTAGAGTTGTGTTGTGATATCTTCCCGTGAGTCCTTGGGTTTGATCGTACACATTTGTGTGTATGATTAGCGTACAATTAAACTGAGGGCGTCACAAAGTCGTCTCGTGTGATCGAATTCAACTCTACGGCCTTGGGCACTTCGTGCCCAACCTCATCGTCGTCGACCATACTCTTCGGGTGGTGAAACCCTTAATAAAGAGATGTGGCTCTGATACCAATTGAAAGGATCAATATGGTTGACTAGAGGGGGGGGTGAATAGGCAACTACCAATTTTTAGCTCTTCTTAACAAACTAGGGTTAACAACAAAAGGTTCTCTAGATGAACAACTAGGTGAGCAACCTATATGATGCTAACAACAACAACTAAAGCAAGCAAGGAATACACCACAACAATAATAAGGACAAAGTAAAGGTAAGAGATAAATCACAAGTGGAACCGGTGGAGACGAGGATGTGTTACCGAAGTTCCTTCCCTTTGACAAGAAGTACATCTTCGTTGGAGCGGTGTGGAGGCACAATGCTCTCCAAGAAGCCACTAGGTCCACGTATTCTCCTCACGCGCTCACACAATGCGAGATGCCGTGATTCCACTAGTGGTGCCCTTGAAGGCTGTCACGCCCAAGATGCGACCCTATCCTCAATTTGGCACGAAGGCCTCGTCAGGGATAGAAGCCCATCTCATCGTGTCGCAAGAATGGATATCGTTACAAGTACATGTACTGAAAAGAAGAGATATATAGAGAATTGGCTTACACTCGCCACAAGCTACATCAGAGTCACATCAGTACATTACATAATCATCAAGAGTAAGAGCAGGGTCCGACTATGGATGAAAACAAACGAGAAAAATAAGAACGACGTCCATCCTTGCTATCCCAGGCTGCCGGCCTGGAACCCATCCTAGATTGATGAAGAAGAAGAAGAAGAAGCAACTCCAAATGAACAATCAACGCGCTCGTGTCAAGTAACCTTTACCTGTACCTGCAACTGGTGTTGTAGTAATCTGTGAGCCACAGGGGACTCAGCAATCTCATTTCCAAAGGTATCAAGACTAGCAAAGCTTAATGGGTGAGGTAAGGTTAAGTGGTGAGGTGGCAGCATCGGCTAAGCATATACGAGTACAAGAAATAAGAGGGGGGAGATCTATGCATAACGGACGTTACTACTGATGATCAAATGAATGATCCTGAACACCTACCTACGTCAGACATAACCCCACCGTGTCCTCGATCGGAGAAGGAACTCACGAAATAGACAGTCACGGTTACGCACACAGTTGGCATATTTTTAATTAAGTTCACTTCAAGTTATCTAGAACCAGTGTTAAGCAAAGCTTCCACGTTGCCACATAACCGCGGGCACGGCTTTCCGAAAAGATTTAACCCTGCAGGGGTGCTCCAACTAGTCCATCACAAATTACCACAAGCCGCATAGAAATCCTCAATCACGAAGCTCGCGATCTCGTCGGATTCCCTAGTGGAAAACCTCAACTCTGAGATTACCCAAAGCATCACCGGAATCCCGATGCACAAGATATCTCGTCAAAGGTAAAACTAATCCAGCAAGGCCGCCCGACGTGTCGACGATCCCGATAGGAGTCGCGTACCTCGTTCTCAGGACACGACGGATAAGCGAAGCGTACGAGTGCCAAACCTCAAGTTTCCTCGCGGTGGCCCCGCACGGTGCTCTATTTTGGACCAACACTCATGAGGAGCACTGGCCCGGGGGTTGATTAATTATCCTCGGGGTCCGGAAAGTCCCTATGCAATTTTATTAGGTGCTTAGGCAAATGTAGTACCAAAGTTGGGCCTTGCCAGACCAGCTTTAATGTAAAACGAATTATCAAGGGGGTCCCCATAACAACCCCGATCGTGTTAGGAGCGCTCAATTATGGAACATAACACCGGTAGCCGAAAACTAAGGCGGCAAAGGTGGAACAAAACACCAGGCTAGAATGGTCGAGCCTTCCACCTTTTACCAAGTATATAGGTCCATTAAATTAAATAGCATTAATATGATGATATAACAAGGAACCCATGTTTTCACATGGAAGCATCTGCACCTGCAACTAGCAACGCTACACAGGGTTAAGCAAGCAGTAACATAGCCAATCAGTGGTTTGCTAGGTTGAACATGTTGAAGGTTTTCATGGCATTGTTGAGAGGCTGATGTTTAACATGTGGTAGGCAACGAGACATAATCGATAAAAACGGTAAACTAGCATGGCAATGATAGTAATGGTATCTAGGGAAATGATCATCTTGCCTGAGATCCCGCTTGGAAGAAGAATGACTCCGTGAAGCAGATGAACCGACGTAGTCGAACGGGTCCTCACACTCCGACACGCTTGCGGAACTCTATCGAGACGAAGGAAGCCGGAAACAAGAATCAACACGCGATATTCATCACACGATGCACAACACATATGATGCATGAGCATCTGAATATATGCAAGTCGCGGCATGACAATTCACACAATCAAACACTACACATTGAGTGAAGTTCAATATGCAAGGAGTTGCATATTGACGAAACTCCACGTTTAAGTATTTAGTTCACTCCCGGTTAGATACACGGCAATATTAAATGTGATTAAACATGACAAGAGGTGAAGCGTAATTAATCTACCTATCTAGGCATTTTAAATGAGGTCGGAAATGACATATAGCATCTCCGGGACGACCTCACATGTTAATTTACAATTCTGTCCAGATCTGAATTAACACATTTAATTAGTTGTTAAACAGCAAAACAAATAGGTTCACGTGATTCTACGCGTCATGGCAAGCAATTTACACATAAAGATCATCTCCAACGGAGCTACGGATCAAAAGATACAAGCACCGCAAGATATGATGGCATGAATGCAATATGTGTGCAACGACGGTCACGGGCAGTTCAAAACATTCAAACAGAAAGAGAAAATGAAACTACACGAGATTCTAAGCAAGTTTCATGTAGGACACGATCAAATCGGAGCTACGGTTCAACAACTATGAGCAAAACAAGAAATGACTACAATCTGCCAAAATCAGCCACATAGCATTTTCTACGCCCCACAACTACGGATACACAACTCCGATATGCACAAGCAAGGCATGACACGAAAGAGGGCAAGAAGCACTACTACAAACAACTAACAACAACTAGCATGGCATCAAGGAACACTAGGGAAAGAAGTCACAAAATGGCTTCCCTCATACTATTTCAGACTTAGTGAAAATTACACCTCATGAAAGTGCAGTTTTCGATCTGAAGCAATATTGACAGCAGAAAAACCTATAGCTACAGGACTCCAAATGGCATGAAAATTTACAGCATGCTAGAGAAACACAAGGAGTACAACTAACTCCATTGGACCAACCTCAAAAGAGCTACAAATCACAAGATGCAAGCAAGACAAGACAACAACAAAATATAACAGATTCCAGACTTAGAAATATTTCAGCTCCTCAAAATTAGCACTATTTCTAGCAACTTGAGGGCAATCAAAACACACCTAAACATGCATTTCTATTGCAACCAAAAATACTAGGGGCTATTCTAAACACCCAAGATCAACTCTCTAGTTGACAACTCCGTCAAACGACGCACGGAATAAATCCTACGAATTAAACAAAAGGGCAACATAGCAAAATATCTCGCGAACTAACTTGCTCTAATGCTAAAACTAATTGCACAGAAAAATCCATGGGATTTTCCTACCCCTGAAACATATAAAATATGTGGGGTTTGCAACACAAAATAATGCCGCTCATAAATGCGAGAAAATAACCTATACGCGGGAAAATAGATTATCGGCAAATCCCTACACGTAAAAATACAATTGACCGCTCTAAAATACATGCAAAAATGATTCCTAAAACGTGGACATTTAATCTACGGTATACGGGCAGTCCGGACACGCACGAGAAATTAGACGGGTCGGAAACATAATAGGACAACACGTGTTAACCAAAACTACATACAACTCATCGCGATCCGACTTACGAAATAGAAACTACGGTCGATTAAATATCCGTCTAAATTCTGGAATTAATATAATTCCGAAAATTCCTAATAACTACACGGGCCGAAACTATCCCTAATGGGCTACACAGGGGCATGGGCGCAGAATAAAATAGTGTGCATGCGGCGCAATATAGAGGCCTTGGAGGGGTGCTCACCTTGGGGCCTGGCCTGGTCGGGCGCTCGAGCTGGGCCAGCTGGGCCGAGGTGGCGCTGAGGCAGCCCAGCGGCTGGCGAGGCTAGCGGCCGGCTGGGGCTGCCATACTGGGCCGGGGCGACGCTGTTGCTGGCCACTGCGGGAGGCCGACCTGGGCCCAGGCGTGGGAGGCCGAGCGAGGCCCAGGTGCCAGGCTGCTTGCGCTGCACCTCGTCATGCACCTGCGCACGAGCTGCCAGCCATGGAGGCGGCGGCCGGTGGCGAGGGCAGACGGCCGAGGCGCGGAGGCGGCCGGGAGGGGGCGGATCCGGGTGGATCCGGGTCCTCCGGTCCCATTCCGGCCGGTGGCGGCACGAGCCGGGGGCCGGTGGAAGAGATCGGGGTTGGCTTCCATGGAGGTTTCCTGTGTGGCACACATAGAGAAGAAGAGTTAGAGGGAGGCCGAGATGGGAAGGAAGAGGGCGGTGGGCTCGACCCGGTGGTCGCCGGCGGCGGGATCTCGCCGGAGTGGCGCAGCGGCGGGGCCGGACGGCGTCGACGGGGCATCTCGGAGCAGCACGGGGAGGGCTCGGGCGGAGCTGGCCATGGCATGGAGCTCCTGTGGTCGCCCGGACATGTCTGATTTGACCACGGACATGTCCGGTAGGTGAGGATTTGGGCGAATCTGAGCCCCATATGTCCGATCCGAAGGCTGAGAAAGACTATGGAGCTTGGGCTGCGGGATTTAAAGGGTATGGCTAGCAGGTGGGATTCCTAGGGGGTGGCTGCAAAAAATGACTAGGGGAACCCTAGTGGAGTGAGAGAGGTCTCTCCATGGGGGTGGAGCTTATATAGGGTTGGTCTATGGTGGGGTGGACCTCATTCGTCCGATCGAGATCCGACGACCACGAACGGAGGAAGTGGCTAGGTGGCACTACTGACCTGTGTAGAAGGGCTATGTAGGGATGAGAGGGAAAACGGGCGGCACAGCAATGGATTTTAAAACATCGACAGACATCCGACGGTAGACCGAATACGGTGCCGCTACGGTTGACCGTTCGGGTACCAGACGAACTCCGATCGCGACGAAATTCGACCGACGGTCTACCTATATCTAATCACGATCGCATGCCAAGTTTCACCTCGATCAGAGAAAGTTTTACGCACACTTTAAAAACAGGGTTTCGAACGATGCCGCGGGCGCATGCGTGTGCGGTCAGGCTCGGAACGAACAACGACGAACGCGAAGAGAAGCGGCAACTAATAACGGATGCAAGTTTTGAAAACTGGCGGCAACGGAGATGCCGATTCAATGCTGATGATGCGCATGATGCGATGATGATGCGACAAATAAAAATAGACACACGACGAAAACGGAAAGAAGGGGGAATCTTCTGGAACGTCGGCATCGGGTTGTCACAAAGGCGGCGACCGAACCTTTACAAACAAGGTTGGGGCAAACTCCACACAAAGCTTGGAGGCTCCCAACAAGACCACGGAGCTTCACCACAATGGAATGTGGCTCCGAGGTGACCTCAACCGTCTAGGGTGCTCGAACACCCAAGAGTAACAAGATCCGCAAGGGATTAGTGAGGGGAATCAAATATATCTTGGTGGAAGTGTAGATCAGGGCCTTCTCAACCAATCCGTAGAAAATCAACAAGTTTGATTGGCTAGGGAGAGAGATCGGGCGAACATGAGCTTTGGAGCAACAGTGGAGCTTGGGAAGGTGAGAGGTAACCTTCTTGGGGAATAAGACCCCTTTGTACAGTGGGGGAAAGAATCCAACCGTTCCCCCCCACTCACAGCCCGAGCAGAGCGGTACTACCGCTGCTAGGAGCGGTACCACTTCCGTTAGGAGCGGTACTACCGCACGTTAGGTTCACCAACCATGGTAATAATTTTTTTTACTACCGTGCCTACCACCGCCGAGGTTGCGGTTGTGCAAAAAGTCTGAGGGAGCGGTAGTAAAAAAACTACAACCGCCCAAAGAGCGGTACTACCGCTGTACCTCTGGTACTACCGCTGGTCCTTTGCACAGACAGGGAGAAACAAGCTGGAGCTCCATTGAAGCGAGGGAAAGGTGGTGCAATAGAATTGTGTACGTGTTGATTCCACCCTAACCTTTCTGAAGCGGACCCCCTCTTAATAGTACGGCTTTCCTATGACTCAAATCCACCAAAGAGAAACGTAGAAAGCAATCGTCTTTGATAGACTCTAAGGGGCACCCAATCGTCTTGTGCCTAGTCATGAATTATCTGAAATGCTCAATGCACACGATTAGTCCGCACATGCATTGTCATCAATCACCAAAACCACTTAGGGAGAAATATGCCCCAACACCTTCCCTTTGCATACAGTCAACTCTCTCCTTCTTCCCCACGTACGCACTCCTCGCAAGAAGAAAAAAAGGGAACGACCCCGCGTGCAGCCAACATGTGCCACCAGTCGTGCATCTCCTGGCCATGGCCACATCACCCCTTCATCGCACGTCTCCATTCATGGCCGCGACGCCCGTTTAACGTCGTGTCGGCTTTTGCTGCCGATGGTGGTAGCTTCTTTCACCGGGTTACTCCGGCCGTGGCCTCCTCTCGTCACCATCACACCTTTCGTCGGTGATTCACAATGGTTGGTCACATCCCATCGGTCGCCGCTCGCCATCGGAACATCTCGGCTCACTGGTTCTGGCAATTTCGAGTGCCAATTGCAAAAACAATTGTCTCGCCCCTGAGCCGCCGTAGCTCACTATGTTGTGAGTTGCAGCTCGTCGTGTTGGTGGTTGAAGCAATTCGCGATGTCGGTTGTCGCTCTGGCAACCCTTGGTTGCAGCATCCGCCACCGCCCGTCCCAACATCTCTGTCACAGTCGGTCCCAGCAACTCCATGGTCGGTTATATCATCCACAAGATCTGGTTCTAGCATCTGTCATGGATGGTTGTAGAATCCACGAAAGCCAGTTCAAACATTTTTCATGTCCGGTTCCAATATCTGTCATGGGTGGTTGTAGCATCCACCAATGCCGCTTCCAACATTTGCCATGGTCGGTCCGTGCGTCTGCATGGTTAGTTGTAGCAAAAAACACCACGATCCGTCCCATGCTCCCATCACCCTCTCGTGGCCGGTTCCAGCAAATGGTGGCCACCCTTCCGACATTTGCTGGTACCTGATGTAGTACCCGCGTTGTCCGGACACATATTCTTCGGCGTCGATGGAGCCGCCGTCGTGTCGCCGGCCAAGGTCATTGCAGCTCCGACAACCCGAGGTTGTAGCATCTGTCACTATCGTTTCCAACACCCTGTAGCCGTAGGAACCAACATCCCGCCGCCGTTGGTCCCCAGCATCCCCGTCCTAGCCCCATGGCCACTGGTGAAACACCGATGCGTGCGACAGCTAAAAAACTCGTTTTTTATTTTTTTTTGCGAGAGGCACGGTTTTGCTTCAGCAGGAGGTACGGGTTTGCCTTCGCGAGAGGCATGGCCGTGCCTCTCGGAAAGGAAAAAAAGTCGCGTTTTCTTTTTTTGCGAGAGGCACGGTTTTGCTTTTACGAAAGATACGGTTTTACCTTCACGAGAGGCAAGCCCGTGCCTTTCGGAAAAGGAAAAAAACGCGTTTTCTGTTTTTTTGCGAGAGACACGGTTTTGCTTCCGCGAAAGGCACGAGTTTGCCTTTGTGAGAGGCACCCCCGTGCCTCTCCCAAAAAGAAAAAAATGCATTTCTTTTTTTTTTTTATGAGAGGCACGGTTTTGCTTCCGCAAAAGGCACGGTTTTGCCTTTGCGAGAGGCACGCCCCCGAAAACGAAAAAAACGTGTTTTTTGCTCTCTCTTTTTTTCGCGAGAGGCACAGTTTTGCTTCCGCGAGAGGCACGGAAATAACCGCGTTTTCTGTTTTATTTTCTATTGCGCGAGGCACGGTTTTTCGTCCGTTTTTTTTCGGTTTTTTTCATGAAAAAAAAGTTCGTCAAAATCTATCAACATGGGATCTAGTTTTGAAGATCTCGACGCGAGAAAACCAACGATGAAAATGATTCGAGATTTGGACGCACGGTTTAGGAGATAAAACTTAAAAAAAATGGATCTACGAAAAAAAGAAAAACTCTCGGGTTACGACAAGTGACACATATGTAGTGCGCCATTTATCGTAACATGTGGAGGTCGGAATAATTGTTGAAAAGTATACTCCCTAATTAATGATTTTGACGAAGCGGGCATCGGTCAGCACCAAACAACAACAAAAATAACTCCAACGCATCAGCCCATAAAAAGAGCCCACCTCAACTTCGCACGGCCCAGCCTCCATAAAATCGCAACAACACGATACGATACGAGCGAGACGCAACAACCCACGAAGCTTTGCTCGCAGTTGGCATCGTGTCAGTCTCGACTCGCGACTCGCCGTCTCCCTCCTCCGCCAATCTTTCTCCCCTCGCCGCCGTACGCCGCCCGGCGCCGCTCATGGCCGCGTACCACCTCAGCGCGCAGCTCCACGGCCACGAGGACGATGTAAGCTTCTCCCTCCACACCGCACTTTTCGCCCCGCGTCCATCGCCCTAGCTCTCCGCTTTGCTTCCCCTGCAAGTATCTACGCGATTCGACCCCACCTGCCCGGCCCCGACGAACCCTAGATGGAGGGCTTGCTGCGGGCGCGGCGCCGTCTCGATCTGCTAGTTGGACGCGTTCGCTGGAAGGGCGGCGCGGGTTTGCGTAAATAATAATAATAATAATAATAATAATAATAATAATAATAATAATAATAATAATAATAATTCGACCTAGCTAGCTTGGTTGCCCTCCCGCGGGTTCACCTTGCCGGCTTGCCCCCTCCTCCGGTTCAACACCTCCCCACAAGTTTTAGATTTCAATTGCCCTCGCGAATTTGGTTCATCCCTACGCATGCTCTTGTCACTTTAGTTTCGGTTTGTAACAGTCGATGTAGAGATAGCCGGCGATTAGTCATTGCAGTTTGACTTGCTTTTGAATGAGTGGATCTAGGAATCATCGATTACTTGGTTTTGCTCGAGTTCTTTTCACACGTGTAATCAGAGGGTAACTTGTTATGTTCCACCAGAAATTCAATAAATTGGTGTGCTTATTTCAGGAATGTATGCTCATCCAGAATGCCACGTTCTGTTTTTCTAACGATGGGTTTATTGTTCCAATCATAGCCTGCATTTAGCATGTAAATGCCAAACATAATGCAAAACACCCCTTTATGCAAGCCAATGTATGTCCAAATGATAGTAAAAGGGGAACATGTTAGTCTTGAAAATGAAAAAGTGCGTATATGATGTTCAACCGGATTTGGAGATAAAAGTGATCCCTGTGTATTAACTGATTTATTCTGCTCAAACTGCTAGAGCTTAGGCAAATGTTATTTTGCATACGTGCAACGCATATCTGCATCACTAAGTAGTTCGAGACTTTGAGCATTGGTATGCATTCAACCAATAAAGTTAGATCCTTGTTATCAAACTCTTTCATAATTGCTACATTTGCTACAAATCTGGTTCTTGGCTAACTTGTCCTTGCTCTTTTTTCAATAGGTTCGTGGGATCTGTATCTGTGGTGATGTGGGGGTCGCGACATCGTCAAGGGATAAAACAGTGAGATTCTGGACCCAGCATCCGGAAAAGAAGCGCGAATATGTCCTCTCGAAAACACTTGTAGGGCATTCAAGTTTTGTTGGCCCGATGGTTTGGGCCCCACCTTCTGATCGCTTTCCGGAAGGAGCGATTGTTTCTGGTGGCATGGATACACAAGTACTGCTATGGAATTTGCATACAGGAGAAGTTGCTGGAACAATGAAGGGCCACACCTCACAGGTTACTGGTCTTGCTATCGACGACAACGGTGACATTATATCTTCGTCGATGGATTGGTATGTTTTTTCCCAACCAGTGTAATTCATGTGCTGAACTTTCTTGTATCGCTTCACCATACTTCCTTCTTGATTGCTTGTTTGTGCTGATTTCACCCTGAGGGTCTTTCTTGTATGTATGATGGTAATCACACAACAAATGCAGACAATTTGTGCACAGGGTAGTTGTTTGGCAAATGTAGTGACGGAACATGATTTTAATGTAGTAAGCATGCATAACTTCAGTACCTTCTTCGGTAATTTATATTTCTTCTATTTGTACAAATGCACATATCGTACTGTTGTTTCTTTCTACACTCCAAGTCCCTGTTAGAAAAGGTTTCCAATGTTACCTGTGTTGAAGGATGTGGTGTATCCAGTATTTTGGGCATGCACATTTATGAATTTTACTTTGTGCTGTATTTTTTTTGTCAAAACGACATAATGGGCTAATAGATTATGAAGTTCCCCCATTGTAGCTGATGGTTTCTTGCTTTGCCCTGACACTTGTATTATGCACAGTACTTTGAGAAGGTGGAGAGATGGCAATGCCATAGAGGTTTGGGAAGCGCACAAGGTCGCAGTGCAAACTGTTCTAAAGCTGCCCTCAGGAGAACTATTTACGGGTAGAGCTTCCTCTATGTTTACTCATTTTCCATTTTTACTAGGTTCTATTATTAAGTTTCTACATTGGTGCGATGGTTCCTTGTACTACTAGTGTGATTTATTATTTTCACTATTTCCTAGCGTTTCCGTAACTGAGCTGGTATGATTGGCTTCAACATCATATGGCATCATGGTTTACGGAAGTATATTTGGGAGCAAATATGATTTTTGAGCAACTTAGGCTTCAATTGGTACTGTCGTTTTTGGAAACACTTGTATTGTTCTGCATTGGACACAATATAAGTAATTAACAAACTTCATCTTAGAGATTAGGGAAAATGAGAATGATCATAAAGATTTTCTGAACTAAATCTGATACTCAGTGCACTGGGGCACAACACCGACAAACTTATCCCCAATGTTCACCACAGTTTCCCAGGATTCTCAAATTTCTCTCATATAGAAGTCCCTGAATATCTATAACTAAATTTGTCGAATGGTTGATTAATACTTCACATCTTTCCCCTTCTGTATAGGTTCAAGTGATTCAACTATTAAACTTTGGAAAGGAAGGACTTGTCTACATACATTCTCTGGGCATGCAGGTTATTTGTTACTCCTGATGTGCACTAGTGCTTTCGACTTTTTTGTGCTCATCTACACATACTTGATGGTTGACAGAATGTTGTTCCATTGCAGACACTGTTCGATGTTTAGCACAGATGCCAGGAATGGGTATACTCTCTGCATCACATGATGGGTGAGCGAGTGATTAAAATATCACCTGACTAATTCCACTTGCTTTTGAACGAAAGGATGGTGCAGTACTGTAGAAGCTACTATTATTCTTTCTAAATTGTAAATGAAGATATCATAATTTCTTGTTTAATCTTGGATATTTGTACTAATATCCTGCCAATGGTTTGCTGAAAAAATGCTCATCTATTTGGCGTTTCATCATTTTCCTCACCGTCTTACATTTTTGTGCATCAAATGTATTCTTTCAGTTTACAGCTACTCTGTTTACACAATCACATATGATGTTTTGTTTGGTCGCAGAACTATAAAGTTATGGGCATTAACTGGCCAACCCCTGTTGGAGATGATTGGCCATACCTCTCTTGTATATTCTGTGGATGCGCATTCATCTGGTCTAATTGCTAGTGGTAGTGAAGATCGCTCAGTCAAAATATGGAAAGGTGATTTATTTTGTATGCTTTAGAGAATTCTTGTTCAAATGCAGTGACACTTATTTATTAGATATACAATATCTTTGTACTTCAATCTAGGTGTGGGCATTCAGTTCTTGTTCCTTTTTCTGGTATACTTCAGTCTTCTAAAATTGACAACTGAATTAGCCTGGAAATTTCTATGAACCGGAAATTGGGATCACCCATACTTCGGTTTGCTTTTTGGTTTAAATCAAACCATAATGTTAGCAGGTAATTCAATAGCAGAACAGGGTGTGCATGCTGTCAAATACTCGAATCTCATCAACAGGTCATGATAAATCCAAAATCTTGTTGAAACATACATGATTCCACTTTGCTACCGCCATTGTTGCATGGAGCTCCTCCTCTTTGAATCCTTTGGATCTTCTCGCAGACTGAAAAGAGTGCTAGTTCGCTGATGGGGCTGCCGAGCGCAGTGCTGTTGGTTGTCTGGATGGACTGCACGCACGTCGACTGTGCTGTGGCGGCTAGGATTGGGCAAAGTGTTCTTAACTTTGTTTCCTCGTGGCCCGTCGTGATTGCATTGGTACAAGAGAGCAAGAGATGGGCCTAGGCACCTAGCTGACTTGGTGGAGATCATGTTGGGCTTTAATTGAGATTTTGATGGACTTGCATTTTGCTTAAAGCTAGATAAGGGCCAGTTCTTTTGGCAGCTTCTAGAATAAGCTGAAATAAGCTGCCCCCTATGCAGCTTATTCTAGAAGCCCAATCAAATATATTCTTTTAGAAGCCTACTAATTAAGTCTTGATTACTAGGCTTCTAAAAATATATTTTTAGTTGGGCTTCTAGAATAAGCTGGGTAGGGGGCAGCTTATTCTAGAAGCCCAAAAAAGCTACCAAAAGAACTGGCCCTAAGGATGGTAGCATAGCCCTAGGAAATGGGGCCATAGGAGGAGCCGGTTCCTTTCAGTCCGTTTGGTTAACCTGAACCTAAAACCGATCTGACTGATATTAATACGGTTTTCTATGTGGCAACTGATGTATGGACGCCAAGCTGATTTAACATTATATTTCTCTTTTCTCGGTATCAGTTTGTTTTTCGCTTTTTAATTTTTTATTCCCATCCCTACTTGTACCATCTTTACTGCACAACTCTTTAAACCCTGGGGTTACTATCCATTCCTCAGCTGGTTTGTCTCCCTATGCCTCAGTGTAATATTTACTCCAAACAAAAAATAGTCCCAGATTATGATAGTACTTCCTCTTAAGTGGGATTCTGTTACAGGCAAAAAATTGTAGATACTTTTGACCTCAAACATATTGGGCAGTGGCATATGAAAAAGATAGTTTGTATTTATATACCACTATAAAGGAAACTGCGACAATAACTAAAGAGAGATCTGCTGGTTGTTGTTAAGCATCTGGATTCCTGAATCCTCCTTTGGCTAGTCCATGAGCAGTTCCAGTCTTCTTTTCTTCCATACTGAAAATAAGAACCCTGATAACCACACTAGTGCCTTCTTTCACACCTGTAAACCCATGCTTGTTCTTGGGCTGCTGATTTGAGTTGTGTTTAACGGATGCAGCTAGGATATACTCCCTCCGTCCCAAAATTCTTGTCTTAGATTTGTTTAGATATGAATGTATCTAGTCAAGTTTTAGTATTTAGATACATCCATTTCTAAACAAAGTTAAGACAAGAATTTTGGGACGGAGGGAGTATCTGTCTTGTTTTTGGGATAGTATGTTTAACTTCATAATATGAGCCATTTAGAAACAAAAATTACAGTTTTCTGGTTTGGGTTGTTAGTACGTAGAAGAATGCATATTTTTCTTCATGTACCTGGTTATATGACTGTCAAGTAATATAATGCAGATGGAATCTGTGTTCAGAGCATTGAACACCCAGGATGTATATGGGATGCTAAATTTTTGGACAACGGCGATGTTGTAACTGCATGCTCTGATGGAGTTGCGAGGGTATGGACAACCGACAATAATAGGTTCTGCAGTGATGAAGAATTCGCAGCATATACAGATATTATTTCTCAGTATACACTTAGCAGGTTGGTTCCTGTTGCTTCCTGATTTGTTTTTCATATTTGTGAGGTTTTGACATCTTCTGCTTAAAGGATCAGTTTTGTTATCGGCTTACTCTATCATGTAATTGTTTTTTTAACTTCTTAATTATATACTTGCCGGCATCATGGGGTTAATCATATATTGACTACTAATTTAATCAAATGATCTTTATGCTTTTTGTGTTCTTTTTCTACAGAAAGTCTGTTGGTGGACTGAAGTTGATGGATCTACCAGGAGTTGAGGCACTGCAAGTTCAAGGTCATACATCTCATTTTTCTGATACGTTACACGGGTATTGTGTCGATATTTCCATGATGCTATTTGTAGTGAATTCTTCAGGCTGGGTGTGTTTTCATGAAACACTGAAACAAAATGTCAGCATATTATGGAACTTAAAATTAAAATAGGATTGAAGATGTACTGTTGCACACTGAAATAATCTCGAGCTTTTGAAAATATCCATATCTTTCCAGTTTCCAATAAACCTTGCCTTCATCTTATTTCAGCGCATAAGAAAGGGATTAAGGGGATAACAATATGAAAACATATTTTCTCTAAACTCTTTAGTGTCGTGGACTTGTGGTGTGTGTAAAGTGACTGGCAATATCTAGTCATTGCCGCGTGTGTTAATTTTTGCTTAGCAGTGCCATTTTTATAACTTTTTTTTGCCTAAGCAGGAAACACCGATGGGCAAACACTAATTGTTAGAGAGGGGGATAATGGTGTTGCTTATTCATGGAATTCAAAAGAGCTACAATGGGACAAAGTAACTACCTTTGTGCATTAGACCTTTGCATATTATTATATTAAGTTGCTACATCAAAGGATCTGCAAAGCTGAGGATTTGTTTACATATTTAGTGTGTTGCTGTTTTTAGCTGCTTGATGCTGATTGAGTTATTTAACTTATTAAATGCAAATTGTTATGCAATTTGAGGTATCCGTGAGGCACTGCTTGGCCTGCAGTAACGGTTCAAATTCACACTACAATCTTCGAATATGATAGGGTTGGTGACACACATTTATTAATCATAAAATGAAACCTCATTTAGCGCTCGATATACTTTTACCATGTTTGACCTGGCAGTGTCATTGTTGCTTTGTTGTATAGTTGTTTACTTCGAATTCAGCTGTGACTTATCTTGTCAATAAACGAAATTGTTAGATTGGTGAAGTGGTGGATGGACCTGGGGATGCTGCACAAGGTCAGGTTCATGATGGTGCTCGCTATGACTTTGGTAAGCTATTTTCTCTTTTGATGTGTTTCACTGTTAACCTGGGCGATGCTACGCGTCAGCCGCGTGATAATCGAATAACATTGACTGCCTCGGTAGCCGTTTGATAGTGTGCGAGACAGTTGTTTGATATCTTCCCGCGTCAGCTGGGTGCCCCGGTCTGTTTGCAACATGGCTCGTGTTGCGTTTGGGGCTTTGCAACAGAGCCGTGTTGCGCTCCGTTGAACCATTTTTTACGGTTCATGCATAAATAATGTTTCCATTGTAACGTGGTCTCGCCTCCATCCTTTGCAACATGGGCCATGATTCAAATCTCAGGCTGAGCTACCGCATGCCTGGCTCTGCCCCTGTCCTTGCAAAATGGACCATGTTGCATTCTGAGACTGAGCTCCCATGCATCACTCGCCTCGCGCTGCCCCCATCCTTTGCAGCATGGCCTGTGTTGCAATTGCAGTATAGGCTTGAAGCACGGGTGTGATAGCCTGGCTTATTAGGGATGATAGACTACTCATATACCCTCCCCGCCCTCCCCCCCACCCCTCGCGCCATGGCTCTGGTGCTGGCTGACCCTGTCGACCGCCGGACGTCCCTCTCCGGCGAGCGCGTCTCCTATGGGGACTGCAGCTCTGGCTCGGAGAGCGGCTCGTCGGCGCGCTCGTACAGCGACGTCGCCCGCACCCCGCCGGCCGTCCCCGCGCCGTCGGCCGCCGCCGCTCCCGCGGCCCGTCCTCCCGCCAAAGATCGCCTTGGCCCCCGCTCGGAGGTCCGCCATGTCTCGGGCGGGCCGGTGCTGGACGCAGACGGTTTCCAGCAGGCTCGTCGACGGGAGCACCGCCGTCGCCCGCGCCAGGAGGCCCCTGCCAGGCCCTCGACCTCGCGCCGCCGCAGCCCTTCCCCCGAGGAGCTCGCGGGCCTCTGCTTCCGGTGCCTCGATCATCACCACTGCGTCCGGGATTGCCCTAACGACATTCGCTGCCGCCGCTGCCTCGCCTCCGGTCACTCCTCTCGGGACTGTGATGGTAGGCGGCCCGCGTCCGCGACCCAGCGATCCCCGCGCAACGCCCCGGTCCTGCAGACCCGGCTTCCTCGCGCTGCCCCTCCCCCAGCGGCGCGCCCCGCTCCCGTCCTGTTGGCTCCAGTCCCCTCCCCACCTCCGGCCTTGCCGGCCGCGGACGCGCCCCCCCGCGTGTTCATGGCGCAGACCGAGGAGATGGACGAGGCCGAGCTGGTGCTCGCCCGCGCGATGGTGGCTTCGGTCACGGGCACTCGCCCCTCCGTGTCCATTGACGAGGTCGCCGCCCTGCTCCTCGGCTCCCTCGAGCTCGAGGAAGGAGACTTCACGGTTCACCAGCACCATCCCGAAGACTTCCTGATCATCTTCTCCTCCCTGGCTATCATGCGGTGGCTCCGTGGTGAGCACTTCATCAGCTCCGCCCGCTTCTCGCTGTCGCTCCGGCCCTGGTGCAAGCTCGCCCACGCCGGTGCCGGCGAGCTCGAGTACCGCGTCGAGCTGGAGCTCCGCGGCATCCCCGCTCACGCCTGGTTGCTCTTCACTGCCGAACACCTGCTGGGAGATTGTTGCTGGATCGAGAGACTGCACCCCCGCACTCGTTCCCGCGTCGACATGGCGGTCTTCCACGTCTCAGGGCGCGCGCACGACCCGGCTGCCATCCGGCGCGCCGCCGTCCTGGAAATCGTCGAGCAGCTGCCCGGCCGCGTGCCCTCGGAGGCGTCGGCCGTCAGAACGCTCACGTTCCCGGTGGCCATCGCCCTCACCAAGGCCGAGTTGATCCGACCCGCTTCAGCTGCTGCCCACCCCTCCGGCAATGGTGGCGAGGCCAACGGTGCTACTGGCAGGCATGGCCCTGGGCCAAGCAGGGGGCAGGGCCCCGGCAATGGACGCGCGCGCCGGCGGGGCCGCAAACGTCGACGAACGGACGGGGCGCAAGCCGGGCGGATGGCATGCCCACAGCGGCTCTGGCCGCTCCGGCGGTGTCTCCGGCCGCTCCGGCGGTGCCTGTACGGTTGCGCCCCGGCCGTCCTCAGCCGCACCGCGACAGGGGCGCCGCCCCACGCGCCAGGGGATGCTGGCCTGGCCCGGTCAGCAGGGGCCTGCACGCCCGCGTCAGGGCGCCAGGAAAGGAAGGCGCCAGGGGCCCGCAGTGACGCCCAAAGCCACTTTGCCGGTGGCCCCATCGCTAGCTGCCAACTCCCCCCTCGTTGATGACGGCGCGACGGCTGGCAGTGGGACGGGTGGCACGCCCCCATTCGCTGGACGAGGACCGGAGGGGGCCGCCGATTCAAACATGCCCTTGACCGAGGATGCTTCGCCCGGGCCCGCCATTACTGCGCCCGATCCCACACCCCGTCGGGATCGCTGCCAACCACGACCGGCTCCTACAAAGCAACCAGACAGGACGATCCTCCCTGTCCCTCCTGCAGCCCTGTCTGGACCGAAGGGGGCGAGGATCTCCTTTGCCCCCCCTCCCCCCGCACCGCTGCAGCCCCTCCCTGCACAGCCGCAGCAGGCCCACGCGCGCACTCACGTCGGGGAGGCGGGACGCGATCTGCACGCTCCCGCCAATTCGGCCATGCCCGCCCCGTCCCCACCGGCCCCAGCTGTCACCCCGGGGCCCGCGGAGGTTGGTGCTGCTGCCCCTGCCCCTGCACCCGCGGTAGCTGACCTGGCCGGGCTGGCTGCTGCTGCGAATGGGCCCAGGACCTGGGATATCGCTGCCCCTGGGGCCGCGCCGGTTGAGACACCCGCGCTAACTGCCACGCCTGTCGGGGCGCCCGGGCCCGCGACGCCCACGGAGCCGTCGACCCTGCCGCGCGTGATACCAGGCTCTTCCCCCTGCCCAGGGCGCCTCTCGATACTGCTGAGACCCACGCCCAGGCAGGACTCCTCCCCCTGCACTGCTAGCTCTAGCACCCGTGCTCTGGTCCCTGGTCGCTTCGCCTCGCCGCCGATCACCCTGCAGCGACGGCACAACTGCCACGCCCCCAGCCAGCCCTGGACGCTGGGTGCCTTCCTTTCCGCGGCCACCAAACAGCT
Organism: Hordeum vulgare subsp. vulgare; assembly: GCF_904849725.1. Classification (NCBI taxonomy): domain Eukaryota; kingdom Viridiplantae; phylum Streptophyta; class Magnoliopsida; order Poales; family Poaceae; genus Hordeum; species Hordeum vulgare. The sequence goes on from NC_058519.1 coordinate 368,330,442, forward strand.
CGATGCCGTTCTGCCCTCTCCCGGGAAGCGGCAGCGCCCTGCCCTCAACATCAGTCCCAGGAGGGGACGTTCCGCAGCCGCCGACAAAGCCACGGCTCCTTGCGCATCAGATTGGCGCGCGGTGGTGCAGATTCTGCGCACCCTCGGCATTGTGGGGGTGAACCAGCAGATTACAGCCACAGAGATGAAGGCCTATGACGAGATGTTTGCCATGCCGCTGGGGCTTCCAGTGCTGCAGGCCATGGCCGCCTTGGTCGACCGAGCTATCCCCGCTGACATGGCTACGCCGGCGGGTGATGTCATGGTCCGTGCGCGCTAGGTTGGCGGCGACTCTTGTCGATCTCTCTTCCATGTATCGAGGTCCTCAGATAGTGGTCTGGAATGTTAGGGGATTAAACTCACGCGCTAGGCGCTGCGCGATTCGCTCTCTGCTATGTACTACTCGGGCATCCATTGTATGTCTCCAGGAAACGAAAATGGAGTTGATTTGCTCGTCGACTGTGTTGGACACCCTCGGGTCCGAGTTCGATGGCTCTACATATCTCCCGGCCGACGGCACCCGCGGCGGCATTCTCATCGCTTGGAAAACTAGGGCCGTCACCATTTCCGACCCCCTATTTACCCAAAACGCGATCACGGTCAAGGTGCGCGTGCCTGATGGAGCCCCGTGGTGGCTTACCACGGTGTATGGCCCTCAAGGCGACCCCGAGAAGCTGCTGTTCCTGCAAGAGTTGCGGGACATTCGCGCCGCATGCCAGGGCCCATGGATGCTATGTGGTGATTTCAACCTCATATACCGGGATGCTGACAAGAGTTCGGGTAACCTGAATCGCCGCATGATGGGCAGATTCCGGCGTGCTATCAACGACCTTGCCTTGAAGGAAGTCTACCTCAACGGGCGCCGCTTTACTTGGTCCAACGAGCAATCGCCGCCGACGCTCGTGCACCTTGACCGGGTACTATGCACCTCGGAGTGGGAGGACTGCCATGGAGAGTGCCACCTCCGTTGCCTTGCATCCGTCGTGTTCGATCACTGCCCGCTGCTCTTGGACTGCTCTCCTATGCCCGTGGCCCATAGGCGCTTCCGCTTCGAGGATTTCTGGCTCCGCCTCGACGGATTCCACGACACCGTCGCCACAGCCTGGAGCTTGGTACATGACCCCGACCCCTTCCAGCGGCTGGTCCGGCGCCTGCAGGCCACTGCCCGCGCCCTTACGAGTTGGAGCGCCCGCTCCACGGGCAGTATCCGGGACAAGCTGGCCATCTCCCGCGAGCTGATTGCCCGCTTCGACCTCGCGATGGAGACTCGCCCGCTCACCCCATCAGAGGATTGGTTGAGGATTGGTTGCGCAGGCAGCTCAAGCAGTCATACCTTGGGCTTGCCTCCCTGGAACGCACCATCGCGCGGCAGCGCGCCCGTATTACCTTCCTCGCGGAGGGAGATGCTAACACGAGCTTCTTCCACCGGCAGTGCACTTACCGCCGCTAGAAGAATCGCGTGCATAGCCTCCTAGTTGATGGGCAGGTTCGGACTGATCACGAGGAAATGGCCCAGGCCGCATTTGAGCACTTTGACGGGCTCCTGGGCACTGCGGTGGACCGAGAGCACACGCTTGACCTGGAGCAGCTCATCACGCCCGGCCAGCTGGGCAGCCTGGACGAGCCTTTCACTTCCGAGGAGATCTGGGCTGCGGTGTGCCGCATGCCGCCGCACAAGGCACCGGGGCCGGACGGGTTTACCGCCGAATTCCTGCGCGCTTGCTGGTGCATCATCAGGCAAGACATCCTGGACATCTTCGAGCAGCTGTATGCGCTACGAGGAAGAGGGTTTGGTAAGCTCAACCAAGCCCTGCTCACCCTGCTACCAAGCGCGCGGATGCCCACAAGCTGGGAGACTATCGGCCCATTTGCCTGATCCACATAGTCGCCAAGATATTCGCCAAGGTTCTGTCGTTGCGCATCGCCCCCAAGCTCGATAGCTTGGTGAGCCGCAACCAGAATGCCTTCATCGCCGGACGCACGCTCCACGACAACTTCATGCTCGTCAGGCAGTCTCTGCGGATGCTCCAGCACCTGGGCGCGCCGTGCATCATGCTCAAGCTCGACCTCACGCGGGCTTTCGACTCCATATCCTGTCCGTTCCTCTTCGAGGTCCTGCGCCAATATGGCTTCGGTGACAGGATCAGGGAATGGCTGTCCATCCTGCTCTCTTCGGCCAGCACGCGAGTTATGCTCAATGGAGTACCCGGCCCCCCGATCTGGCACAGGCGCGCGCTGCGCCAGGGCGACTCCACATCGCCGCTGCTCTTTGTCCTGGCGGCCGATGCGCTGGCCCGCCTCATGCACAGGGCGCTCCACACCGGCATCCTCCGGCGCCTGCACCCCCGTCGCAGCATTCCGGCAATTTCTCTATATGCCGACGACGTGATGATGTTTTGCCATGCCGAGATGGAGGAGGTTATTGCTGTGAAGAGCATCTTGGGCATCTTCGAGACCGCATTTGGCCTGCGGGTGAACTACGGCAAGAGCTCCGCCACCATCCTGCATGGGGGTGAGGATGCCGACGCCCTGCTGGAGGCGCTGGGCTGCCAGCCCGCGGAGCTGCCCATCACGTACCTGGGCATCCCGCTCTCCACTCGCCGGCCCTCAGCGGCACAGATGCAGCCACTGGTAGACGCCGTCGCAGACCGCCTCCCGTCCTGGAAGGCATGGCTCATGAACAAGGCAGGACGGCTGGCATTGGTCAAATCTATCCTCAGCGCGATCCCGATTCACCAGATGCTGGCTCTTTCGCCCCCGAAGAAGACCCTGAAACAGCTTGAGAAGATACAGCGCGGCTTCCTCTGGGCGGGGCGTGAGGCTGCAATGGGAGGGCACTGTCACGTCAACTGGCGCACTGTCTGCCGGCCGCTCGCCTACGGCGGGCTGGGCATTCGAGACCTGGAGCGCACGGGGCTAGCGCTCAGGCTCCGCTGGCTCTGGCTATCGAGGACGGATGCCGACCGTGCATGGCAAGGCCTTGACCTACAGTTCTCCCCTGAGGAGCGCGGCCTATTCCATGCATCCACCCTCATGCTAGTAGGTGATGGCCTCACCGCTCCGTTCTGGGAGGACCGATGGCTGCATGGGCAGTCAATTCGCGAGCTTGCGCCACTCCTATACCTATGCATCCCCAAGAATAGAAGAAAAGTGAGGACGGTGGCGGAAGGCATCGCCGGCAATGCCTGGGCCCGTGACATTAGAGGTGTGGTGGGCCTGCAGGAGATAGGCCAATACTTGAGGACTTGGCAGCTCGTCGCTCGCATCAATCTGTCCTCGGAGCCGGACAAGCTCATCTGGAAGTGGACGGCCAACGGCATCTACTCGGCGAGGTCTTGCTACCGGGCAACCTTCCATGGATCATTAACATGCCACTCTTGGCAGCTCATTTGGAAAGGTTGGGCTCCCCCGAAAGTCAAGTTCTTCCACTGGCTTGCGGATCTGGACCGCTGTTGGACCGCAGCCAGGCTCGCGCGCCGAGGGCTCCCTCACCACACTCGCTGCCTCCTATGCGACCAGGAGCCCGAGACTATCCAGCACCTGCTGATCTCCTGCTCCTTCGCGCGGCAGGCATGGCATGAGGCGTTGTCCTGGCTGCAACTCCCGGTCCCTCTGCCGATGCATGACGCTTCCATCCAGGACTGGTGGAGTAGGGCGCGAGACGCCACCCCCCCACCGCTCCGCAAGACACTGCGATCTGTCGCGCTGCTGGTCCCCTGGATGATATGGAAGCATAGAAACGCGTGTGTGTTCGATCACATACCTCCGTCGCTGAACGAGCTCTTAGATAGGATTCAAGATGAGGTTAGGTGCTGGGCTCGGGCTGGGGACAAAGGGCTTAGGGTAGCTTTGCCCCCAACCTGGGATGTCCACTAGACCTACATGTAACCGTGCTGTAACTTCCTCTTCGGAGGCTGTAACTACCCCCCCCCCCCCCCCTTTTTCAATGCAAAGAAACGCAAGGCTTTTGCGTTTTCTCGAAAAATAGACTACTCGTATCAATAAGGAATTCCTTCTTTTCCGGGAGCCCATTCGAACAGAACTCTCAGGTTAAGCGTGCTCGGCTTGAAGTAGTTTTAGGATGGGTGACCGGCCGGGAAGTTGATCCCGGGTGCGCATGAGTGAGGACAAAATGCGTAGAAAAGACTAGTATTGATATGTGGGGCCAGTCTAGATCCCGCCGGGAGTAACGACCGTCGGCGGGTGTGTCCGGGGCGTTACAAGTTGGTATCAGAGCCGACCCTTGCGGTTACACGGATGTTTGCGGACAGGTGTGCGGTCATGTTGTTCATGACGTTTGTGACCCGTCGTGGCCACGACATGGCACATGTACTGGACTGGATGCACAGACATTTGTGCCAAGAGGGAACGCTCTTGTGGCCCGACGAGGACGTCGGTTCCTCTGAGTGGTGGTGTATGTGATAGTAGTTCTAGGATGGGTGACCGACCCGGAAGTTCATCCCAGGTGCGCATGAGTGAGGACAAAGTGCGCAGAAAAGACTAGTATTGATATGTGGGGCCAGTCTAGATCCCGCCAGGAGTAACGACCACCGGCGGGTGTGTCCGGGGCGTTACAACGGGCCATGTTGCAAATCCCCCGCTGAGCTCCCACAGGGACATGCGCGCGAGGCGGCGGTCGGAGCGGCGGAAAATCAATCGGTTGAGCCTTAGTCTTTTCCTAACTTTTTCTTTGTTTATAGTATTCTGTTTTATATATCTGTGCAGTTTTTAATGTTGACATTGGAGATGGAGAGCCCATTCGGAAACTGCCCTATAATCGATCAGGTATATCACACATTTGTCTTTACATTTAAAAGGTTTTTTCTCTGCTATTGTTTCCAGAGTAAAAATGTAATATTGTGATCCACATAGTTATGTTTAGAAAAATCATCATTTAAATAGCCATCTAATGTGAAGTTTTTTCTCCGCTTCCATGTACTGCACTTTGAGGCTTGAGAGTCTATCACTTGGCTATTTTATGTAGCACCGTCTTACCTATGAATTCTGTTGTTCAGATGATCCATACGCAGTTGCAGACAAATGGCTCCTGAAAGAAAATCTTCCTTTGACATATCGCCAGCAAGTTGTAGAATTCATACTGCAGAATTCTGGGCAGAACAATTTTGTTCCAGATCCATCTTTTCGTGATCCCTATACTGGTGGTAAGCGTGTTAGATTATACTCCCTCCATCCCAAAATTAGTACAAAACTGAGTCATTTTTGAGTCACTTATTTTGGGATGGAGGGAGTATATTTTTTGGTGATCGTTTAAAATATTATTATATTGCCAGTTTCGGTCTGTTGATGCTTAACTTTATTATGTATCAGGTAATGCATATGTACCTGGGCAACCGTCTTCGTCGAATGGTATGTATTACATAGTATTCAATTTGTTACAGTAGTTTTTTATTTCTTTTTTCCTTGCATAATTGTGAATAGCTCTGTCATCGTTTTCTTTTTTGACGAGTCCTGCCATAATGTTCCATACATAATTGCAGGCAGTGCCCCCAAACAAACTTTCAAGCACATACCAAAGGTACGACTTAATCTTCATGATTGCTATTAACTGATAATCTAATATGAGTACTTGATTGAAACTTCAACACTTGAACTTAACTACGTGTAATTTGTTCTTGTACATATACTAGAAACAAGCTGCTATCAGATTTGAGTTATGATCTATTGCGATTGTCACAAAAACAACTTTCCTTTGTTTGCAGAACGGAATGTTATTATTTGAGACAGCCCAGTTTGACGGAATCCTTAAGAAAATTACAGAATTCAGTGCAACACTTGAATCCGACCCGGTAATTTTGAAGCTTATTTCTTGGTGGATTTGATATATTTTAATACTTTCAGTATCTCACAACTTTATTTACATCCTTATAAATGTTTAGTTTAGGCCCATGAGCTTCCACATCTCCCACCCTCTCATTGGCCCGTTTGTTTCTTAAGGTGCGAGCTTGTGCTGATAATTTCGTCCACTTTCTTAGTCAAGTAGTAGTGTGGAAAGGACATGCTACTAGACCACCACAGGTTCTCGGTATAGTTGAATAAAGTTTGTTCCAGCTATTCGAAGTGCAGAGACATGTGTTGGGTGCATGGGTGATAGTAGGCTAGCACGGTATATGGTGTGATGAAGTATGAATTGGATAACTTGATGCTAGCAGAACTGCAAATTTCTTGTGTTTTGGCTTTCTACAGGATGAGGTGGAAAAATCTTTAGACGACAATAACTCATATCACTGTCAATTGAGTACTGGTTCATCTAGCACGAACCTAAAATAATTATGAACTTATGTGGGCTTAACCACAGCGTAGTTCAGTTTGGTATACCCACCCTGTCCATAGGGACCATTATGTGGGCTTAACCACAGCATAGTTCAATCTGGTACCTCCACATGGGATTCTTAGAATCAGAATCATGTCCATACTTCATGAGGGGTTTTTGATTTCTATATTATTTCATACTTTCAGGGGATTAACCCTTGTGCCCATAGGGACCATTAATGTCTTAGTTAGGCTTAATATAATAGACTTTTGTCTATTCAGGAACAGAAACATCTATCCTTGTCTGAGACAGACTCTTCAAGATTAGCTGCTATAGTGAAAGTATTGAAAAATACATCATTTTATCACACAAGCAAGCTTGCAGATGCTGACATCATGTTGTTGCTAAAAATATTGAAGTCTTGGCCTTCACAGATGATGTTTCCAGGTACATCCCTTCTCTAAAAAACTTTGGGACCCCATTAACATTGTTAGCAACATAATGGTTGGCTCCAAGCTCTCTGTTTTCACCGATGTTAGTCGAAACAAGAACTGAAGCATAAGGAGATTATTGGCAACACTTGTATGTTTCTGTCATAGACTTATAGTTCTAATTGAATCATCGGTAGCTATTATAATGTAATAATTCTGTTGTTGTAGTTGACAGTTTCAATTAATTGTGGCATGCTCCCTTTCCTGCCAAAAGTTTGAATTATAGAGCTAAAGTTATGTGAAAAAATGTCAGTTTCTCGGTGTTAAAAGAGAGAAAAATAAATGGTACATTCACTGATGAGGACAATTTCGTTATAAAGCCTTGGTATTGGTCAAAGAATTCAGATAAAATTCAACCGACCAAGATCTATTTTGTTTTCCCAATGTTCTAACCGAGGGCGACAAACTGTAAGAGTGCCAGAGCTTATTTTCTCCTATGGAGCTATCTTATATATGTGGATTCTGTTCCAGATGCTTTTTGCGGTAAAACATTATTTTCTAATACTCCCTCCGTTCAGTTCCAATTTGAACTAAAACAGCGACAAGTATTTTGGAATGGAGGGCGTATTAGTGGGCAATTGCTTGGGTTTAACAACTAGTGCATTATGTTTGGATATTTGAAGCTGCATTATGTTTTTGATGGAGATGGTTTCTGGTTCATCTGAAAAATAATTGCCCATCTCTCCTTACAGTTGTTGATTTCCTGAGGATGTTTGTGTTGCATCCTGATGGGGCTACTTTACTACTTAAGACCATCGAAAGTGGAAACGGTGAGTTTATGCTGTGGTTGCTAATGCTTTAGCGCATCAGTCTCTTCTTGTCTGGGGTGTTTTTTAACTCAGTATTTTTAGTTATCGTGTTCATTTCATTAGTGGCTGGTAGTATTTCTTATCAAATTGGTCAGCCTTATTTTGTTTATTGGTACTGAACTAATATTCTTTACTTATGTTATTATCAACCAGATGTACTCATGGACACTTTCCGTAAGGCTGTAGCAATACCTGTGCATTCACCGAATGTGCTTACAATCCTCAAAGCAGTTACTAACTTATTTGACAACTCATGCTTACACCAATGGTTGAAAATCCGTTGTGCTGAGGTTAGTTTTCAAACTACGTACATTTACTTTTTGTTTCGGCCTATTTATATATTTTGACTCAAAGTAGTAACTTTTGTTTGCTAATTTCAGATTATTGATTCTTTCTCAAGCTGCAAGCCATCTTTTAGCAAGAACGCTCACTTGGCATATGCCACACTTTTACTGAAGTAAGTTTTGAGTTGTACTCTGTATTATACTTGTACCTAGCCATGCATTACAATTTTGTTGGTCATGATGCTGGATGCCTAGGCATACCTGGCAATGCTGCTGATGTCCCTGCATTTATCGACCTTGTCTCTTTATTGACTAATATATATATATATTTCTGCAGCTATTCTGTTCTTTCAATTGAATCGAAGGATGAACAAAGTCAGGCACAAATTCTTTCTGCGGCCCTTGAAGTGAGTTCCCATATCTCTGATCTCTGTAATCACTCTACTCCTTGCAGTAACCCGTGTTTACATTTCTTATCTGGATCCACAGATTGCTGAAGACGATGCCCAAGATGCTGATTCGAAATACAGGGCCCTTGTTGCAATCGGCTCTCTTGTATCCTTTTCAACATTTCATTACGTGAAATAACATGCTTATGTCAGAGTTTTGAATGAGGTATTACCTTTGCATGTGCTTCCCTTGACCTGTTTAACCTTTAGATGTTGAACGGCCTGGTCAAGTCCATCGCCCTCGACCTTGACGTGAAGAGCGTCGCAAGTAGCGCAAAAGCTTCCATGGACTCGAAGATCGCCGAAGTCGGAGCCGATATTGAGCTGCTAACAAGATGAGAAATAGTGTCGTAGATACATTTGAGAGAGAAAGAGGAACGGGCCATTGTTATGGAGTCAACGTGGAGCTGGGCTGGGCGCAGCAATGCAGTTAATTAAGTAGTAACAGCCCACAACCGCGCAGGTAGTTGCATGGCTTTTGCGTGAGTGTAGGAGAGTTTGCTGCACCTTGTAATCAGCATGGTATCGTGCGAATCCTTCCCCTGATCACAAAGCTACTATTTATGCGTATGTGTGATAGATCCCTCTGGATCGGGTAGGCTAGTGATTTCCGGTAGTTGGGAGTAGTAGTTTACCTTCTCCTTGGCTTGACGTGCCTGCTCCGGTGGCCATGGTGGATGGCGACGCCAGCGATGGCCGAGAGTGGGCGAAGTGGTGGCGGTGCTTCCCGTAGGCCTAGCACTACCTTAGATCGATTCGGGGTGTTGGTTGGGTGTTTGGTGCACGGTCAACCTCGTGATCTGTAAGTCCGGCTCCCCACCTCTCTTTATAACGTTGGTGACAGGGGTCCATCAATTAGAAGAGGGTTGGGCGTCCTCTATTAGGGCGTGAGTCAGGGGCTTGTTGAATCGGGAGGAGATCAACCTAACATTTTTTTTATCTCAACTTTACTTTTAACTTTATACTTTATTAGTTTCATCATCGATTAGTATATCTGTACATAGAGCATGTTTCATTGTCACAATTCAATTGCTGATAGAAGCAATTGAATTAGACAACTACAACATACCTGCTAGCAAGATTTTTGAACTCTGCATAAACGCAATTATCTTCAACATTCTCTTTAATCCAAATCTTTTAATTCTCTCATTGAACTTTAGATACTACTGTCTAGAGGCTTGTCTTAGTTCATATATGGATTTCTTCACGTGACATCTCCTATGTTCCTTGCCTTTCATGAAAAAACCCTTGGGTTGTCTCATATAGACATTTTCTTCTAAATCCTTGTTTAGAAATGTTGTCTTTACATCCATTTGATGTAACTCTAAATCACAATGTGCAACTAATACCATTATGATTCTAAAGGAATCCTTACATGAGACCCGGGAAAATGTCTCATTGTAATCTATCCATTCTAACTCCGCCTATGTTATCTCCCCATAGCCCGTCCAAAGCCCGGGTAAAGGAGGAGGGTTGTGATAGGCGTGGCGAGCCAACGTGAAAAATCCAGCCACTCTTATGGAGATGAAACCCAAAGGAAACTCGTTGGGGCGTAACCCTCTTAGCGACGCGCCACATCGGAACCCGGGTGTGGTGTCAAATGGGCAAGGGCTGGGTCGTCACCCCCTTGGTGGCGTGCCATATATTGATCTGGATACGGTGATAAGTGAGCAAGGGTCGGGTCGTCGCATCCTTAGTGGCGCGCTACACCGATGCCCCGGTGTAGTGAAAAATGAGCAAGGGTCTTCGCATTTGACTCGATGAGTGCGGAGGGTAAGGAAGTTAGCCGAGCCTAGGAGGATACGCTTAGGTAGCTGGAACGTAGGGTCCCTGACGGGTAAGTTAAAGGAGCTAGTTGATACGGCGGTGAGGAGGCGTGTTGATGTCCTATGTGTCCAAGAGACCAAATGGAAGGGACAAAAGGCGAAGGAGGTGGAGGATACCGGCTTCAAGTTGTGGTACACGGGGACAACTTCAAACAAGAATGGAGTAGGCATCTTGGTCAACAAGAGCCTTAGGGATGGAGTTGTGGATGTTAAGAGGCAAGGGGACCGGATGATCCTTGTCAAGCTGGTAGTTGGGGACTTAGTCCTCAATGTTATCAACGTGTATGCCCCGCAAGTAGGCCACAATGAGAGCACCAAGAGGGAGTTCTGGGAAGGCCTGGAGGACTTGGTTAGGAGGGTACCTATTGGTGAGAAGCTCTTCATAGGAGGAGACCTCAATGGCCATGTGGGTACATCTAACACAGGTTTTGAAAGGGTGCATGGGGGCTTTGGCTATGGCATCAGGAACCAAGAAGGAGAAGATGTCCTGAGCTTGGCTCTAGCCTACGACATGGTTGTAGCTAACACCCTCTTTAGGAAGAGAGAATCCCATCTAGTGACGTTCAGTAGTGGTCTACACTCTAGCCAGATTGATTTTGTCCTCTCTAGAAGAGAAGACAGACGCGCTTGCATTGATTGTAAAGCGATACCTGGAGAGAGTGTTGTCCCTCAACATAAGCTTGTGGTTGCTGACTTCCGCTTTAGGATTCGTGTCCAACGGGATAAGCGCGCCAAAGTCGCTAGAACGAAGTGGTGGAAGCTCAAGGGGGAGGCATCCCAGGCTTTCAGTGAGAGGGTCATTAAGGAGGGCCCTTGGGAGGAAGGAGGCGATGCAAACTTGATGTGGACGAGTATGGCGACCTTCTTGCGGAAGGTCGCTGTAGAGGAGTTTCGGGTGACCAAGGGAAGTAGAAGGGAAGCTAAGGACACCTGGTGGTGGAACGATGAGGTCCATAAGGTTATTAGGGAGAAGAATGACTATTTCAGATGCCTATATCTGGACAGGAGTGCAGCTAACATGGAGAAGTATAAGGTGGCGAAGAAGGCTGCAAAGCGGGCGGTGAGTGAAGCGAGAGGTCGAGCGTATGAGGACCTCTACCAACGTTTAAACACTAAGGAAGGCGAAAGGGACATCTATAAGATGGCCAAGATTAGGGAGAGGAAGACGAGGGATGTCGGCGAAGTCAAATGCATCAAGGACGGAGATGATCAACTTCTTGTGAAGGATGAGGCGATCAAGCGTAGATGGCGGGATTACTTTGACAACCTTTACAATGAGAGGTTGACAACTCTACCATTGAGCTAGACGACTCCTTTGATGATACCAACATGTGCTTTGTGCGACGTATCCAGGAGTGTGAGGTTAAGGAGGCGTTAAAAAGGATGAAAGTAGGCAAGGCGATGGGTCCTGATGGTATCCCCATCGAGGTGTGGAGAGGCCTTAGTTTGAGTAGTGTTAGTTTATTTTACCAACCCGAGGACACTAAGTTTTCTCTTTCTTTCTTTTATATTGTTGAAAAGATGCTTGAAATTTCTATTTTCAAACTTCCGCATTGATCAATACATGTATCCATTTTAGAAACCATTGCACAGTGTAAACCGAGGTTCGTCCAAACTAGAAGACCGGTTTAAAGGGTTATTCACGATGTCCGGGCTAGGAGGTCTCTTATCATACTGACTCCCGGCCTGATGGACCGGTCGGACCCGTGACAAATCTTTTCTCTTTCTACATAGCCGACTAGGACCATGTAACCCTAGGACCCCATGATATCTATATAAATCGAGTTCATAGAACATACATTACAATCTCATGGCAGACAACTTGTACTTTGTACACCCGAGCACAACAATACAATCAAAGCCTCATGTAGGATGTTTTCTCTTTGTAGAACCTGAACCTGGGTAAAAACCTTATGTCTGTCTTACCATCATTTATTGACTCTTAGCTTAAGATCCCTACCTCGAGATATTTCAGATTTAGCTTTGTCATGTCCGAGTGCCTCTGCTTCAGCTAGTAGTTTAGGTTAGGGTTTTTCTCGCAGGGGTGGCGCTCAAGATGACGGCGGCGCTTCATATTCAAGCTAATCGTTCAAGCTCCGGTCCCCTCGAGTTCGTCCATTAGGACATAGTCGACGGAGCTTTGATGTAGATTACTGTCGTTTCCTTGGAGCGACGAGGTTAGAGTCTCGCGTCATGCGTTCACGACAACGAGATCTAGTGTCAAGTACTTTAGATCGATCCAAAGATTCAATGATGACAAATGTAGTTCTAGAGTGCTAGTCCTTAGGGACACGTGCACAGAGACTTCTCAGCTTTCATTGACAAGGTCAGGTTGACTTTGGTAGGGGAATGATAATAGTGGCACGCCGGTGGCTCATTCCAACAAGATAGTGATCGTTTGGTGGTCCAAGGATCTCAATGTATTTTTTATTATATTTAAGATACTTTGTAATTTCTATGAATTTTTATAATAGATCTGGAGCCTTAAAAAAATATGCCTGGTGACATTTTTTTTAATGTACATAATGATTCCATACTTTATTTTTAAGCAATGGAAGAAATATGAGTTTGATCATGATGATATGTGCATAGTTTGTGAGCGACATATTCTCCCAAGTCCCAACATTGGAGGATCAGGACCCTTCCAATAGCACGAGGAGCGTGTTTTTCTTGTCTTTCTATTAATAACCATTCCCTTCATTTTTAAATATAAGTCTTTTTAAAATTTCATTACGAATTACATATGAATGTATATAGACATATTTTAAAATATAAATTTATTTATTTATTTTATTTCGTATGTAGTCTTTAATGACATCTTTAAAAAATATTTATATTTAGAAACAGAGGGAGTAAAAAATTTTACGGGTTTTATTTCTATTTTACGTTGGTCATGCATATCTCCAAGCAAAGGCTAGAAGTCGAATTATTTTGTGGCTGTATTAGATTATTTTTTTGCGGACGGTGGTACGGCAGTTGCTGTCTTGCCGAAAATACCATAATAAAGCTATTAATCAAAGGCAAAGTTCTGAGTGTAGTGAACTAAAATAAAAAAGCGTAGAAAGAGTTATTATCTGGAGCGTTCAAAAAGTAAATATAAAAATCACTCCATTGCCGGGATTTGAACCCGGGTCGCCTGGGTGAAAGCCAGGTATCCTAACCGGGCTGGACGACAATGGACCAGTGAAGTTTTTGTGAGACAACAGTTTAAATTTCGCAGAAAATTATAGCTGTGCAAATTTTGCGCGGCTATGTCTCTTTTCGTGGCCAGCAAATCATTGATTCGTGAAATTCACAAACTGCATGTCCAGAAATTCATGCGTTCTAAACGGTGCTCTGACACATGTGTCCACAATGTGAAAATACTACGAGATTTGTTTTACAGTACAATGTACTAGATACACAATATAATGTCTATTATTGAGAGCATTTCAATTGGCATGTGCAAATATGATCTCCCACGTCCAATGATGGATCCGGCTTAACATAACAGGGTGGTCTAACAATACAGTTTTTTAAGAAATACATTATTTTAATTTTTCTTCTTCTATGATATGTAGGTTATGTCAGTTTCCTAACAATTGGGGAAACTCCCCCTCCGTTCCCTCCCCCTCCCTCTCCCTCCCAACCCTAGCCGCCCCACTCCCTCCCCCTCCCTTCCTCGCCGCCACGTGAGGTAGCCGTCGGGCAAGCCCGGGGCGCCAAGGATCGTGGCGGCGGGGCCTTGGCTGCCCTGCGTCTGCGTGGGGAACTCCGGATCTGGAGCGGCGGCTCCATGGACGAGGCACGACAAGCTAGCAGCCGTGCGGGCGGTTGATCTGGCGTCCGGGTTACGCCGGCGGCGGGATCCGGTGGTCGTTGGCGGCCGGCGGCGGCTTCTGCGGTTGTCGGTGCGCGCGATCTGGCGCATCCCCTCCTCCCATGTTTGGCGTGCGGGCTAGCCTGATCGGGCCGCGCTTCCTTGGGTCGCCGGTTCTGTACAGGAGGCGCTGCTGGTGGCGGGGATCTAGTTCGGGCGAAATCCTTGGCCGGCCATGGCCGGCCGCGTCGACGGCGACGTCTGAGGGCGCCGTTCCCCTTCTTGGAGGCGTCGGTATGGACTGATCCCCTCACTTCCCCTTCCCCTAGGTCTCCTGGGCGAAAGCCCTAACTTTGTTGGGCGGCGGCGGCGCTCACGGCGTCGTTCCCTTCTTGAAGGCGCCGCTTTGGGAACCCTGGGGCTGGGTGGCGCTTGTGGGTGGTGGGCGACGACGGTGGTGCGGCCCTATCCTAGTATGGATCTCCGTCCGTTGCTTGGAGATGGACTCGCGTTTGTGAAGGTCGTCGTTTGGCGTCATGGTGGCGTCGATGGCGGAGGCACCTCTCAAGGTTGGCACCTCAATCTGCTCTGAAGATGAACCGGTGGAAGATGGTGGCGGCGACACATGTGAGTGCGTGAGACCGGTTTGTGCACCTGACCCGGTATGTGGCTCACTCATGGCCTCCGACTTTAGATGTTAGGCTTACGTGAGAGGTCTGGGTATTTGGCTCAGCTTACACCCCTTCATCATATGGATAGGAGTAACGGCAGATGTTGTCAAGATGGCGGATTCAGGCATATTGTTGTACTATTGAGAGTGCATGCTATGCCCCTAATCGACTTTTGGTGTTAATGACAACACAAACATAGGAAACTAATTCTATTTGTTGAGTGTATCTCAGGATGGCAAGTACTTTAGTAGATTGAGAATTATGTGCCAAAGGTGGTCTGAGAAGATCGGGATTTATATTTCAAGAAGGCCTGGGATTGAGAAAAGATGATGTAGACTATCCTTTTGAGTTTACTATTATTGAGTATAGGGATCCCGCACTATTAAGAAGGGATCGCAGGTTTTGCGATGAACTTGCTCATACCACATCTTCACTATCCTACCCAATACCACATATTCTCTACTCGGCTCCTATCTCAAAACAGGTCTATTGCCTCGGACTTCCGGCTCCCTCCGGACGTCCGAGGGCCGGACGACCGACAGGCTTCGGAAATCCGGAGCCCTCCACCAGAAGAATTTGAGTCATATAACTCGGATTTCCAGATCCCTCCGGACATCCGAGGGCCGGACGTCCGACCAGCTTCGGAAATCCGGAGCCCTGCACCAGAAGAACATGAGCTCTATAACTCGGATTTCCGGCTCCCTCCGGACGTCCGAGGGCCGGACGTCCGTCCCCTTTCGGAAATCCGGAACCTCCCACCAGAAGAAGTTGAGTCGAATAACTCGGATTTCCGGCCTTCTCCGGACGTCCGGTCGCTGTTCAACTCACAGTGTTTCCAGTCATATCTACAGCTCTCGGACGACCGACCCTTGTTGGACGTCCGACCCCTTGCGGACGCCCGGACATCCGTAAACTGCCGGACGTCCGAACCCTGTGTGACTTAAAGTCTCCCCAACGGCTGTTTTACACTCCTCACTATATATACCAACCTCCCACTTCGTGAGAGGGTGTCCAACACAGCTAGAACATATCCAAGAACACCTTTCTTCTCACTCACTCTTGTCTACACCAAATCTTAGATCCCAAGAGCATTTGTGAGTCCCTTTGAGTGTTGTTCCAATCAAAAGATAGATCGTCTCCCTCTCCTCCTTCCCACCAAAGTGATTTGTGATTTGAGCAAGTTTTGAGCAATCCCCGTGATCTTGTTACTCTTGGAGGTTGGAGACCCCTAGGTGGTAGGATTCTTCAGAGAGGAATCAAACCATTGTGATTTCCCCCGGAAAGTTTGTGAAGGTTTGGAAGCCACCTCAAGGCTTACCACTAGTGGTTGAGAAACGCCTTCGTGGAGTTATCTCAAAGGGAGAATAGGGTGAGCCTTCGTGGCGTTGGTGTGCCTTCGTGGTAACATCCGCCCCTCTAACGGTGACGTAGCTTCCCTCCAAGGAAGTGAACATCGGGATACATCCTTGTCTCTCTTGGAGTTTCGGTTATTCCTAACCCTAACTCTCTACTTGTGTTAATCCTTATTACGTACTTGTATTTGATTATTGTTTACCGCTTGCCTTACTTCACTCTAACTAGCTTACTCCTTGTCGTAGCAATTATTAGGCCTACACTCATATTCTGCATTTTTGCCTAAAATTGCTAAGTAATTATTAAAATTTGGAACTGTACCTATTCACCCTCCCTCTAGGTCCATCTCGATCCTTTTCAATTGGTATCAGAGCCTCGTGCTCTATTCTTGTGGCTTAACCGCCCTAGAGCGAGATGGACGGGATTCCAGCTACAATAGCTCCAGTGCAGAGGGACGTGATTTCCACGGAAGTCAAGTCTTTCACCTCTGAGGACCTGGAACGGGCCCTTGCCAAGCAAAAAGAGGAGCATGATGCTTCTCTTGAGGCCTTGGTCCAAATGAGACTGGCATCACTAACCACGGGGACAGCCACGTCCCCGAGGGCCTCAGGGCCACATGTGCACGGTTCTTCATTTGGCCAACAACCTCCGGAAAGGAACCAAACCAGTGTTCCATGGCTTTATGCTAGATCTCAAATTGAGAAACCTAAGTACAATCCTGGAGGAAAACCTCCCTTGCTTGATGACAATTCCGATTTTGCTTTGTGGAGAGTTGGTATGCAGGATCATCTTAGGTACACCAATGATGAGATGTTGGACATCCTCGAGCATGGGTACAATCCTGTAGATCCAAGGTGCCTCACTCCCAGAGAAACTTATGACAAGCATCTCAATGACACTGCGATCATGTGCATAAGAAAAGGAATGAATGACAAGCAACGGAGACCTTACATTCACATCACAAGTGCCAAGGAACTGTGGGATAGCATTATAAGGACCAAGACCGGTACCTCCACTCTTAGGCTTGCTCAATATGAAATTGCCAAGGGGCAATTACAGAATTTCTGTATGGAAAAGGGTGAATCTCCCAAGCAACTACTAGAATGGCTCATGACTCTCGCCGCAGACATTGAGTCATGTGACCGTGACAAGACGCATGATGGTTTCAATCTGACCAAGAGATTTCTCGTGGACAAGTTACTTCATGCTCTTGCTCCGTATCACCATCAAATGGTATGGGACATGAGGCAGCACCATGGGTTCAAAGAAATGACTCCAAATGACATCATATCCACTTTCCAATTATTTGAAGAGTCAAAGGCAAATGCAACAAAGCACCTTGCCATGCATGGCACTTCAACATCAAAGATCAATCTTGCTTTGAAAGCCAAGCATGAATGTGACGAAGAAAAAAGTGAAGAAGAAGAGGGTGATGATGACTGCGAAGATGGTGATGGTGTTGACTCTGATGAAAGCCCATCTTATGAGGACATTTCTCTCTTTGTAAAGAAGTTGAGTGCAGGAAAATTCAAGGGAAGATTCCCAAAGAAGAAGGTAAGGAAATGCTACAACTGTGAGGAAACCAACCACTTCTCCAATGACTGCCCTTATGAGAAGAGAGAAGACAAACCAAGGTTTCCAAAGACCTTTGTAAAGAAGAAGTTGCCAAACCCTATGAACTCCAAGCTCAAGAGGACAGATGGAAGAGCAATGGTTGCACAAGAAGAATCAGATCCAGAAGATGTTGGTGGGGTTGCCGGAGTAGCTCAGGATACACAAAACACCTTGAGGCTAGTCAACAAAAGTGGTGATGTTGTCCACTACAACTATATGAAGGACTACAAGGGCAACGCTCACAAGTGTTTGATGGCAAAGATTTCCATGGGAGATGAGGAAGACCAAAGCTCTCATGATAAGGTTAAGGTAACTCCGCGGTTAAACTCCTTCAGTCTAGCTTCTACCCCATCTGATGAGTATCTTGATGCGGAAGATCACTATGAGGATAATGACTTAGATCATCCCATGTTTGCTAAAATAAACAAATTTATGTGCTCTCTTAAAGGAAAGAAGCTCACTATGTTTCGCATACTTATGGAAATGGTGAGTAAGCACACCAATACCATCAAGGAACTCGAAACCCTCGTCACTGAGGAGAAGGAAAGAAATGAAATCCTTGAGCAGAAAGTCCTGTATGAGGAAGCACAAAATGATGCATTATGCTCAATAGTAGGTGACAACCTTGATAAACATGCTAATGATCTTGCCTCCTTGAAAAAGGCTGAATTTGTGTGCAAAGAGTTACTAAATGATAAAAACCGACTAGTGAACTCTCATGCTTCCCTTTCTAAGGACTGTGAGCGTCTATCCTTGTCTCTCAAAGACAAGGAAGAGAAACTCACTGTTCTTACAAAGAGCTTTGAGGCACTCAAGGTTACTTATCTTGACACTTTAGCTAAGGCCTACTCCTCACCTATTATTAATGTTGATACCTGCACTACTAACTCTAGTAGTGAACTGACATCTATCCTTGAGGAAAACTGTTCTCTAAAGGCATAGCTGGACAGAGGTCTCATGACATGTGCACAAGGACAAAAGACTCTCAATGAGATCTTAAGTCGACACAATGGAGGCCTTGCCAAGGAAGGGCTTGGGTTCAACCCAAGCACCGCCAAGAAAAGTGCATCTCCTCTCAAGTGTACCACTCCGCTTAAAGAGATATTTGTACGAGAGGGACACAAGGAGAAAGGTAAGGTTGTGAGTGGGTCGGCCACTAGGGGTTCACCTACTCACAACAAGACAACTGAATTCACGCCTCCATCCTATGTACTACGCAAATCAAAGGAAGGAGAAGTTTATGCTAAATTCGTTGGTCCCCGTAATGCATTCCGATTTTATGCTATTTGGGTCCCTAAGACTCTTGTAACTAATGTGAAAGGCCCCATGACGAAATGGGTACCTCAAACCAAGTCTTAATTCATTACAGGCTGTTTTCTCCGGAGGAGCCAAATGGGTGATCGACAGTGGATGCACCAATCATATGACCGGAGATAGTAACTTGCTCTATGACTTCATGCAATCCATTCGACCATACATGAGCATTGTATTTGGTGGAGGGTCGAAAGGGCAGGTAATTGGGTTGGGCAAGGTGGCAATCACTAATGACATGTCTATTGCAAATGTCATGCTTGTCCAATCTCTTCAATATCATTTACTTTCAGTTCGCCAATTGGCTTCCGTTGGTTATGACACATTATTTGGACTAACGGATGTGAAAGTCTTTAAGAGAGACACTCTCGAAGTGGCCTTTGTTGGAGAGTTGGATGGCAACCTTTACACGGTTGATTTCTCGAAAGAGAGCACCTTCCATACAACTTGTCTAATGGCCAAGGCCGACATGGGATGGTTGTGGCATCGCCGGCTCGCCCATGCCGGCATGATAAATCTTCAAAATCTCTTAAACGGCAATCACATCCTTGGACTAACAAATGTATCTTTTAAGAAAGATCGTGTGTGCAGTGCATGTATAACTGGGAAACAACATCAATCAAAACATCCACCCAAGAACATTGTATCCACTTCGAGGCCGTTAGAGCTCCTTCATGTGGATCTGTTTGGGCCTCCTTCATGGGCAAGTCTTGGAGGGAAAAAGTATGGCCTAGTCATTGTTGATGATTACTCAAGATATACATGGGTGTTCTTTCTCAAGTTCAAGGACGAGACGAAGATCACCTTCATTGATTTTTCCAAACAAGCCCAGCGGAAGTTTGACAAGGACATCAAGGCAATAATAAGTGATAATGGCTCTGAGTTCAAGAACTACACCCTAGAAGAATTTCTTAGTGATGAGGGAATTGAACATCAGTACTCCGCACCTTACACCCCTCAGCAAAATGGTGTGGCAGAGAGGAAGAACCGGACACTTGTGGAAATGGCAAGGTCCATGTTAGAAGAATACAAGTCACCACATAGTTTTTGGGCTGAGGCCGTGAACACAGCATGTCATGCATCAAACCGGCTCTTCTTTCGATCAATATTGGAGAAGACTCCATATGAGCTCCTAACTGGGAACAAGCTCAATGTTAAGTACTTTCGTGTGTTTGGATGCAAGTGTTTCATCCTCAACAAACGGGAACGGTTAGGAAAATTTCAATCCAAAACAACTGAAGGGATTTTTGTTGGCTATGGATCAAACTCTCACGCCTACAGAGTCTACAACAAATCCACTGGATGTGTTATAGAAACTTGTGACGTGACGTTTGATGAATTTAACCGCTCCCATGGGGAGCAAGTTGATCTAAATGATGCAGGTGAAGAAGACTCCTCACAAGATATCTTGAACATGGGTGTAGGTGCACTTCTTCCCATGGAACAAAGACCCCATGATGATGATGAAGATGATGAGAGTATTTCTCATCCTCAAGACAGTTCACTGCCCGTATCTCCACAAGATACTAGCACACATATCATGCCAGTTGTTGAGGATCAAGTGGGAGAACATGTCTCTCACTCTGATCACACTCAAGAACAAGTTGATCTTCAAGAGCTAGACCAAAGTATGGGTATGTTTGATGATGAACCTCAACAGGTGCAACAAGAATAAGAATATCTTCCTCCGCACATAAATGATCCATATGTTGAGGACGTTGATGATGGAAACGAAGTCGAACCTCGTGAAACCCTGACCTCCATCATGCCACGTGTGGCCGGTCGTGTTGATATTGATCAAATCCTCACCGGCGTGTCAGAAGGTAGAGTGACTCGTAAACAATTAACAAACTTTTGTGCTCACTTTTCGTTTGTCTCTAGTACTGTGCCACACAGGGTTCGGGATGCATTGTGTGACAATGAGTGGCTCCTTGCTATGCAAGAGGAGTTAAACAGTTTTACACGCAACGAAGTATGGTCATTGGTAGAACGACCAACTGAGGAACATAATGTCATTGGCACTAAATGGATTTTCAAGAACAAGGAAGATGAGAATGGGACTGTCCTACGCAACAAGGCAAGGTTAGCACAGGGGTACTCCCAAGTTAAAGGTTTGGACTTTGGTGAAACTTTCGCCCCTATTGCTCGTCTTGAATCCATTCGCATTTTATTGGCCTATGCTGCTTTCAATGGTTTTACTTTGCATCAAATGGATGTGAAAAGTGCTTTTCTTAATGGTCCTCTACAAGAAGAGGTATATGTATCACAACCACCTGGGTTTGTTGACCCTCACCACAAAGACCATGTATACAAACTTCACAAGGCTCTGTATGGCCTCAAACAAGCACCCCGTGCTTGGTACGATCATCTTAAGAAGTTCCTACTTGATGATGGCTTTGTGGTGGGGGTGATCAATCCCACTCTTTTTACTAAGAGGGAAAATGGTGATTTGATCTTATGCCAAATCTATGTAGATGACATCATTTTTGGTTCTCCTAACATCCATTTATGCAAGAAGTTTGCGGCTTCCATGACCAAGACCTTTGAGATGTCACTCAACACGAACTTGAAGTTCTTTCTTGGGTTTCAAATACAACAATTTCAAGAAGGGATTTTCTTGTCTCAAACTAAGTACCTCAAGGACATTCTTGAAAATTTTGATATGGCAGATGCTAAACCAACGAAGACACCCATGGCCACAGATGTAGTTCTAAACGAAGACACAAACGGTATTCCTTTTGACCCATCTACTTACAGCTCCATGATTGGTTCGCTACTTTATCTTTGCGCATCTAGACCGGACATCATGTTAAGTGTAGGCATATGTGCTAGATTTCAAGCTTCCCCTAGGGAAAGCCATCATACGACGGTTAAGCATATTCTTAGATACCTTGTTCACACCCCAAAGTTAGGCTTATGGTACCCTAAGGATGCAAAGTTCGATCTTATTGGGTACTCCGATGCGGATTGGCCCGGTGACAAAGTGGGACGGAAATCCACTTCCGGTGCATGTCAGTTTCTTGGACGCTCCTTGGTAAGTTGGTCCTCGAAAAAGCAGAACTGTGTTTCTCTCTCCATGGCCGAGGCCGAATATATTACAGTCGCAAGCTATGCAACCCAACTGCTATGGATGAGGCAAACACTAAAGGATTATGGTATCACGTATCGACACGTTCCTCTTCTCTATGATAATTAAAGTGCCATAAAGATCTCCGAGAACCCCATTGATCACCCTCGCACAAAACATATTGATATTAGGTATCATTTCTTGAGAGACCATGTGCAAAAGGGTGACATTGATATTACCCATGT
Organism: Hordeum vulgare subsp. vulgare; assembly: GCF_904849725.1. Classification (NCBI taxonomy): domain Eukaryota; kingdom Viridiplantae; phylum Streptophyta; class Magnoliopsida; order Poales; family Poaceae; genus Hordeum; species Hordeum vulgare. The sequence continues at coordinate 368,352,671 of NC_058519.1, forward strand.
GGGTACCGACATGCAGCTAGCCGACATTTTCACCAAGCCACTTAGCGTAGCTAGGTTCTGTCAACTTAGGCGTGAACTTGGTATCTTGGAGCTTGACAACATAACTTGAAACCTTGCACACATACACACACTCACATTATGTTTGTGTCTTGATGTGGGCATGCATTTAGGGGGAGTGAGTCTGAATTTTCTGTTTTTGAGCTTACAAAGTACGCATAAATCAATTTCTGTCCACAAGTAGTATATGTAATTCTTGTAGGCAACTATGTTCGTACTTTTTGTGAGAAACCATGAAAAATCATCATCTCGTCATAAAAAATTCCAGAATCAGCCTTTGCCTCCTCCTCTCTCTCGGTCGTCCGACGTGTCTCAGACGTCCGACGACAAATCTCATTCCGGTCGTCCGACCAGTGTCGGTCGTCCGACGGCACAATCCTCTCCGGACGTCCGACGCCTGTCGGACGTCCGACGCATCGGGGCCTATAAATAGCTGGGCGCGGGGCTGGGCTTTGCCCTAGCCCTCATGCGCCCCCTTTTTCCCCTGCCGCCGCCGCCGCTAGCTCCAGGGCGCTCGCCAGCGCCGCCACTCCCGAGATCTGCCCGATCTCCTCCACGGATCCTTCTCTTCTTCCTCTTCTTCCTCCGCGGGATCCGTCTACAGGTATCTCCTCCGTTCCCCTCGCGTTTGGTTCCCTCTCTCCCAAGTCCACATGTTCGTTCCTATGGTTTGACCATGTTCGTTCCTCATTTGGGGTTTCCATCCGTGTAGGTTGTTGTGCACCATGCCCAAGGTCAAGCACGCCGCACGGAAGAACGTTGCTGGCTCATCCTCTCGCGCCCCTACTAGCACGGGGTCGGACTCGGAAGGGCCACGTTGTCCCTTCAAACGGACTGCCCGGCGTTCTCCGTCTCCACAACTCCCCTCGTCGTCTGATCGTGATGACTCCGACTTCGAGGATGAGCTTGCCGCCGAGGACCTTGCTGACCAGCCCGCTGAAAAGACCTCGATGACGCCTAGAGGTGGGGGGGGGGCTGAATAGGATATTTAAAAACTTCTTCGGATTTGGCTTGGAACTAATGCGGAAATAAACTAAGAGGCTACTTGTCAAGCACAAATCCTAAATGCACTAGGCACTGCAACGTGTATCAACAACACGATCTACCAAGATGGGCACAATACAGTTACTAACAGGCACAAGTAAGTTACACACACTTACTTGAGCTATATCACACGACAAGTAGGTGAACAACACAAGATACTAGATCACACTATATCACACGATATATCAAAAGCTGCAAGTATGAACGTGTGGATATAGAAGGTATGCTTGAATGATTAATCTTGTACAAGAAATAGCCAACACAATATAATGAGCACAAACAATATGCAATGTATGTATGCTCAAGTATCACAAGTAAACCACACGTAAGGAGTTAGGGTTAAGGATAACCAAGGTCACTGAGACGAAGATGTATCCCGATGTTCACTTCCTTGGAGGGAAGCTAGTCACCGTTAGAGAGGTGGATGTTACCACGAAGGCACACCAACGCCACGAAGGCTCACCCTATTCTCCCTTTGAGATAACACCACGAAGGCGTTTCTCAACCACTAGTGGTAAGCCTTTGAGGTGGATTCCAAACCCTCACAAACTTTTCCGGGGGGTAATCACACGGATTGATTCCTCTCTGAAGAACTCCTACCGCCTAGGAGTCTCCAACCTCCAAGAGTAACAAGATTACGGGGAATGCTCAAAACTTGCTCAAATCTCAAATAGCTTGGGTTGAGAGGAGGAGAGGGAGACGATCTATCTTTTGATTGGAACAACTCTCAAAGGGGCTCACAAATGCTCTTGGGATCTAAGATTTGGTGTGAGCAAATGTGTGTGAGGTAGAAGTGTGTTCTTATGAGGATAAGGCTGTGTTGGGCACCCTCTCACGAAGTGGGAGGGGGTATTTATAGTGGGGAGAGAAAAACAGCCGTTGGGGGCACTTTAAGTCACACAGGGGTCGGACATCCGGCAGTTCACGGATGTCCGGGCGTCCACAAGGGGTCGGACGTCCGACAGGGGTTGGACGTCCGAGGGCTGCCACTGTGGAGTTGAACAGGGACCGGACGTCCAGAGAAGGCCGGAAGTCCGAGTTATTCGACTCAAACTTCTGTGGTGCAAGATTCCGGATTTCCGAAAGGGGACGGACGTCCGGCCCTCGGACGTCCGGAGGGAGCCGGAAGTCCGAGTTATATGGCTCAAGTTTCTCTGGTGCAATGCTCCGAATTTCCGAAGCTGGTCGGACGTCCGGCCCTCGGACGTCCGGAGGGAGCCGGAAGTCCGAGTTATATGGCTCAAGTTTCTCTGGTGCAAAGCTCCGGATTTCCGAAGCTGGTCGGACGTCCGGCCCTCGGAAGTCCGGAGGGAGCCGGAAGTCCGAGTTATATGGCTCAAGTTTCTCTGGTGCATAGTTCCGGATTTTCGAAGCTGGTCGGACGTCCGGCCCTCGGAAGTCCGGAGGGAGCCGGAAGTCCGAGTTATATGGCTCAAGTTTCTCTGGTGCATAGTTTCGGATTTCCGAAGCTGGTCGGAAGTCCGGGCCTCGGACGTCCGGAGGAGGCCGGATGCCCGAGGCACCGGTCCTGTTTTCTGATAACAGCAGAGCAGTGGAGATGTGGTAAGAGCAGAACAATGGATATCTAGTTTGAGCAAGTTCATCACAAAACCTGTGATCCCCTCTTAATAGTGCGGGATCCCTAAAGACTCAAGAATTAGAAAAGGGGTACCGATGATCCATACTTGAGTGTATACTTTTATTCGCTGATCATCACTCCGCACCACTAACGTCAAAGAAACTGATACCTTTGAGTTAGCCCTTTCACTTGAGCTTGATGTTGTTGTTCCTTCTTGGCTCAAGTTGAAAGCAAGACATGATGAAGTCTTCAAGCAGCTCTCCCATACACAATGTGGAAAGCCTAGCTTATGTATTCATCTTCGTTTGTCCACCATGTGAACATCCACAAGAATCAAGCATGTATTGCTCAGGAATGCTTATCTTGATCTTGTCCTTGTTAGCACATGAGCTTGTCCTTATCAACACATGATCATTAACAATAGTTTCAATGATATATTCGTGCTGATCCACTTGAACTTGCACACCACAATCTTGATGACGATCACCACTTGACGTCATCCTTCATGGGTTGTATGAGATCTTCCTTTTGACGCAAGCCCATGGAAGCACACCTAACCCCCACATAGGACTCTCACAAAGACCATGGGTTAGTACACAAACACGTAATGGACAATGCTTACCATACCATGGGATCACTTGATCCCTCTCGGTACATCTTATACGCTTTGTGTGTTGATCATCTTGATTTACTCTTTGTCTGAGATCTTGATCAACCTAGTGTCTCTATGACCATTCTTTGGATAATACCTTGAATACCATCTTGGTCATCATATAAACTCCTTGAACCCAACAGATGGACTTCAAGAAGTGCCTATGGACAAATCCTATAAATATAACTTAAGGCAACCATTAGCCCATAGGAATTGTCATCAATTACCAAAACCACATATGGAGATATATGCTCTAACAATCTCCCCCATTTTGGTAATTGAAGACAACCACTTCAAGAGAGTTTATATAAGGAAATAAGCATAACCAAGCGCACACATACAAGGTAATAATGCATGTGTGCAAGATGTAAATGCTTACGCAATAAAAGCAAATCCCTCTAAACATATCCAAAGTAAACTCTCTAAACTTCTCCCCCATTGGCATCGATTGCCAAAATGGACGAAAAGTTTAGAAAGCCAATATAGTAGGTTGTCCTCCAAAAAGTGTGTACTTCTCAGCAAATGACTGCAGAAAAATACACAAATACAATGATAAGTAGTTGGAGGAAAACAGACTATATTGAGGACCCAAAGATTGCAAATAAAAGGATCGTATGCCACAAAGACATACAAAGATAGAGGCAAGCAATCAAAAGATTCCAGATGGAACAAACAATCATATGGTCCTTCGAACCACATGAATAGAAGATATTATGATAAAGGCAATAGAGTGTTCTATCAAAAACTAGAGAAGCTCCCCATGATTTGTGCACTAATATGAGATTTTTGTATTTGATACAGGTGCACAAAATAGGATTGTTGCTCCCCCAAAATTAATAACAACACACAACGAGTGCAAGAAGATAGATGAGACAATAAGCATATCAATTGCACAAAACAAATGGTTGAGCAACATGTAAAGGAAGCAACTTAAGAATAAGCTCAACCAAAGTAATGTGTGTGAGTCATGGCAAAGCACTTGAGAAGACTAAGATATGGATGAGCATTACTCATCACATAGTCTTGATGAAATGAGATACAAAGTGCAAGACATATCATTCCTACACACACATACTAGAAAATGGGTTCACAAGCTTACTAATAAACAAAATAAGAACCGACGCTTGTGACAACCCATTGTGAAGATAGGAAGTAAGAACCTTATCAAGAGGAGGGATACTAATTGAAATGGAAAAACCCTCATCAAGACAAGCATGAGGAAAAATAATCTTCATGGCCAAAGAGTGCATCAAGATGTAGGAAAATAAGATACGCACTCAAAACAGGTCCTTTCATGAAGCCACCAAAAACTGAAAAAGGAAATGTAATGATAGGCGTGAAAGAAAAGAGGATATCAATTAGAGATGTAACTTCTCTCATGTGTAAAAGATTCTAAGTAGAAGACAATCATGATGATATATATCCACAAAGAAGGATATACACACGAAATGGTTACAAGAAGGAACAAACTAGATATAAACTTTTGCTTGGAACAAAAGGAATTCATAAATATATCAATGAGATATTTTGCTTGGAAGCATAGCACATGGCCTAATATTTTCTTATTGTACAATATGAACTTCGAACTTACGAACATCAAAGACATCCCAACTAGTAGTAAGACATCATCGTTCGGATGCTTTGAGAAAGCAAACAAGTACTACAAGAACGAATCAAGAGATTCATGCCATGATGCAACCTGGAAAAGAAAAGACAGGTTGGGGCCTTTGCAAGAAAAGAATGCATGAAGTGGATACTTGTTACCGAGACAACATTGGATTGATGTAGTAGATAGTTGTTCTTTGATCATCCTAACTTGGCTCCAATAATCACATGGTCTCAACACCTTCCTTATAGGTGAGCCGAGCATCCAATGCATCTCCAGTTGTTCCTGGAACAGCAAAACAAACAAAATGGTGCCCAAACTCATTGGGACCAAAGAGTTAGAAAACCGGCAATACATAGGACAAACTCCACATACATATATGCATATAGATATGAATTTGAATTTCATGCACACTTTAGCCAATTTATGACAAGGTGGAGATTCCCCTATATATTGGGTCAAAGAAGGAAAGCAAGCAAAAGAAGTTGTATATAGTAGATATGCATGCTCAAGACTCTCAAGAATCAACTTAACACAAAGTTGATAAGTCACCAAGAGACAAGGTATCAAGTGATAATAAGATCATAAACAAAAAGAACTATCACTTGAAGGATATCAATTAAAAGATACCTCAAGGAATGAGATATCCATTGACACATGCCAAATAAAAGGAAACAAGAAACCAATTGAAGGAAAACAAACACGAGGTATCTAATTTCCAAAAGAGAGCTAGGTTCCAACAAACCAAACCCTCGACAAATTTTCATGATGGCACAAAGCATCATAAAGAGCAAGACTTTCCTCCCATCAACACACACTTGATGGGGATCAAAAGATTTTATGATGGGTGAATAAAGAGAGTGTTCTAAAGAAAATAGGATAGCTCCCCCAAGGGACGTGCATTATATGGAATTTGCATTTAAATACAAAATGCACACGATGGGATCATCACTTTCTCTATATCTATAAAAACACTAGACATGTTAAAATAGATCCATAAGAGGCAAGGAAGACAAACGAAACACAAAATCCAATGTAAAGACGATTAGCAATTCCTATCACATGATGGGAATACCAATTGTCAAGGACAAGAAGTATTTTGGAAGTGATACTCATTGGTAGATCACAAATATATCCAAGATCATCTTTACCCATAAAACGCAAGCAAATGACACTTGTAGAGCTAGCATGCCACCTAGGAACAAGATAATTTACAAATATCAACACTAAGTGGCAACACCTCAAATGTACACATTTTCTAGGTTTGTAATATGCACATAGCATATTACTCCCCCATAATGTGATAAACCAACCATATTAACAAGTGGCAAATTAAAACCAACAAGAGATACTTAATGGACCATATAGAATTTGAATTTCTCATGAGTAAGACATACCACATAGAAACTAGATAATCTTGAAATATCAAAACTAAGTGGTATTTCCCATGTATACACATTTATAGGATTGTGAGGTGTGCAAAGCACATCACTCCCCCACAATGGGATAATACATTAATATCTCACAAGAGCCAACAAAAATACAAACAAGATGCAAATAGGCTCAATACAAGACTCACATGTACATGATGTGCAAACCAACATACACATACTCGATTACTCAAGATAAGCAAGTTGGAAGCACAACATATACAAACGCATGCAAGGTACAAAACCACAACATGCAAAGGGGCAAGCACCTAACAACGTAAACAGTTTAAGTACAAGTTACCGTAAGGAGGCACATTGGATATAAGATAGAAACTCGATAATCCAACTGACTTGGCTTGAGAAAATATGAATGATGAAGACCCCTTAATTCTTCATTATGTATCCAAGTCTCTAATGTCCTCCATAGTCACCTATTGATCAAGTTTGAGCTTGTTGGTCCCCAACTACGTTGGGTCCTAAGAGGTTAATCACAATAGGCTTGGCAACCCAAATGGTTCTTTTCTTGACACCATTTTGAGTACCAACAAACTTGGCAAACACATTGCCAACCTTATCCTTCCCAAGGGAATAGATATCATCAATAGTGATTGGGTTGGATAAGTTACCTCTTGTGCAAGACGAAGCGACGTGACCCTTCTCACGACATAAGTAGCAACATCTACCCTTTGCTTTCTTCCTAGTTGATTTCTCACCTCGGGGAGTGTTGGCTTGGGTCTTATTGGGAAGAGGCCTTCCTTTAACTTGTAGCTGAATATGTGATTGAGTTTGTGGCCGCTTCCCTTGTTGCTTGTGACTTTGAGACTTCGTCTTCAGAGGGCAAGATCTAACATGGTGCCCTTTAACTTTGCACTTGAAGCAAATGATTTTGTCTGAATTCTTGACTTGTTCTAGGCCCCTCTTGTTCTTGTTTGAGTTTACTCCAACATCATTTTTGTCATTCGGAGATGTTTTCTCACACATGACGTTGTTGAGTGTGGACATCCCTTCATGACACTGTTCCAAGTCTTTCTTCAAAGAAGTGACTTGGGCCTTGAGCTCTTTGATTTCCTCTGCACGGTTAGTATCAACGCAAGTACTAGAGGAAGTGTAAGCTTCAATGTTAGAGCAACAAGGCAAGGAAAGTAATTCATCACACGAGGTAGCACCATTATGAGTAGACGAATTACGAGGACTAGCACATGGAAATATAGTACTTTGACTAGAAGTAGTGCCATTGTCCACATGAGGCTCACTTGATGTTACCTTGGTGATGATAGCCTCATGAGCTAACTTTTGCACATTATGGGATGTTAGAAGATCGGCATGAGAGCTTGTGAGCATTACATGGTTTTCTTCCAACTTCCCATAATTGCTAGTTAGTAAATCAAGTTGAGCACGTAGCTCAACATTCTCCTTCAATGTTGATACTTCAAAAGAGACAGGGTTAGATGTACAAGTATCATCAACAATATGAGAGGAGTAAGTAGCGATTAGAGACTTCTCATGAGTAGATTGAAGCTCCTCATAGATCTTAGAGGTTTTGATGAGCTCTCCCTTGACATTCTTGCATTCAAGGAGAAGGACCTCAAAATCCCTTTTAAGTTTATCATGAGTAACTTCAATCTCTCCTTCTGAAGATCTTAAGTCTCTACATGCTTGATGACTCTTCTCAAGTTCATGTTCAAGTTGTTCACTTTTAGCTTGTTCATGATTAAGTGAATCATTACAATTTTCAAAGTAAGCAAGAACATCTTGGAACCTTTGAAGAGCGTTATTTTTAGCTTTATGAAGAATTTTACTGATCACATAGATATTTTCAGTCAAGTCATCATCATCATCCTCATCGCAAATATCATCGTTATTGCACAGGGAAGATGATACCTCATTATTACCTCTCGCCATGAGGCACATGTGAACTGGAGGAGTTGATGATGATTCTTTTAGTGAATCATATTCTTCATTAGTCAAAAGTACTTCATATTTCTTGATTTCCCCTAAATGATTAGTCATAGAACAACTAGGGATAAACAAGATATTTTGATCAAGAGGACATGGGAGAGCAGGCATATCACCACCGACATTTGTCGAGGGATCTTTAGGTGAAATGCATGACCTATCAGCACAATAATTTACACTATGTGTGGTGCTAGATATGCTCATGTCCATAGAGGCTATGACATTTTCATCAACATATATTTCTTCACTCACCATGTCATTACCTTGTGAGATTGCAGATGCTGAGGTGTGCAAGCAATCGGATATGGAAGTAGTGGTGGACTCTTTATGATCGAAAAGAGTGAAGAGCTCATGCACCAACTCCTTCATCATAATATCGTCTTCATCAAGATTGGACCCACCATATATATCTTCAAGTTTAGTCCAAACTTCATGAGCTGACTTGCAAGTCGAGATAGACTTAGACACTTCATGACTTATGGTTCGATGAATGGCAATAAAAGCCTCACAATCAAGATACATTTCATTAGTAGATGAAGATGCATCATCCTTTTTGTCGACAATCCCTACAAGAACAATTCGTAAAGTATTTGGGCGCATGGCCCCAAAGTGATGAAGCATACGGATATTCCATAGGGTATAATTTGTGCCATCAAAGTCAAAGGTGCCATTGTGCACTAATCCAATAGTCGACATCGATACTCTCTAGGTCGTGAAACCTAATTAAAGAGAGACCTAGCTCTGATACCAATTGAAAAGACATCGATGACGCCTAGAGGGGGTGTGAATAGGATATTTAAAAACTTCTTCGGATTTGGCTTGACACTAATGCAAAAATAAACTAAGAGGGTACTTGTCAAGCACAAATCCTAAATGCACTAGGCACTGCAACGTGTATCAACAACACGATCTACCAAGATGGGCACAATACAGTTACTAACAAGCACAAGTAAGTTACACACACTTACTTGAGCTATATCACACGACAAGTAGGTGAACAACACAAGATACTAGATCACACTATATCACACGATATATCAAAAGCTGCAAGTATGAACGTGTGGATATAGAAGGTATGCTTGAATGATTAATCTTGTACAAGAAATAGCCAACACAATATAATGAGCACAAACAATATGCAATGTATGTATGCTCAAGTATCACAAGTAAACCACACGTAAGGAGTTAGGGTTAAGGATAACCAAGGTCACTGAGACGAAGATGTATCCCGATGTTCACTTCCTTGGAGGGAAGCTAGTCACCGTTAGAGAGGTGGATGTTACCACGAAGGCACACCAACGCCACGAAGGCTCACCCTATTCTCCCTTTGAGATAACACCACGAAGGCGTTTCTCAACCACTAGTGGTAAGCCTTTGAGGTGGATTCCAAACCCTCACAAACTTTTCCGGGGGGTAATCACACGGATTGATTCCTCTCTGAAGAACTCCTACCGCCTAGGAGTCTCCAACCTCCAAGAGTAACAAGATTACGGGGAATGCTCAAAACTTGCTCAAATCTCAAATAGCTTGGGTTGAGAGGAGGAGAGGGAGACGATCTATCTTTTGATTGGAACAACTCTCAAAGGGGCTCACAAATGCTCTTGGGATCTAAGATTTGGTGTGAGCAAATGTGTGTGAGGTAGAAGTGTGTTCTTATGAGGATAAGGCTGTGTTGGGCACCCTCTCACGAAGTGGGAGGGGGTATTTATAGTGGGGAGAGAAAAACAGCCGTTGGGGGCACTTTAAGTCACACAGGGGTCGGACATCCGGCAGTTCACGGATGTCCGGGCGTCCACAAGGGGTCGGACGTCCGACAGGGGTTGGACGTCCGAGGGCTGCCACTGTGGAGTTGAACAGGGACCGGACGTCCAGAGAAGGCCGGAAGTCCGAGTTATTCGACTCAAACTTCTGTGGTGCAAGATTCCGGATTTCCGAAAGGGGACGGACGTCCGGCCCTCGGACGTCCGGAGGGAGCCGGAAGTCCGAGTTATATGGCTCAAGTTTCTCTGGTGCAATGCTCCGAATTTCCGAAGCTGGTCGGACGTCCGGCCCTCGGACGTCCGGAGGGAGCCGGAAGTCCGAGTTATATGGCTCAAGTTTCTCTGGTGCAAAGCTCCGGATTTCCGAAGCTGGTCGGACGTCCGGCCCTCGGAAGTCCGGAGGGAGCCGGAAGTCCGAGTTATATGGCTCAAGTTTCTCTGGTGCATAGTTCCGGATTTTCGAAGCTGGTCGGACGTCCGGCCCTCGGAAGTCCGGAGGGAGCCGGAAGTCCGAGTTATATGGCTCAAGTTTCTCTGGTGCATAGTTTCGGATTTCCGAAGCTGGTCGGAAGTCCGGGCCTCGGACGTCCGGAGGAGGCCGGATGCCCGAGGCACCGGTCCTGTTTTCTGATAACAGCAGAGCAGTGGAGATGTGGTAAGAGCAGAACAATGGATATCTAGTTTGAGCAAGTTCATCACAAAACCTATGATCCCCTCTTAATAGTGCGGGATCCCTAAAGACTCAAGAATTAGAAAAGGGGTACCGATGATCCATACTTGAGTGTATACTTTTATTCGCTGATCATCACTCCGCACCACTAACGTCAAAGAAACTGATACCTTTGAGTTAGCCCTTTCACTTGAGCTTGATGTTGTTGTTCCTTCTTGGCTCAAGTTGAAAGCAAGACATGATGAAGTCTTCAAGCAGCTCTCCCATACACAATGTGGAAAGCCTAGCTTATGTATTCATCTTCGTTTGTCCACCATGTGAACATCCACAAGAATCAAGCATGTATTGCTCAGGAATGCTTATCTTGATCTTGTCCTTGTTAGCACATGAGCTTGTCCTTATCAACACATGATCATTAACAATAGTTTCAATGATATATTCGTGCTGATCCACTTGAACTTGCACACCACAATCTTGATGACGATCACCACTTGACGTCATCCTTCATGGGTTGTATGAGATCTTCCTTTTGACGCAAGCCCATGGAAGCACACCTAACCCCCACATAGGACTCTCACAAAGACCATGGGTTAGTACACAAACACGTAATGGACAATGCTTACCATACCATGGGATCACTTGATCCCTCTCGGTACATCTTATACGCTTTGTGTGTTGATCATCTTGATTTAATCTTTGTCTGAGATCTTGATCAACCTAGTGTCTCTATGACCATTCTTTGGATAATACCTTGAATACCATCTTGGTCATCATATAAACTCCTTGAACCCAACAGATGGACTTCAAGAAGTGCCTATGGACAAATCCTATAAATATAACTTAAGGCAACCATTAGCCCATAGGAATTGTCATCAATTACCAAAACCACATATGGAGATATATGCTCTAACACCCGCCGATCGGAGGTCCAAGCCAAAGCCCGAGACTCGCAGGGCGTCCTATATGCCACCACCTCCTCCTGCTCAGCCCGCAGGTGAAGCTCGTCGCATCTCACTTGAACCCCCTGCTACCTTAGGTCGTGCGATCACGAACTTCACCACACTTGCCAAGTCTTCATACCTCACTTTCCGCCGCGACATTGATCAATTCGCTGTCTTACGTGACTCTACAGACTCACGTTTCCGCACACACGTCCAGGCGGACATTTTTACTACAGTCATAGTTCCTAAGGGTCTCCCTGTTCATCTCTACATAGATCTTGAGCATATTCGCATGCACCCGGCGAAATACCCGGGTGCCATTGACCTTATTGAGGCATCGGGGCTTGCCACCCCGTTTGCTTTTCATCGCGATTTTAATGCTGCTGCCATTCACCAGTTCTATGCCACATGCTTCTTTGCTCCAAACCACACTGCTAGCCTGATCACCTCTGACGTTCTCTTCACAGCTTCTTATGATACATTTGTTGCCGCACTTGGTTTCCCCAACTCCGGCTTCAAAATACATAGGAATGATCCTAACCATGCACCTAAGTCCATTGAGGCATGTGGGTATCTTCTCAAACCACTCAGTGAGCTTGATGCGGATGAATGCATGAAGGATCTTAACCAGGTATCCATCTGGCGCTCACCTTACTTCATCATCTTTCAGTGTCTTATCTGCACCATCTATCCCAAGATGGGTGATAAGGGCTCTTGCAGTGGCTACTGTATTGACATCATGTCTCACTTATACGAGCACCCCAAGAGCAAAATTAATGTGCCTCACTTTCTATGGCATGAGATTCGGCTTGCTAGCTTTCAATACAAGCGAGCCTTTCCTCATGCCCCTTCATCCAGGCTCTTATTAATCATGTTGCTGATTTCTCTGTTGCTGTCACTCACAAACATCGCAAGTGGGTCATTCCCGCTCACATGGCGGATAACTATGCTCCCAAGAAAGCCCCATCCTCCACATCCACTCGCCGCACTGCTGTCCGGTCAGCCACCCCCTCATCTAGCTCCGCTCCTCTCGGTCGCATTGCCAAATTCCTTGGCAAGGCACATTCTGCTATAATGAAGGCCGTCTCTTTCCAGTGTGGTAAAACCAATGATGTGGTTTCTCGCCTAGTCTCCTCCAAGAATGCCCTCAAGGCTCGTCTGAGAGCCTCAGGCGCTCTTGATGTGAGTGATGATGAGGCCCCTCCTGCTGCTCCTCCTTCTGACTTTGGCTTCCCATCTGGTCCTGAGTGGGCTGATTTCCTTGACGAGGCTGGTGGCAGTGGCTTGCCTGACGATGAGGATGATGCTGATGATGATGCTGATGAGCTCTGAGCATGGTTGATGCTGTTGGTGCCTCCCTTGTTGGTACTTGGTGCCAAAGGGGGAGTAATGTATCGTAGTTTTTAGTCTTTGGAGATTTAATGTAATGGATAAACTCATGTATGGATACTTATGAATGATTGTGATTGCTATGGATTGCTATGATATCATCATAGACTATTATGTTTTGCTCCACTACTTCTATGATGATCTATTGTCTTTCTATGATGATCTGTTATCTTTACATGATGATCCATTATATGTTCGATACACACATTAAAAGGGAGCTCCGATATCTTATCATGCACATACTAAGGGGGAGCTCCGTACTAAATCTCTCCAAGGCTATAATGTATGTTAAATCTTTCTGAGACCTATGTATATGTTGTCATCAACTACCAAAAAGGGGGAGATTGAAAGTGCATGCTATGCCCCTAATCGACTTTTGGTGTTAATGACAACACAAACATAGGAAACTAATTCTATTTGTTGAGTGTATCTCAGGATGGCAAGTACTTTAGTAGATTGAGAATTATGTGCCAAAGGTGGTCTGAGAAGATTAGGTTTACTATTATTGAGTATAGGGATCCCGCACTATTAAGAGGGGATCACAGGTTTTGCGATGAACTTGCTCATACCACATCTTCACTATCCTACCAAATACCACATATTCTCTACTCTGCTCCTATCTCAAAACAGGTCTATTGCCTCAGACTTCCGGCTCCCTCCGGACGTCCGAGGGCCAGACGACCGACAGGCTTCGGAAATCCGGAGCCCTCCACCAGAAGAATTTGAGTCATATAACTCGGATTTCCGGCTCCCTCCGGACATCCGAGGGCCGGACGTCCGACCAGCTTCGGAAATCCGGAGCCCTGCACCAGAAGAACATGAGCTCTATAACTCGGATTTCCGGCTCCCTCCGGACGTCCGAGGGCCGGACGTCCGTCCCCTTTCGAAAATCCGGAACCTCCCACCAGAAGAAGTTGAGTCGAATAACTCGGATTTCCGGCCTTCTCCGGACGTCCGGTCGCTGTTCAACTCACAATGTTTCCAGTCATATCTACAGCTCTCGGACGACCGACCCCTATCGGACGTCCGACCCCTTGCGGACGCCCGGACATCCGTAAACTGCCGGACGTCTGAACCCTGTGTGACTTAAAGTCTCCCCAACGGCTGTTTTACACTCCCCACTATATATACCAACCTCCCACTTCGTGAGAGGGTGTCCAACACAGCTAGAACATATCCAAGAACACCTTTCTTCTCACTCACTCTTGTCTACACCAAATCTTAGATCCCAAGAGCATTTGTGAGTCCCTTTGAGTGTTGTTCCAATCAAAAGATAGATCGTCTCCCTCTCCTCCTTCCCACCAAAGTGATTTGTGATTTGAGCAAGTTTTGAGCAATTCCCGTGATCTTGTTAGTCTTGGAGGTTGGAGACTCCTAGGCGGTAGGAGTCTTCAGAGAGGAATCAAACCATTGTGATTTCCCCCGGAAAGTTTGTGAAGGTTTGGAAGCCACCTCAAGGCTTACCACTAGTGGTTGAGAAACGCCTTCGTGGAGTTATCTCAAAGGGAGAATAGGGTGAGCCTTCGTGGCGTTGGTGTGCCTTCGTGGTAACATCCGCCCCTCTAAGGGTGACGTAACTTCCCTCCAAGGAAGTGAACATCGGGATACATCCTTGTCTCTCTTGGAGTTTCGGTTATTCCTAACCCTAACTCTCTACTTGTGTTAATCCTTATTACGTACTTGTATTTGATTATTGTTTACCGCTTGCCTTACTTCACTCTAACTACCGATTTACACAAACACGCAGACTGGCCGGCTAGATCCGGCCCGGATAACCTACCTCGCGTGATCGTCAATGCTGGCACCAGCACCATCGCTCGCTCGGAGGAGCTGGGGCCCGAGGTGAGAGTGCCACTCAAGGTTATGAGAATCGTACTTTTGAATCGGATCGAGGCTCGGGTGATAGAATCACAAATCGTAGAATCTTCACTATGAGGATCGTAAAAACGTAGATTCTATTAACTAAAATTGTAAAATTCTGAATACTACTTTCATTTCAAAATATATTTTATATTACTTTTTCCTGTCATATTTTGTCAAATTTGTTCAGGACTCCAGGTTTATAAAACAATTCAACATCTACAAATCCAAATCAACACCAATAGATTTATTTGGTGTTGTGGATGATGTTTTTTTATAATAAAGTTGGTCAAGGTGTATATTATTTGACTTCTTCCATAAGGGGCGCTTTTGACTCATATGATGTAAGTAAAATGAGTTCACATGGCCTCTTTTGGTGTGTTTGGTTTGAGGACCAAAAGTCATGGAATGTCATGGTTACATTTCAAAGTCATGGGTTGGTTCCATCCTTGTGTTTAGTTGATGATAAAAAATGTCATGGGTTGGTTTCGTCCCGGTGTTTAGTTGGAGAGATGAAATGAGAAGAATTTGTAAATGGTGAGATTACATCTATGAACAAATAGAGTTCTTTGCATCTGATAAGCCTATAATTTAAATTTTCAGCAACATTTTCATTCTATTTTCAACACATGCAAATAAAAATATATGATCATGAGTACATACCAAATATTTACTAAACATAATCATGAAAATGAAAAAATAACCACGGAAAAAATAATCATGAAAACGAAAAAAATAATCACAAAAAAATAATCACGAAAACTTTTGTTCGGGTGCAGGGAGAGCGTGGTGAGAATTCTTTGGTTATTATTTTTTGTTTGGTTTCATGGACGAATAACGAGTCGGTTCCTCCAAATCGACGAAATCACTTTGTGAAGCATCTGGAGGAAATATTCCCTGAATGCGGATGACCGAATTCCGATTCCTAACCCAACTAAATACGAGAACGGCTGCTAGGGATGGAACCAACTCGTCCGATTTCACCTCATCCTGAAACCAAACACACCCTTTATGACTAATATTTTGACTTATGACAACATTAAAATGCAGCGTGTTTTGAAATACATGGTGGTTACTACTCCTATATGCAATTGAAAAAACAGAGCATCATTTATTGCGACGTAGAGAGATTTATTGGCGCAGAGTGCAGACTGCAGTAAACTGGAGCAGTAGGAAACAGGTGCTGGCTTGTCTGCATCTTCTGTTGAGCCAACGCCTCCTATTCAGTTGGTACTCTATGAAAGATTCAGACCACTGAACGTCTGAACCCCTGGGGTTGGTGAAATGGCGAGGAAGAAGTGAATGCCTGATGTGTTGATATTCCATCTCTGCTTCCGTTTGCCATTACTACTCCTGACATAACACATACGCACACACAGTTTTTGTTTTTTACTCGGATTACTAGTGTTTTTACAGTCCATTTTCAGCTTGCAAGCACTTCAGAAAGGATGGAAAGGATGGAGAATTCAGCTGCAAGATGGAATTCATTCACCAATCTATCCACAGAAGAACTCATCTCGCTTCAAAATATTCTTGAGAAAATCTCGTAAATATTTTAGCATTAAAACCAAAAACTCTTTTCCCTTAATTAAGCCATGCAATTTCCACAGTGGGCAAATTAAGGCCTGAAACTGCTGCACGCAATGCTTGCCGGCTAATATTGTAAGCATGCCACATCTTTTAGTGGAGATATCATACTATTGGAAGCAAAAAAGGAATGCTTTTTTTACTAACATTTCTGTCTTCTTTTTGCCTTTTTATTTGAAAAAACTGTGCTTTTCTTTTTGCCTTTTTTTTTTGCATAATACTAATAATGGCTGCTGTTTGTGTAATGTGGTAACTGAAACCCTTTTGTTCTTTCTGCCTTTTGATCCCTTTTGGCTTTTGTTGCATGCACGGGCCTTTCATTCCGATCTTTTTTTCTCATATATTTGCTGCTTTGCCCTTCGTGTTTTTTGATGCATGTCTCTGTCTCTGCCTCTGTTGGGCGCACGTATCATTGACCTTTTTGTGCTTTTACGTGCATGCATGCAGGAGCAGGAGCACGATTCCCGGTGAACAATGCTTATTTTAGTGAGCTCGTTTGGTTAAGAATCCATCAAGATTCACTTGCAGGCTATATTTGCAGTTGGTGCAGACCGGAGAGGAGGATTATCTTCTCTAGCGATCAACAGAATAGCCACCACTTCAAAGTGGAGAAAAGCTGGTACTGCAAAAGACCTGCCCTTTGCGCTTGCCAATGAATAACAGAGTACTAGTACGAGCTGGAACAGGAATTAGTTGGATGATTACACCAACTTGTTTTGTACAGCTAACAGCATCAGTGTGGACTTTGGTACAAGATATTGGATTCCCCTGTCTTTTGACCTTGCAATAAACAAGAAGAAAACGGTGCAGTAACCCAGGGCTAGGGCTAGGGCTAGGGCTGGGGAGAAGACCTCATCGAAACACTTAAAAATTGCACACTTGGACTTGGGTACATTTAGATAAGTTTTTTTAAGTGAAATATGTATGAAGCATTGATTGGCAACATGTGAGCTTAGCATCTTAAATTTGTTATAAGTATTTTCTTAGAGCATCTCCAACAGCCGTGTAACCGTCGCACGCTAAAAATATTTTGCAACGTTGAAATAGCAACTTTTATCACGTCGAAGAGCGCTGGCTCGAGTGGCCGCCACAAAAAATTACCGCTCGAGCATGCGCTGCAAAAAACCACGCACGTGACCAGCACAAACAACATATGAACACTCCAAAAAAACCAATTTAAAATCGAACACACTAAAAAATTAATCAACAATAAATAGTTGAATTTTTGACAAATAATTTATCTTCCAATACAATAAATAGTTCGACACTACAACATCAAAAATACAAATCATCATTCGTTTTGTTGGCCATTCCATGTCCACCACTCCTCGATTAGATCCTTCTGCAGATTATTATGCGTTTGGGCATGTCGAATGGCATGATAGGAGGCAACAAATCGTGCCACCCTCGCAACACTCCGTCGCACTTGCATGAGATGTCCCAAGAGCTCATACTGAGAGTAGTCTACATCTTGGCCATGCTCATTCTTGATGATCATGTTATGCATGATCACACAAACGTGTATGATGTACCAAAGGATCTTTTGATCCCAAAATCTAGCCGGTCCTCTCACAATAGCAAATTGGGCTTGCAAAATCCCAAAAGCTCTCTCCACATCTTTCCGAGCCGTCACCTGAGCATTGTGGAAATCTAGGTTTTCTTACGTTCCGTTTTTTTCAATGGCTTCACAAATGTTTGCCACTTTGGGTAGATGCCATCCATAAGATAGTAGCCATAGTTGTATGTATGACCATTTGCTACAAACTCCACCGGTGGCAGTTCACCATTTGCAAACTTATTCATGAGTGGTGACCTATTAACAATGTTGATGTCATTCAAAGATCCAGGCATTTCAAAAAAAGCATGCCAACTCCAAGTCTCTTAATCGGCCACCGCTTCAAGGATTATAGTGGAACCCTTTTTCTGGCCGTGGAATTGTCCATGCCATGCCTTAGGACAGTTATTCCAACTCTAATGCATGTAATCCATTGAGCCAAGCATACCTGGGAACCCGCGAGCTTTGCTCATCTTCAATAGCCTTGCGACGTTTTCAACATTGGGAAATCTCAAATACTCCGGGCCAAACACTTGCACAATTCCGACTGCGAAGCGCTTGACACACACGATGTTCTGACTCTCACCCATGGCCAAGTGGTCATCAACTTGATCAGCCGGAATACCGTACGACAATATACGCAAAGCGGCCGCTACCTTTTGAAAGGTGCTATGCATGAGTTCTCCGGCGGCATTTCTTCTTTGCTGAAAGAACCGATCATGGCTCGCCAGTTTCTCTGCAATGCGTCTGAACTACTCGGTGCTCATCCTAAACCGACGTCTAAAGTAGGACTCGGGGCATGTGAGATTCTCCATAAAGTAGTGCCTCATCAATCTGTTGTGGGCATCAATTTTATACCTCCAAATTTTCTGCCGATCCATAACCGAACTTCGGCTTTTTGTTGATGCGCATAGCTAGGATCATTGCTAGGTCCTCCTCCTCTTCAATATCAAATTCTTCTTTGAAAGAATTATATGATGAACTCATCTACAATATTGAATTAAACCTGTCTAAAAACTACAAAAAATGTGCATGATATTCATGTAAAAGAAGTTGAAGTTGAAGCAATATATGGGGTGGCGCCGGCGGCGGCACGAGCGCCTGGATCTAGTGATGGGTGGAAGTCACGCGCGAGTCGTCGCTGTCCAGCGCGTGGAAGTGGGCGCACGAAATAAGCGGCACGCGATGCAGTTTCGTCCCGCGCGCTGAACCACTTATGCCGCGCGTGCGGTTTTTGCGCCACCGTTGGAGCGATCGAAGCGGCTGCGCGCACGCAAAAACACAATTTTTCCAACGCAACGCTTATATAGCGCGGCTGTTGGAGATGCTCTTAGTCCTTCACTTCAAGCTCGTACTTTCTCTTCCCTGCAAAAAGAAGAAAAACTAATACTTTATCTGGTTTGAAAAAAAAAACTGATGCATTAGACAGAGAAGACATGGTTTCCAACTAATCATTACTTTTCACATTGTAATATACTCCCTTCATTTCATAATGTAGCCCGTCCGCGCTCTTCGAGATTTAATTTTAATCATAAATTTAACCAACATGAACGACTCTGACGGGAGCAAAAAATTCTGATCAAACTTAAATCTCGAAAAGCATGGACGCACTACATCATAGAATGAAGAAAGTATATTATTTACATTATGAAGTGCTTTTTTGTCAAATCTACACATGCATGATTTCCAAACACTCAATGTGATTTTAAAATTAATACTCGTATTTTGCTTTTCCCTCTGTTTTTTAGACAAACATAACAACATTTTTTGAAAGTGAGTTTTGACTATACGTCTATACATATGGGATATGGCATATGCTTGTGAACCGTATGGAGTGCTAGTGGAATTTAGAATCTCCTGCCACTGTAAGGATCGGTTAGTATCCGACCAGACGTTTAAGAATCAGAGTCATGCATAATCGAACCTCCAATTTAATTATACATCACACTACAGATCTGAAGATCCATGTGAGAGTTTCATACAATTGTTCAGATTCCAGACGGCGACTGCGTCTGGCTGTCTTCCTGTCTGTCCATCTTGTTATCTTGTTCTAGCTGCTGTGCTGGGCTGTAAATATTTATTCCTATTTTGCATCATCTTATAATCATCACTAGGACTATTAAGGACACTGTTACGCTAATGGACATAAACCAGTAACATGAATGCTGACTCGAACTATTGTCCTATTATGTTGATCAGATCATATTCATATCTATTTTAATATTTGCCAGGTTCTTTTTAATCTGTTAGAAGTTCCATTATTATGCTGAGGCCTGAGGGTGGAAGAGTAGCAAGACTCAAACAGGATACAGATAATGTGGGATCAGCATGTTTGGGTTGTAAAAATTGATCTTTTTTAGAAAAGAGCTGCAATACTTTTTGTCTCTCCTTTTGCCTCCTTTATTACTTTCTCTAAGCCTACACACCTACAAGTAACTAGTTAGGCCATGCACCAAACCATATGCAAGCAAATAGATAGCTAGCCCCATCCAAACGAGACAGGCAGAGACAACATTCCACACCAAAAATTATTCTGATGACAAGCAAGAAGCTGCCTTAGTGCAGAGGACAAGTAGTTAGTTGTAATGAAGCTTTCTTTTGAGAAGAGAAAAGAGCACTACCAGTTTTTTAGTCCCAAACAAGAGGAAAAGCCCAAGAGAGCAAGGTTTGTTTTCCTTTTATCCCCACGCACACTTTCACCGCTTTTGAGGCCACCCCTGCACCTTTCCTTCCATTCTTTAGGCTTATGCACCTGAAGAAGGTTTCAAGTTTAAACATTCTATTCTTAGGACAAAACATGGGGTTTTTGTCTCCTAATGCCTGGTTTTTACTCCTATCCCTTTCCATGCTCACGGTCGCGGAAGCTTTGCATTGTTTAACAGCTCTAGATGGAGCCATTCACCAATAAGCAGTTACTACTACCATTGTTCAAGCATGGTGGTTCTGATGCAGCATGCATGCCCTCCTTTCTTTTACCTTTTATTTTTATTTGAACAACGAGGTTAGCTTTCGAATTCTCCACTGAGGAAATAAATGAGCAAACTTCTCAAGTGTATGTGGTGGTTAGACTAGTTAGTAAATGCCACAGTCAAAGATCCTGCAGTTGCTATAAATGTTGCAGCAGATCCCTCCCTTGCACTCATCATATCATATCACACTCTATTGTTCACTTGTCCATCAATGCCACAGCGATCTCCATGTGAAAGGGAGATTTTGAAATGCTAGCAGCAACACTAGGACAGAGATTTTGAAATGTGTTCTTCTCTTGACTGTCACATCTTGGAAAACCTACACGCTGCAACTGAAACTGTGCACCTGGGTTAAGCAGAGACATGTCCTAATGTAGTACAGGCACTGCATAATTACGGAGGACGTGTTGCATTAATGCGTCATTGCTTCATGTGCCCATTGGGTAGGGGGCCTGCTCGGTTTTTATATGGTTGCAATCTTGGAGCAAGAAAAGCGAGAGAGCAGCCCTAACGCTTGCGTTGGCATTTGTCATCAAGCATTGGCTCTATTAGCAAGACAAGATACACCAATCTTCCATTAATCTAATCCTAGAATCTCTCAGCTTCACAGTCACCACATGAAATTAGTGACGTACTACCCATGGTCAGGGTATAGTCATAAAAGAAAAATGAAAACTAGCACTAGCGAGCACACAAATAAGAAATAACCGAGTTGCACCGTATTTTCTAGTTTCTCCTGCTAGCCGTGAAGCTAATAAATAAATTTGCCTCTGACCTACTAGTCCAGTTGAAAAGGTGCTACTCACAACAAGGAAAGTAAGAAAGGCAAAGGGAAAAAGAGCCGTCTGTTCTGTTTTGTGGAGATGTTCATGATGCCAATTCCTTTTTCAGAAAGGCAAATGTAATGGTGATGTTGTTGCGTGTGGCTAATTGTGGAGTTTCTGTTTCCGCGGATAATGAGGCTTTGCAAAATAAAATGCCCACTATCTCTATCTGTTGGAAACAAAAGTACTAGTGGTTACTTTGACCTGGGGAGTAGGTGCTGGTGGGTAGATGGCACTGGTGGCTATGTATGTGCAGCGCAGCGCAGCGCAGTGCAGAGCTTCTTGGAGCCTAGTGTGCCTTTCTGAAGGCACCATTCTGCTCGTTTGCATCATTGGGTTGGGTGCTCCCTCTCCCTCTCCCCCACTCCCGCTTCACTGCTCCAGCCTTCAACTCTCTTTCTCCCACCTCTGCTCCACCACTGCCCCAGCCTTCAATTGACTCTGAGCACTCCACCACCTAAATTGTGTGAGTTCTCTTCTTCTTTTTTTCTTTTGTATTCTTCTTTGCATTTTTCTCTCCGTTGTATCTTGGCGCAAGCTTGCTTGGTCGGTTCTTGATCACTTACTTGTATTGCCATGGTTTCCTTCTTGAGTTCATGCTGATTTCATTCACTTCTTGGTTGGTTTCAAGACAGTGCGTGGAGAATGAGAGAGATGGAGGCGCAGGAGAAGAAAGGCCACAGATCCTTGGCCAAAGCCAAACCAGTCAAGCCCTCCTACAACTACAATGCCCCATCCAGGCATAAGCGTTCCAAGAGGTTGGAAACATCATCTCCATCTTTTTGTCATGTTGATTCATGCTTATAAGTTTGTGCTCATCACAAAGTAATGACAGTGATTTAGAGGAGAAAAATGCAAAGGATGCACCGCAGACAGCGTCTAATCAGCCAAAGTTGGTAAGTTTTTGTCTTTTTTTCTTGTGCTCCATATCCATATACCGCTGGTTCTCTGTAGATTTGAGTTTCTTTCATTTTCCTGTGGTGTCTTCCAGAATGGTAGAAACTCAAACACTCATCTGCAGAGCGAAACCAACAAGGGAATCCAGCCCAAGAGTCACACGCAAGACTCCCTCAGAAAAGAGGCAAGCACCCGGCATTTTTGTTGTTGCTCTTCTTAGCTCACAGGCAGAAGAAATCAGAGACTGCATCTTGAAAGAATTGTCAAAACATTTACATCTCCGGATGCTGAATTTCGCCCAGCATCATTTTGATCTAATGATGCTCTGACGCAGATTGTGCAGCTGGAGAGGCACCTTGACGATCAACAAACGGTGCGCGGCGCACTGGAGAAAGCATTGGGTCCGAACCCTGCTCCGGTCACTCTCTCGAATGACAGCCCAATCCTCCAGGTGACACTTGTTTTTGCTTTTTACCATGACATGTATCTTTCATTTTAATTTCATCTGTTAATTCATGAATGATAGTATGTTCATCAGATGAAACTGATGCCTTTTTTTTTGGCAGCCCACTAACCAGCTGATAAGGGAGGTTGCGACATTGGAGCTGGAGATCAAGCACCTGGAGCAGTACCTTCTAACATTGTACAGGAAAGCATTTGACCAAGCGCCCTCACTTGTCGTCCGTCCGGAGGAGCCGGCGCCGGCAAAGCCATCGATGAGCTCACGGTCTGCGCTGATGGAAGAAACTCCCAAAGCAAAGGCCACCGTAGGAAGAGGTGGTGATGCAATGCTCCACTACAGCTGCCCTCCGCTTAGCAAGAGGAGGAACGGCACGATGGAGGACTGCTCTCCGTCCACATGTCCAACGAAGGCCATGGACTCTGATCATGGCCTGCGCAGCCAGTCCGCGCTGTCGTTCCGCGGCGTGTGTTCGTCGAGGATATCGCCGTCGGAGGAGAGCCTGGCGAGGGCTCTTCGCTCGTGCCACTCTCAACCTTTCTCATTCTTGGAGGTGATCCATCCGAATTTGCTGATTCGACAGTTGGCTCAGTTTCCTGTTGCAGTTGAGACAATAACATTCCTGTTGGAGTATTAACAGAAACTTCACTGAATTTTGAAAAAAAAAAAGTGCTGCAGCGGCAACATTCAAATTCAAAGATAGTTAATGTCGCTGCTGCAAGATTTCAGATTCTGTTACTTATGAGCTAACTTGACTGGTATTATTATGTTACTTTGCAGGAAGGAGAGGCTGCTACTACATCAGGAGTGGTAAGCCTGGCTGACTATCTGGGGACTAATGTAGCTGACCACATCCCTGAAACCCCCAACAACCTTTCTGAGGAGATGGTGAGGTGCATGGCAGGGGTGTACTGCAAGCTTGCAGATCCACCTCTGGTTCACCACCGTGCATCGTCGTCGCCAACGTCGTCGCTCTCGTCGACGACAAGTGTGGTCTCCCCACAGTACCTTGGGGACATGTGGAGCCCCAATTGCAGGAGAGAAGCCACCCTGGACTCGCGGCTGATCAACCCGTTCCACGTCGAGGGGCTCAAGGAGTTCAGTGGACCGTACAACACAATGGTTGAGGTCCCATCGATTTCCCGCGACCGCCCGAGGCTTAGAGAAGTCGAAGATTTGCTACAAACTTACAAGTGAGTTGCTCCTGCATTTCGTTTTCGTTCTGCTCCAAAATAGGGGAAATTCTTCTGTTCTTCTGTTCAGTGCTACTACTTGTGAATGAGCACTCATGGATATGTTTGATATTTTCAGGTTAATTCTTCATCGTTTGGAAACCGTCGACCTCCGGAGGATGGCGAACGAGGAGAAGCTCGCCTTCTGGATCAACATACACAATGCACTGTTGATGAGTGTAATGCTTGCTTGCTCTCTGTTCCGTCCATGCTGATACTAGTACTGCTGTGTCTACTCATTTTTTCTTCTTCTGAATGAGTGAAATGATGAACCGTTGGCACAAACACCCACAGGCCTACCTCAAGCATGGCATCCCACAGAACCATCTGAAGAAGACATCACTTCTTGTCAAGGTAAGGTGGGACAGCAGAATCATCGAAAGCAAGCGCCGTTCTTCTTCTTCTTGGGATACATGACACTGACAGAGAAAACTTCTTTTTCTGGAAACAGGCCGAGTGCAAGATCGCTGGGCGCAGCATCAACGCAGCGGCCATCCAGGGGCTGGTCCTCGGATGCAGCACCCACTGTCCCGGACAGGTATGTACCGAACCATGTACTATGATTTGGTCAAGAAGGCATGGTGCCGACCGAGTAGTGTCTCCAATGCTGCATCATTTGGTCAAGAAAGCATGGTGAAGATCGAGTAGAATGTTGCCGCAACACTCGATTAAATGTGTGGACAAATTTCTGATTTTAACCCTTTGGGCGGTCCGCATGCAGTGGCTAAGGACTTTGCTGCAGCCAAGGATGAAAAGCAGAGGGAGCAAAGCAGGGGGGCAATGGCAAGCCTTTGGCATCCATCGGGCCGAGCCTCTTCTGCGCTTCGCGCTTTGCTCCGGCAGCCATTCCGATCCCGCGGTATGAAGGAACTCCACCTCCTCCCTAGTCTCTAGCACGCACGAGAATTTTTTCCAGATTTCCGAAAAGATGCTCCCAAAAGACACAACATTCTTCTCTTCACTTAGCATCGAGACATACACTGCTGCATGCCATTCTTTTGACTAACTCAATGTATAAAGAAGCACGAGGAGTATAACCCTGGTAGAGTATAGCTGTATAGGGTGGAACAAATGTTTCCAAAAGTGATAAAAGCTAAATGCGCCGCAGCATGACACAATGATGAAACAAAACTTGACGCCCCCTTTTTCTTTCTCGATGGAATGTTTGCTGCATCTTTTGTTCGCCAAAGTACGAGGATGCATCATCATTACTGATCCATGCATGGCGCGATGGTTGGATGGATGGTATGCAGGTGAGGGTGTACACGCCCAAGCGGCTGCGCCAGCAGCTCGAGGCGGCCAAGGAGGAGTACATCCGCGCCACGGTGGGGGTCCGCCCGCCGGACCATCAGCACCGCCGCGGCAGGGTGGTGCTTCCCAAGCTGGTGGAGGCCTACGCCAGGGACGTCGGGCTCTCGCCGGAGCGGCTCCTCGACGCGGCGCAGCGGTGCCTGCCGGAGAGCGTGCGGGCAGCGGTGCAGCGGTGCCGGCAGCAGCAGCAGGGGACGGCGGCGAGTAAGGCGGTGGTGGAGTGGGCGCCGCACAGGCAGAGCTTCCGGTACCTGCTCGCCAGGGACCTCGCGTTCCCACACCTCAGCTGATCAAAGCTTCCACGGTCACCTGCATGGTTGCCATGGCTTGGCCTTTGCTTGACATGACTCATCGATTACTGATTAGTGGCAGTGGGTGAAATTGATTAAGTGATCACTAAATTGTTGATAGATTTGGTTCTAGGATTACACTACTTATCTCCAAGAATTTTCTTGTGTGTATGTACTTTGTCTAAGGAGATGGACGCGCTGTAAAGAGATTTTGCCTTTTGTAGATAAACATATAACCGAGGATTTTGCCTTTTGTAGTATTACCGAAAAAGCCTTTTTGTAGTATTGAGTTAGTAGGACAGCAATTAGAGTTCCGATGAAATACTTCCTCCATCTCAAAATAAGTGTTTTAGCTTAGTATAATTTTATATTAAAGCTAGAACAAAGGTGAGACAGTTATTTTGAGACGGAAGGAGTATTCGAGAGTTCCAATCCATTATATTCTCACTAATACAACCACAAACATGTATTGTAGAAGAGCATTTAGAGAAACAATTAAGGGTCAGAAATATGGTGAATTTGAAACCCCCTCCCACATCACTCTCGCATGCGTCTCGGGAGAGCCCTAACCAGCCGCTCCTCGAACCCATCCTCCATCTCCTCGCATCGCCCTCGCAGGCGGGAGAGCCCTAACCCGCTGCCGATTGAACCCGCCCCCTTCTTCACGCATCGCCCTCGCAGGCGTCTAGGGAGAGCCCTAACTCGCCGCCGCTCGAACCCATCCCCCCTCTCATTGCGTCGCCCTCTCATTGCGTCGCCCTCACAAGCGCCCCGGAAGAGCCTTAACCCGCCGCAGCTTGAACCCATCCCCCCTCTCCTTGCGTCGCCCTCACAGGCGTTCGGGAAGAGCCCTAACCCGCCGCCGCTCGAACCCACCCCCGCCATCGGCGCAGGCTTTCGCTCGATCTGCTCGCACCAAGTCATTGTTCGTCTAAATTTGTGTGTCTTTAGGTTGGATCTTTATGACTTACAATTCTCTTCATCGACGGTGATTGTCGTTCTCGTGCGCTGATCTTTTTTTTTTGTGACAAAGGAAATATGTTAATACCGCGAAGGTACCAATTATACCCGGCCTCTGTACTAACAAGGTGTCCAAAGACATCAAGGGTACACACAACAAAAAAAGAACATAAAAACCCGCCATGGTGATGAATCACTAGCATCAGCAACACTCTAACCACCACCGAAGACAACACCTTGGATATAAAAGAGGTTCTCCAAAAGGAATACCTCCAAGAGGGAAACAATGCACAAGCGTTGTATTGCCGAATCAAAGATCTTGGGTTTTCACCTTGTATAAAGTTCGGGTTCAGCCAAAAACAATGCCTTCAACAAGGCCATTACGAGGTTTGACCAATAACGTTGAGACCTTGTGACGGCGCCACTAGGCCCGAAAGAGACGACGCATGTGCATCGAGAACCATGTAGGTTCAACGACAACATGGCAATGCAGTCCTAGAGGGGATCACTAATGTGATCTTGGATCACGAGTGAGGGGAGGGGAAGCAATGAGAGCTATCGAGTTCCCATGGATGCACCACACACCAGTAGCCTCCCATCGCCGTCTTACACTAACCCGCGACAAGGCCGTTGCCCTAGATACCAGGCCCTTGGCCTCCATGGCCCCACACGAAGCAGGCCTCCCCTAGAATAAGAAAACCCGCCACCCTTTGGTAGCGTACCCGCCACCACCATGGCTTAGGCTGACGACAACAGTGTAAGCGAGAGCCGATGGGGAGGGTGCTAGCGGCGGCGTTAAGGTTCGTCCCGGGCGTCGCCTGGGAAGCGACGCGAGGGAATCGCTCGAACAGTTTACTATATTGAATTCCTTGTGGTCGGTGGTGCGCTGATTCTATGTGTCCTTAGCACGATGACTTCTATTATAACAAGGTTTTCTCGACTCCAAGGAGGGAGGGGCAATAATGACAACACACTTCGGCTCACTAGAGTGATAGTCGTAGCCTAGATGGTGTATGGATCAAGAGTTTTTAGATTATTTTTTCCAAAAAATAGCAATCCTTTCGATAGTTGTCGCTGAAAGTGATGTATCTAGACTTATGTTAGTGTTAGATACATCCGTTTGAGCGATAACCTTTTTTGAGCAAGAACTAATTTGGATAATAGGGAGTACTATTTTAATTTCTGAGAAACAATGAGAATGAAGTGTTGGAAATATGCCCTAAAGACAATAATAAATTAGCTATTATCATATTTCCTTGTTCATGATAAACATTTATTATCCATGCTAGAATTGTATTAACTAGAAACTTAGATACATATGTGGATGCATAAACAACATTGTATCTCTAGAGAGCCTCTACTAGACTAACTTGTTGATCAAAGATGGTTAAGGTTTACTAACCATAAGCATGAGTTTTCATTTGATAACGGGATCAAATTATTAGGAGAATGATGCGATGGACGAGACCCAACCTTACGCTGAGCATATGATCATTTCACCTAGTTTTTGCTACAACTTTCATCATGTCAATTATCAGTTCTTTAAACCATGAGATCGTGCAACTCCCGGATACAGGAGGAATACTTGGTGTGCTATTAAACATCACTTCATAACTGGACGATCATAAAGTTGCTCGATAGGTACTTCCGAAAGTGTTCATTGGGTTGCATGGATCAAGAGAGGGATTTGTCACTCCGTGTGACACAGAGATATCTCCGGGCCCTCTCGGTAATACAACTTCGTAAAGAAGCTGACAAGCAATGTCACTAATGGTTTAGTCATGAGCTCATGTGTTACGGAACCAGTAAAGAGACTTGCCAGTAATGAGATTGAACTAGGTATGGAGATACCGACGATCGAATCTCGGGCAAGTAACATATCGCCGGACAAAGGGAATTGCATACAAATTAACTGAATGGGCATCCAGATCCTTCTATCGGTTATTGATTGGAGATGTGTCTCGGTCATGTCTACAAGGTTCTCGAACCCGTAGTGTCTCACACTTAAGAGTCGATAGCGCTAGGGTAATGTCGATATATTAACAGTGCAAAGTACAAAAGTAGTTTGGAGTCCTGGATGGGACCGGGACATCACTAGGAGCTCCGGGGCAAAGATTTATATATGGGAAGTCATATTCAGGGTTCCAGAAAGGTTTGAGAATTTTTCGGTAGAATATCGGTAAGATTCTAGAAGGTTCTCGGGGTTCCACCGTGGGGCTCCATGACCCGTGAAGGGCCCACATGGACAGAGAGGTGGGGCTATAGCCCACATGAGCTGGCCGCACCATTCCCCAATGGACATGTTGTTTAAATCTAGAGATAATATCTTATCTCTAAATTTAAAATCTCTAAATTGAAATGGTTGAATCTAGAGATAAGATCTTATCTTCATGTTTAAAGTGATTTCTCCCTTGTGGCAAGCCCTAAAAGGGTTTTGGATGCCCTCCCTGCCCACAACCTATATTATAGAAGGGTAAGGTGCATGGGGGTAGCTACCCCTTCACCCTTGCCCATTGGCTGTCCCAACTCCTCCCACGTTTCTCCAGTACGCGCTTGGCGAAGTCCTGCCGGAATTACGCTGCCACCACCACCACCACATCATCGTGTTGGTGCAAACCCCATCTACCTATTGTCCCTATATTGCTAGAACAAGAAGGAGGATACATCACTCAGCCGGACGTGTGCTTAACTTGGAGGTGCCGCACCTGTGGTGCTTGGATCGGATTGGATCGCGACGCGAGTACCACCAGGCCAGCCACGATCTCTAGATCATTAACGCTTTCGGTCTACAAGGGTATGTGGACACCTCACCCTCTCATTGCTAGCATCTTCATAGAATAGATCTTGGGTGTTTTGTAGGATTTTTTTTATTTCCCATGCAACCTTCCCCAAGAGTGGCATCATGAGCTAGGTTTATA
Source organism: Hordeum vulgare subsp. vulgare (assembly GCF_904849725.1). Classification (NCBI taxonomy): domain Eukaryota; kingdom Viridiplantae; phylum Streptophyta; class Magnoliopsida; order Poales; family Poaceae; genus Hordeum; species Hordeum vulgare. The sequence continues at coordinate 368,382,618 of NC_058519.1, forward strand.
CATAGATGATAGGCATGAGTAACACACAAAGAAGTTGTGCGTGTTGATGTTCAGATTGCTTACCTCCCTTGTCTTATTTGGATTCAACACTCTTGCAGGATGAAGCGGCTCGCATAAGAGACCGGTTCCACTAACTAACATGCAACTTGTATTGCACAAAAGTGGCTCGTGGGTGTATGTATCTCGCACTTTAGTTGAATCTAATTTGACAATGGCGGTCCTTGTAGAAGGTTAAAAGGCAACTTGATTATTACCGTTGTGGATTTGGATAGGTAATAATGGTTCTTTCTAGTTGCCCATAGTAGCCACATAAAACTTGCAACAACAAAGTAGAGGATGTTTAACTTGTTTTGGCACGACATGTTGTGATGAGATATGGCAAAGAGTGAGTTGATATATGTTGATGTATGATATGATCATATTTTGTAATAGTTTTCACGACTTGCATGTCGATGAGTACGACAACCGACAAGACCCATATGGTTGTCTTTTGTTTATTGTATGACCTACGTGTCAATCATTAAACGCCATGTAATTGCTTTACTTTATCGCTATGTGTTAGCAATAGTTGTAGGAGAAATAATTGGTGAGACAACCACGTGCCCACACGATGATGGAGACCATAGTGTCATGCCAATGACGATGGAGATCATGTCGGTGCTTTGGAGATGGCTATAAAAAGCACAAGATTATGATGGCCATATCATGTCACATATTGCTTTGCATGTGATGTTTATATTTTTATGCATCTTATTTTGCTTAGGACGACCGTAGCATTATAGAATGACCACTTCACTTAATTTCAAGATAAAATATGTTCTCCCTAAGTATGCACCATTGCGTAAGTTTGTCGTTTTGAAGCACCTCTTGATGATCGGGTGTGATAGACTCTCTGTTCGCATACAATGTGTGTAAGAGAGTTCTACACATGCGGAATATTTGGGTTTAACTTGAGCCTAGCATGTACATACATGGCCTCGGAACACGGAGGACCGAAAGATCGAACATGATTAGTATAGTAGATATGATCAACATGGATATGTTCACCATTCACCATTGAAACCACCCCATCTCACATGATGGTTGGACTTGGGTTGGTGAATTTGGATCATGTAACACTTAGACAACTTGAGGGATGTTGACTTAAGTGGGAGTTCACTAGTAATTTGATTAGAGTTTTCTATTTCCGTGCCCCTCATTGCTTAGTTATGCTTAGTTTTGCCAAAGCGATATAACTTTGCTCACTTTTGCCCTCCCCCTCCACCACCTGCTCACAAAAACCTGAACGTTGCACGTTACCTCCCTACTGTTTTTTGTCTCCTCGTGACTATTGGGTCCGTTTGCTACCCTGACTCGTGGGGCGGAGGCAACTTACTACAGGTGGGGCCTAGGCACATGGATTGCTGTCTCTTTCTTACCCATTTCGAAGAGCTCGTGCCCGAGTCGTTCCCCATCATCGCCGTTGCCATCGCCCCCTCTCTCTCCCACCGCCGCCATCCTACACGCACTACCACCCCCTCCACACCAAAACCCTTGCCCACCCAGCCCACCAACGTTGCCTAATCGATAGGTACCCTCGTCCACGATGCACTGATCCTCCGTGTTTTGTGCCACATGCTTGTACTGGCTTGAGGGGATCTGGAGGGTGGAGCTGCAGCAGCAGATTGATATGCATAAGCTTGGGCAATGTCGAGGGGCACTAGTCTCTATCCCATTGAGCGTGGGGAGGATTGGGTCGAATTAGGAGTAGCAGAGAGCTGATGGATTCTAGCTGGGTAAGCCTCACACCCCTTGAAATGTGTGATCTAACTCATTAAGATGCCTATTATATGACCAATGGGCGCATGAATTGTTGCTTGCTTGAATGAATTATTGCCTGCCTTACTTTAGGATTGATCCAACGCTTGTCTTTTGGCTCAGAGTTAGAATGGAAACTAGCTTCCTCCGAGGTACAAAATTACATCATTCCTCTGGATTTTTCTATCCAAAGGTGGTAGAAACAATAATTTCGTTTAAAGATTTATGCAAGTCCTTGTGTTCTGAATATCCCTGGAGCCAATCTGATGTTGTTGGTATGAGTAATTTCAATAGCTGTAAACATAAATTTGTGCAACTAACTTGCGACGAGCATCTAGAAACCCTTTTTTGTTTTAACACTGACAATTGTTTTGGTAAAATTGAAATGCAGGTGATGCAACTGCGAAAAGAATGGTATAAGGGAAAGGGTTCCACACCCATTAACTCTGCTAATAGCGAGCAACCCCACACTCCTTGTAGGTCTGGACCGGCTAAACCTAGTAGTACTGAGAGTGAGGCCAGCGATACATTGGTTCGATAAGATGATGCACAACATGACGAGCGAGTGCCTCGAAACAATGACAGGGATGCGATGATGTATCCTGAATTGGTTGATGAATTCAGCAAACGGGCAATGTAGAATGAATAGCCGGAGGAGCCAACCGGCCATGGTAGATTTGATGGCACTGATGATGAAGAGAAGGAGGAGAATGCTGACGTGTTGGTTCCAAACAAATACGCTGGTGAGGACATGCCAACAATTGAGTGGGACAAGAACGATCCTAAGATTACACCTTGAACAGTCTTTGAAATGATGATGGACTGTTGGAATGCACTGACTACCACTAGTGCAGAAAACCCTAGCTATGGTGTTGCAAAAATTGTCTTTCTTGCGTAAACACCCTACGCCAGCAATATGGTGCCACTTTTAGAATTTAGAGGTGGCGTTGGAGATGACGCCAACATTATTTGAAATGGCTATGGTGTTGGACAAGGTTGCACGATGACAATGTCATATTTAGCTAATAAAAAAATATGCCGGCTTCACAAATTAAATGTGTCAGCAATTCACAAAAGATCCTACCAGCTTCATCTGCTAAACCTGCGAGCAATTCACAAAAGATAGTACCATCCAACTTCACAAACTAAACATAGTATACCAAATTCACAAAAGATAAGTAGCAACTTCACATGTATCTATCTGCCCCTCTCGACACTAACTAGTTTCGTTTAAGGACTAAATTAATCTCACGGAGCTTATTCCTATTCATGTGTCCCTCCATGAGGTAATGTGCTTTCTTCGTCTTTAGTCGAGTCTTCTCCTTCTTCAGGACTTGTATTTCCTTCTTGAGCTTGCTTATCTCGAGGTTCAGTGACTCGAGCTGACGTTTGAAATTTAAAATATTATGGTAGATAATTGCGTTGTAATTGATAATCTTGTCCTTATCCTTTTGCAGGGAGTCATTCAAATCCTGCATGGCCTTGAGGGTAGACTTACATGACACGATCAACTCGTGATTGAGCACGTCCACGTCACGTGTCTCCTGCACAACGGGTGCTTGAGAAGGCAAACAACTCGTATGTCTGCCTCGCAAGGGTTCCAAATCATCAACAATTAATTAATGGTTAGATATATGGATGTTTGCAATGCTATCTCATGCATGTCTTTTGTAACTGTAATTACCTGGTTGGTGATCACGTTGCCTTTATCTCAGGCATACCCCGACCAACACTGAGAGGAGCCTATCCACAAACTAGAGTCCGCCATATTGTTTGGCTAAAAAATAAAGGCCACACATGAGTGTGTTAGGGCATTTTCCCGCCTTAGTGTTTTTGTGATGATAATAACTCATTATGGGGTATAATCGTGTGTCAAGTTCTTGCAGTACCTTATTTTTGACACAAGATGATTGAGCTTTCCCTCCGGACGGAAAAGAACGAAGACGATGTTCTCTACGTGTTTATTTCTTTGCTCGTAGGGAACCCGTAGTATTAAGAGGGAATTCACATCGGAAGGTAGTGGGTAAATCAATGCATGTACACATCCTTTATCTCCCACCCAAGGTTCCTTCCGATCTTTGAGAGAGGTCCTCATTTATTTTCTTGTCAGCGGTTTCCTCTCCTAGTAGTTGTACCGCTAGTTCCAACGGTTGTACCACTAGGATTGGTACGTCAGGTATAAATGTCACTCCAGGGGTGAAACCCTGGAGTTGCTGCTCTCAGGGTGAACCCCAACGGTTGTATCGCTGCCTCCGGGCAGTTGTACTGCCAAAGTCTCGCTAACCCTCGAGTGGCGGCCTCAGGCAGTTGTACAAACCCAATACCACCGCACGACTGGACTCGTCTCTGTTGTGGTGTTGTACTTGGGCAGTTGTGGGCCGGTAGTTCCATTCATGTCTCTTTGACCGGTACTACCAGTGTCCAGGGCGGTTGTACATCCCAGGACTTAGCCGCATCTTTGTATCTATTCCTAGCGGTTGCACCGTGGCAATCACCGCTCGGGTGCTTCCTCCCTGTTTGCAAGTGGTTGTTGGGCGGTGGTAGGGTGGTTGATACTGACCTCTTGGGTGACTGGTACTACCGCCCCAGCCATCGGTTGTACCACTGGTTAGGACTGGTGGGTTGTACCGTCCCATTGAGGGAACGGTTGTAAGGATTGGGAATGGGGGGCACTATATAAAGTGGTGCTTCTTCCACCTACCACTTTACCTCTTACCTCTCTCTCTACACCATTGATGCCCTCCAAGATTTCTTGCCTGATCTCTCTCTAGCTAGTTGATACATCCCAAACGTACCTATAATTTCTGCTTGTTCAATGATCTTTTGGGTGACATTGTTATATGTTTTGCTACACTTTTATATCTTTTTACACATATTTGGACTAACCTACTAACTTAGTGCACCCAGTGCCAGTTCCTGTCTGCTGATGTCTTTTTGCAGGGGCTTTTACCCAATTTTCTGAAGTCCCAAAAATCTCGAGAAAAATATATAAAAAATCAGCGTACCAAAAGCTTCCAGATCACCGAAGATGGGCCAGAGGGGGGCCATGGGCCGTCCAGGCGACCTCCTGGCATGGCCTACCCCCTGGCTGTGCCCACAAGCCGCCTGGGTGGGTCCCACCTCCTCCGATGCCCTCCTTCGGCCTATATTTACCTCTCTGAGAGAAAACCCTCGAGGAGATCCAGAATCGCGAATTTATCCATCGTCCCGCCGCTGCAGCGCTTCCGAGATCGGGAGCACCAAGAGACCTCTTCCCGACACCCTGTCGGAGGGAGGATTGACCTCCGGGAGCTTCTTTACCGCCATGGACGCTTCCTGGCCCTGCCGTGAGTAGTCCTCCTTGGACCATGGGTCCATGACCAATAGCTATGTGATGTCTTCTCTCCAATCTTGTGCTTCAATGGTTAGTCCTTGTGAGCTTCCCTACATGATCAAGGCATCTATGTAATTCTCTTGCTATTGCTATGCTCGGTTTGTTGGGATCCGATGGATTATGAGATTATGTTCAGATTGTTATGAGTTATATATTTGATTATCCTTTTAAATTATGTTCCTTAGTGATTCATGCATGTTCTCTGTTGCTATTTATTGCTTTGGTCGAGTAGTAGATTGTAACTCCAAGAGGGAGCGTTATGCATGATTGTGGGTTCATGCACCTCGATGTCTAGCTTGAGTGACAGAAACATGAGACTAGGGGATGTGTTGTTGCCACCAGGGAGAAAACAACGATGCTTGTGACCACGGTTGCAAGGATTGTTTACCTTACGCATAGTTCGTTAATGCAGTTATCTATTGCTTTGAGTTTACACTTTGGGTGGGGCTCACAACTTAATACCGGCGAGATGTCTTGGATAGATATCTCAAGGTGTATGATTAGTAAGTAGATGCTGATGAATAAACCGTCTACTTGTCTTGGCGTACTGCCCATTACTATTGAACCTCTAACTATCAAGTAGCATAATTAGCATTGCGGTGCGTTCATAATTCTGTCAATTGCCCAACTGTAATTTGTTTACCCAAGCATAGTTGTTTACCGTCTTTTGGGAGAGAGACGTCACTACTGAACATCATGTGACTCCGTTTCATACCACCATCATTGTTTACACCCCCATCATTTACTGTTTTCATTTACTTTTCCGTTGCAATCACTATTACTATTCCCTCTTGTGTTTTGATCCTTTGCAAACTACAAGGCCGGAGAGATTGACAACCTATCTGTACTCGTTGGGAGCAAAGTTATTTGTGTGTGTGCAGGTCCACGTCTTCTGCTAGCGCCAGGGTGGAAGACACCTACTTCTTGATCCTAGGAGTCCTCCTGGTTTGATAAACCTTACATTCTCCATGTAAGAGAAAACTTTCTACTGACTACATCTTAACCTTCCACTTGGGGTAACCAACAAGGTGCGAGAAGTATATACATCATCTCGTGATCACTAGTCAAACTTGTTGATTTGCTAGGGATTGAAGGAGGAGATCTAGATCTACACTTTCGCCAAAGGAAACTTGATTCCCCCATACTTTCTTGTGTGAATTTTGTTACTCGTGGGTGTTTGAGCATCCTAGAAGGAAGAGGTCACCTCGAGGCCATAGTTCATTGTGCTGAAGCTTAGTAGTTTCGTTGGGAGCCTTTAATTTAGTTGTGGAGATTTCCCCAACCTTATTTGTAAAGGTTAGGCTGCCGCCTTCAAGGGCACCACTAGTGGAATCACGACACCTTGCAATATGTGAGGGCGTGAGGAGAATACGCTGGCCTTAGTGGCATCTTGGGGAGCATTGTACCTCCACAACACTCCAATAGATACGTACTTCCCCACAAAAGGAAGGAACTTCGGAAACACATCCTCGTCTCCATCGATTCCACTTGTGGTCACTTCTCACCTTTACTTGCATTTGTTTGCTTGTTATTGTTGTTGTTAGCATCATATAGATTGTTCACTTAGTTGCATATCTGGACAACCTATTTGTTGCTAAACTTAATTTGTTAAACAAAATCCTAAAATTGGTAGTTGCCTATTCACCCCCTCTAGTCAACCATATCGATCCTTTTAATTGGTATTAGAGCTATGTCTCTTTGTTAAGGCTTTCACCACCCAAAGAGTATGGTTGACGAAGGGGATCGGGTTGTGGAGTTACACAAGGCCATGGATGTGTCCGTTGTTTCTTGAGAGGATCTAAATGAGGCTATTTCCTCTCTTAGATCCTCATTGTCTATGGAGGTCAAATCCATGCTTAAAGATTTCCTTGAAGGCCTCAGACTTCCTACCGATTCGTTGCGAGTGGTTAACCCACAATTTTGGAGTCGGATGCCAACTCCAAGAAGGACAAGGCTAGTAGTCATAAGAATAAGTTGCCTCAAGGAATGGCGGGGTAGATACCTATGCCTTGGTACTTCCTCCCGTGGTCTACGAAGGACTGGTTCACCCACTTTCGATGTCAAAACTGACTGATATCGAGTAGGGGGTCCGAACTGTGGGTCTTGGATCGAAGGGTAACAAGGGACGAAGGAGACGCTGTTTTACCCAAGTTTGGGCCCTCTTTATGGAGGTAAAACCCTATGTCCTGCTCTTGTTGTTATTGATGAAGTAGTAGAGAGTACAATGTTGATCTACCTCAAGATCGACTGTTGTGGTCTAAACCCTAATCGTAATGAGCTTAATGTGTGCTACGAACTATGGCCCCCCTTGTTTATATAGGTACTAGGGGTGCTAGGGTTACACAAAGTAGGTTACAATAGGGAAGGAATATGCCAATTACTATGTCGCCTTAGATTGTACGTCAAGTCTTCGGAAGAGTCCATCTTGATTCCAATACCTCCAATGACGATCGAACCTGCCCAGGAGTCTGGCCCATGATAATAGATAGGTGGCTTGAGGACCCCTTAGTCTCGGACTCCCTCAGTAGCCCCTGAACTGGCCTCTAATATCGAAACTTTCCACCTATGGTTGCTTCATAGAGACTTTGGCTTGCAAGGCGAGTTATGTTCTTCCTTTAACTAACGATAGTTCGGCTGCCGATGACCTTCCTTCTTCAAATACATAGATATAGAGATATATATACATAAATTTCAATTTCCAGGCCGACCTTTCGACCATAAATATTGTCTTTTCCTCCTCTGTGTGAAAGGTCACGTTGGTCAAGGCCTATAACCTTTATAAAAGAGTGGTTCGAGACCGTTTTTACTAACACGTTCCATCACGGAGGTCGTGTCCCTCTTTTCTAGGGATATGGTTTATGATTTGGGTTATCCCACGCGCCGATAATCGCACGATTTTATCGGGAAACAGAGGAGTTCACAGCATAGTGGGGGCTCTTGATATTTTAGTGAGCCATAAAAGGTAAAACCATCCCCGCAGCCCCTTCATGCACCTCAGATCTCACAACACCGTCGCCATTCATCGCCTCCAAAGCTCTAGTGCTCAAGCCTTCCTTCTCCTATTGTCCTTTCGAATCCTTCCATCAATCCGGCGATGGCGAGCTCACGTTCCAAGGGCAAGTGGGATGCCTCCTCCATCACTGAGAAGGACATCCTCGAGCTGAAGAGCTCCGGTTACCAGCCGGAGAATATAGTCCATCGTGCTCCGAAGAAGGGTCAGGTTATCCCCACACCAAAAGATGGGGATAGTAGTTTTTATTCCTCATTTTATTCAGGGTTTAGGCTTTCCCCTCCACCCGTTTGTTCGGGGCGTCATGTTCTACTATGGGATTGACTTCCATGATCTCCCTCTAAACTCCATTACCCACCTCTCAACCTCTGATACGTCTCCGCCGTATCTGTTGGAAATATGCCCTAGAGGCAATAATAAATTGGTTATTATTATATTTCTTAGTTCATGATAATCGTTTATTATCCATGCTATAATTGTATTGATTGGAAACACAATACTTGTGTGGATACATAGACAAAACACTGTCCCTAGTAAGCCTCTAGTTGACTAGCTCGTTGATCAAAGATGGTCAAGGTTTCCTGGCCATAGGCAAGTGTTGTCACTTGATAACGGGATCACATCATTAGGAGAATCATGTGATGGACTAGACCCAAACTAATAGACGTAGCATGTTGATCGTGTCATTTTGTTGCTACTGTTTTCTGCGTGTCAAGTATTTGTTCCTATGACCATGAGATCATATAACTCACGGACACCGGAGGAATGCTTTGTGTGTATCAAACGTCGCAACGTAACTGGGTGACTATAAAGATGCTCTACAGGTATCTCCGAAGGTGTTCGTTGAGTTAGTATAGATCGAGACTGGGATTTGTCACTCCGTGTGACGGAGAGGTATCTCGGGGCCCACTCGGTAATACAACATCACACACAAGCCTTGCAAGCAATGTAACTTAATGTAAGTTGCGGGATCTTGTATTACGGAACGAGTAAAGAGACTTGCCGGTAAACGAGATTGAAATAGGTATGCGGATACTAACGATCGAATCTCGGGCAAGTAACATACCGAAGGACAAAGGGAATGACATACGGGATTATATGAATCCTTGGCACTGAGGTTCAAACGATAAGATCTTCGTAGAATATGTAGGATCCAATATGGGCATCCAGGTCCCGCTATTGGATATTGACTGAGGAGTCTCTCGGGTCATGTCTACATAGTTCTCGAACCCGCAGGGTCTGCACACTTAAGGTTCGACGTTGTTTTATGCGTATTTGAGTTATATGGTTGGTTACCGAATGTTGTTCGGAGTCCCGGATGAGATCACGGACGTCACGAGGGTTTCCGGAATGGTCCGGAAACGAAGATTGATATATAGGATGACCTCATTTGGTTACCGGAAGGTTTTCGTGCATTACCGGAAAAGTTTCGGGCTCATCGGTAGTGTACCGGGAGTGCCGGGAGGGGTGCCGGGGACCATCGGGAGGGGTGTCACGCCCCAAGGGGTCTCATGGGCTATGGGAAGAGATAAACCAGCCCCTAGTGGGCTGGAATAAGTTCCCACTAAGGCCCATAAGGTTTGAGAAGGAAAAAACACAAGGTGGAAAGAGTTTCCAAGTGGGAAGGTGGAATCCTACTCCAAGTAGGATTGGAGTAGGACTCCTCCACCTCCAATTTCGGCCAAACCTTTAGGTTTTGAGGCTGCCTCCTCCCCTCCCTCCCACCTATATATATGGGGCTTTTAGGGCAGATTTGAGACGACTTTCTCACGGCTGCCCGACCACATACCTCCATAGTTTTTCCTCTAGATCGCGTTTCTGCGGAGCTCGGGCGGAGCCCTGCTGAGACAAGATCATCACCAACCTCCGGAGCGCCGTCACGCTGCCGGAGAACTCTTCTACCTCTCCGTCTCTCTTGCTGGATCAAGAAGGCCGAGATCATCGTCGAGCTGTACGTGTGCTGAACGCGGAGGTGCCGTCCGTTCGGTACTAGATCGTGGGACTGATCGTGGGATTGTTCGCGGGGCGGATCGAGGGACGTGAGGACGTTCCACTACATCAACCGCGTTCACTAACGCTTCTGCTGTACGATCTACAAGGGTACGTAGATCACTCATCCCCTCTCGTAGATGGACATCACCATGATAGGTCTTCGTGCGCGTAGGAAAATTTTTGTTTCCCTTGCGACGTTCCCCCACAGTGGTATCAGAGCTAGGTTCATGCGTAGATGTCTTCTCGAGTAGAACGCAAAAGTTTTTGTGGGCGGTGATGTGCGTTTTGCTGCCCTCCTTAGTCTTTTCTTGATTCCGCGGTATTGTTGGATTGAAGCGGCTTGGACCGACATTACTCGTACGCTTACGAGAGACTGGTTTCATCGTTACGAGTAACCCCCTTTGCTCAAACATGACTGGCAAGTGACTGTTTCTCCAACTTTAGTTGAATCGGATTTGACCGAGGAGGTCCTTGGATGAGGTTAAATAGCAACTCATATATCTCCGTTGTGGTGTTTGCGTAAGTAAGATGCGATCCTACTAGATACCCTCGGTCACCACGTAAAACATGCAACAACAAAATTAGAGGACGTCTAACTTGTTTTTGCAGGGTATGATTGTGATGTGATATGGCCAACGATGTGATGTGATATATTGGATGTATGAGATGATCATGTTGTAATAGAAATATCGACTTGCACGTCGATGGTACGACAACCGGCAGGAGCCATAGGGTTGTCTTTATACTAACGTTTGTGCTTGCAGATGCGTTTACTATTTTGCTAGGATGTAGTTTAGTAGTAATAGCATAAGTAGCACGACAACCCCGATGGCAACACGTTGATGGATGATCATGGTGTGGCGCCGGTGACAAGAAGATCGTGCCGGTGCTTTGGTGATGGAGATCAAGAAGCACGTGATGATGGCCATATCATGTCACTTATGAATTGCATGTGATGTTAATCCTTTTATGCACCTTATTTTGCTTAGAACGACGGTAGCATTATGAGGTGATCTCTCACTAAAATTTCAAGACGAAGTTGTGTTCTCCCCGACTGTGCACCGTTGCGACAGTTCTTCGTTTCGAGACACCACGTGATGATCGGGTGTGATAGACTCAACGTTCACATACAACGGGTGCAAAACAGTTGCACACGCAGAACACTCGGGTTAAGCTTGACGAGCCTAGCATGTGCAGACATGGCCTCGGAACACATGAGACCGAAAGGTCGAGCATGAATCGTATAGTTGATATGATTAGCATAGGGATGCTTACCACTGAAACTATTCTCGACTCACGTGATGATCGGACTTGAGATAGTGGATTTGGATCATGTACCACTCAAATGACTAGAGAGATGTACTTTTTGAGTGGGAGTTCTTAAGTAATATGATTAATTGAACTAATTGTCATGAACATAGTCTAATGGTCTTTGCGAATTACGATGTAGCTTGCGCTATAGCTCTACTGTTTTTTTATGTTCCTAGAGAAAATTTAGTTGAAAATTGATAGTAGCAAACTTTGCAGACTGAGTCTGTAAAACCGAGGATTGTCCTCGTTGCTGCGCAGAAGGCTTATGTCCTTAATGCACCACTCGGTGTGCTGCACCTCGAGCGTCGTCTGTGGATGCTGTGAACATCCGACATACACGTTTCTGATGACTACACGATAGTTCAGTGCAAAGTACTTAATGGCTTAGAAGCAAGGCACCGAAAACGTTTTAAACGTCACGGAACATAAGTGATGTTCTAAAGAGATGAAATTGTGATTTCATGCTTGTGCCCTTGTTAAGAGGTACGAGACCTCCAACAAAATTCTTTGACCACAAAGTAAAGGAGAAAAGCTCAATCGTTGAGCGTGTGCTCAGATTGTCTGAGTACGACAATCACTTGAATCAAGTGGGAGCTAATCTTCCAGATGAGATAGTGATGGTTCTCCAAAAGTCACTGCCACCAAGCTTTGAGAGCTTCGTGATGAACTATAACATATCAAGGATAGATACAATGATCTTTGAGAGATTCGCGACGTTTGACACTGCGAAAGTAGAAATCAAGAAGGAGCATCAATAGTTGATGGTTTGAAAAACCACTAAGTTTCAAGAAAGGCGAGGGCTAGAAGGGATACTTCGTGAAACGGCAAAACAGTTGCTGCACTAATGAAGAGACCCAAGATTAAACCCAAACCCGAGACTAAGTGCTTCTGTAATAAGGGGAACAGTCACTGAGGCGGAGCAACTCTAGATACTTGGTAGATAAGAAGGCTGGCAAAAGTCGAGAGAAGTATATTTGATATACATAATGTTGATGTGTACTTTACTAGTACTCCTAGTAGCACGAGGGTATTGGATACTGGTTCGGTTGCTAAGTGATTAGTAACGCGAAATGAAAGCTACGGCATAAACGGAGACTAGCTAAAGGCGAGGTGACGATACGTGTTGGAAGTGTTTCCAAGGTTGATATGATCAAACGTCACACGCCCCCTTTACCATCGGGATTGGTGTTGAACCTAAATAATTGTTATTTGGTGCTTGCGTTAAGCATGAACATGATTGGATCGTGTTTATTGCAATACGATTATTCATTCAAAAGGAATAATGGTTACTCTATTTGCTTGAATAATCACCTTCAATGGTTTATTGAATCTCGATTGTAGTGTTACACATTGGTGCCAAAAGATACGAGTTAAATGATGATAGTACCACTTACTTGTGGCACTGCCGCTTGAGTCATGTTAGTATAAATTGCATGAAGAGGCTCCATGCTGATGGATCTTTACTCACCTGATTTCGAATCACTAGTGACATGCAAATCATACCACATGAGCAAGGCCTTGTTTTCATTGAGATGAAACAAGATAGTAACTTGTTGGAAGTGATACATTTTGATGTATGCAGTCCAGTGAGTGTTGAGGCACGCAGTGGATATCATTATGTTCTTACTTCACTGACGACTTGAGTAGATACAGGAGTATTTACTTAATGAATCACAAGTCTGAAATATTGAAAAGTTCAATTCTGTTTCAGAGTGAAGTTCGTCGTAACAAGAGGATGAACTGTCTACGATATGATCATAGAAATGAATATCTGAGTTACGAATTTTTGGTACACAGTTAAGACAATGTGGAAATTGTTTCACAGTTCATGCCACCTGGAACATCATGGTGTGATGATGTGTCTGAACGTCATAGCCACGCACTATTTAGTATGGTGCATGCTGGGATGTCTCTTATCGAATTACCACTATCGTTTATGGGTTATGCATTAGAGACAACCACATTCACTTTAAATGGGGCACCGCGTATTTCCGTTGAGATGACACAGTATAGACTGAGGTTTAGAGAAATCTAAACTGTCGTTTCTTGAAAGTTTGGGGCTTCGAAACTTATGTGAAAAAGTTTCAGTCTGATAAGCTCGAACCCAAAGCGGATAAATGCATCTTCACAGGATATCCAAAACAGTTGGGTACATCTCCTATCTCAGATCCGAAAGCAAAGTGTTTGTTTCTAGAAACGGATCCTTTCTCGAGAAAAGGTTTCTCTCGAAAGAATTGAGTGGGAGGGTAGTAGAACTTGATGAGGTTATTGAACCATCACTTCAACCAGTGTGTAGCAGGGCGTAGGAAGTTGTTCCTGTGGCGCCTACACCAATTGAAGTGGAAGCTGATGATGGTGATCATTAAGCTTCGAATCAAGTTACTACAAACCTCGTAGGTCGACAAGGTCGCGTACTGCTGCAGAGTAGTACGGTAACCCTGTCTTGGAGGTCATGTTGTTGAGCAACAGTGAACCTACGAGTTATGGAGAAAGCGATGGTGGGCCCAGATTCCGACAAATGGCTGGAAGCCATAAAATCCGAGAGAGGATCCATGTGTGAAAACAAAGTGTAGACTTTGGTAGAACTACTTGATGGTCGTGGGACTATTGGGTAAAATGGATCTTTAAAAGAAGACAGACGATGATGGTGATAAGTCACTATTAAGAAAAGCTCGACTTGTCGCAAAGATGTTTTCGACAAGATCAAACAGTTGACTATGATGAGTCTTTCTCACTCGTAGCGATGCTAAAGGTCTGTTAGAATTATGTTAGTAGTTGCTGCATTATTTATGAAATATTGCACGTAGGATGTCAAAACATTGTTTCCTCGACGGTTTCCTTGAGCAAACATTGTATGTGATACAACCAGAAGGTTTTGTCGATCCTAAAGATACTAGCAAGTATGCAAGCTCCAGTGATCCTTCAATGGACTGGTGCAAGCATCTCGGAGTTGGAATATACACTTTGATGAGATGATCAAAGATTTTGGGTTTGTACAAGGTTTATGAGAAACTTGTATTTCCAAAGAAGTGAGTGGGAGCACTATAGAATTTCTGATAGGTATATGTGGTTGACATATTGTGGATCAGAAGTAATGTAGAATTTCTGTAAAGCATACAAGGTTGTTTGAAAGAAGTTTTCAAAGGAGTACCTGGATTACGCTACTTGAACGTTGAGCATCAAAGATCTATGGAGATAGATCAAAAGCGCTTAATAGAAGTTTCAACAAGATGCATGCCTTGACTAGTTTTTGAAAGAGTTCAAAATAGACCAGCAAAGAAGGAGTTCTTGGTTGCGTTGTGAGGTGTGAATTTGAGTAAGACTCAAAACCCGACCACGGCAGAATAAAGAGAATAGACGAAGGTCGTCTTCTATGCCTTAGCCGTAGAATCTAAAGTATGCCATGCTGTGTACCGCACTGAAGTGTGCCTTGACTCAAAGTATGTTGAGAGGTACAGAGAGTGATCCATGATTGAATCACTAGCAGCGGTCGAAATTTATCCTTAGTAACTAATGGACTAAGGAATTTTTCTCGATTATGGAGGTGGTTAAAGAGTTTGTCGTAAAGGGTTACGTCAATGCAAGCTTTGACACTAATCCGGATAACTATGAGTAGTGAAACGGATTCGTATAGTAGAGTAGATATTTGGAGCATTTCCGAATAGCACGTAGTAGCAGCATCTATAAGATAACATAAAGATTTGGAAAGAACACACGAATCTGAAAGTTTCAGAACCGTTGACTAAAACCTCTCTCACGAGCAAGACGTGATCAGACCCCATAACTATATGGGTGTTGGATTCGTTGGAATCATATGGTGATGTGAACTAGATTATTGACTCTAGTGCAAGTGCGAGACTGTTGGAAATATGCCCTAGAGGCAATAATAAATTGGTTATTATTATATTTCTTAGTTCATGATAATCGTTTATTATCCATGCTATAATTGTATTGATTGGAAACACAATACTTGTGTGGATACATAGACAAAACACTGTCCCTAGTAAGCCTCTAGTTGACTAGCTCGTTGATCAAAGATGGTCAAGGTTTCCTGGCCATAGGCAAGTGTTGTCACTTGATAACGGGATCACATCATTAGGAGAATCATGTGATGGACTAGACCCAAACTAATAGACGTAGCATGTTGATCGTGTCATTTTGTTGCTACTGTTTTCTGCGTGTCAAGTATTTGTTCCTATGACCATGAGATCATATAACTCACGGACACCGGAGGAATGCTTTGTGTGTATCAAACGTCGCAACGTAACTGGGTGACTATAAAGATGCTCTACAGGTATCTCCGAAGGTGTTCGTTGAGTTAGTATAGATCGAGACTGGGATTTGTCACTCCGTGTGACGGAGAGGTATCTCGGGGCCCACTCGGTAATACAACATCACACACAAGCCTTGCAAGCAATGTAACTTAATGTAAGTTGCGGGATCTTGTATTACGGAACGAGTAAAGAGACTTGCCGGTAAACGAGATTGAAATAGGTATGCGGATACTAACGATCGAATCTCGGGCAAGTAACATACCGAAGGACAAAGGGAATGACATACGGGATTATATGAATCCTTGGCACTGAGGTTCAAACGATAAGATCTTCGTAGAATATGTAGGATCCAATATGGGCATCCAGGTCCCGCTATTGGATATTGACTGAGGAGTCTCTCGGGTCATGTCTACATAGTTCTCGAACCCGCAGGGTCTGCACACTTAAGGTTCGACGTTGTTTTATGCGTATTTGAGTTATATGGTTGGTTACCGAATGTTGTTCGGAGTCCCGGATGAGATCACGGACGTCACGAGGGTTTCCGGAATGGTCCGGAAACGAAGATTGATATATAGGATGACCTCATTTGGTTACCGGAAGGTTTTCGTGCATTACCGGAAAAGTTTCGGGCTCATCGGTAGTGTACCGGGAGTGCCGGGAGGGGTGCCGGGGACCATCGGGAGGGGTGTCACGCCCCAAGGGGTCTCATGGGCTATGGGAAGAGATAAACCAGCCCCTAGTGGGCTGGAATAAGTTCCCACTAAGGCCCATAAGGTTTGAGAAGGAAAAAACACAAGGTGGAAAGAGTTTCCAAGTGGGAAGGTGGAATCCTACTCCAAGTAGGATTGGAGTAGGACTCCTCCACCTCCAATTTCGGCCAAACCTTTAGGTTTTGAGGCTGCCTCCTCCCCTCCCTCCCACCTATATATATGGGGCTTTTAGGGCAGATTTGAGACGACTTTCTCACGGCTGCCCGACCACATACCTCCATAGTTTTTCCTCTAGATCGCGTTTCTGCGGAGCTCGGGCGGAGCCCTGCTGAGACAAGATCATCACCAACCTCCGGAGCGCCGTCACGCTGCCGGAGAACTCTTCTACCTCTCCGTCTCTCTTGCTGGATCAAGAAGGCCGAGATCATCGTCGAGCTGTACGTGTGCTGAACGCGGAGGTGCCGTCCGTTCGGTACTAGATCGTGGGACTGATCGTGGGATTGTTCGCGGGGCGGATCGAGGGACGTGAGGACGTTCCACTACATCAACCGCGTTCACTAACGCTTCTGCTGTACGATCTACAAGGGTACGTAGATCACTCATCCCCTCTCGTAGATGGACATCACCATGATAGGTCTTCGTGCGCGTAGGAAAATTTTTGTTTCCCTTGCGACGTTCCCCCACAGTATCTACTTTTCCGAACTCTTTTGCCCTTGTTTTGGACTCTAATTTGCATGATTTGAATGGAACTAACCCAGACTAACGCTATTTTTAGCAGAATTGCCATGGTGTTGTTTTTGTGCAGAAATAAAAGTTCTCAGAATGTCCTGAAAATTTACGGAGAATTTTTCTAGAATTAATGAAAAATACCTACGCAAAGATCCAGTGGAGGAGGTGTGCCAGTGGGCCACAAGCCCCTGGGCCGCGACCACCCCCCTGGCTGCGCCGTGAGGGCTTGTGGGGCCCACGTGGTGCCACCGCCTCCAAACTCAGCTCTATTTATTCCGTCTTGCCCAGAAAAAAAATCAGAGAGAAGGATTCATCGCGTTTTACAATACGGAGGTGCCGCCACCCCCTGCTCTTCATCTCGAGGGCAGATCTGGAGTCTGTTTTGGGCACCGGAGAGGGGAAATCATCGCCATCGTCATCATCAACCTTCCTCCATCAACAATTCCATGATGCTCTTCACAGTTCATGAGTAATCTCATCGTAGGCTTGCTGGACGGTGATGAGTTGGATGAGATCTATCATGTAATCGAGTTAGTTTTGACGGGGATTGATCCCTAGTATCCACTATGTTCTGAGATTGATGTTGCTACTACTTTGCCATGCTTAATGCTTGTCACTAGGGCCAGAGTGCCATGATTTCAGATATGAACCTATTATGCTGCCGCCAATATGTTTGTGTTTTAGATCCTATCTTGCAAGTTGTAGTCACCTACTATGTGTTATGACCCGGCAACCCCGGAGTGACAATAGCCGGAACCACTCCCGGAGATGACCATAGTATGAGGAGTTCATGTATTCACCAAGTGTTAAAGCGTTGGTCCGGTTCTTTATTAAAAGGAGAACCTTAATATCCCGTAGTTTCCATTAGGACCCCGCTGCCATGGGAGGGATGGACAATAGATGTCATGCAAGTTCTTTTCCCTAAGCACGTATGACTACATACGGAATACATGCCTACATTAGATTGACGAACGGGAGCTAGTTACATATCTCTTCGTGTTATAGTTGTTACATGATGAATCACATCCGTCATACTCATCCATCACCGATCCACTGCCTACGAGTCTTTTACTACTGGTCCTTGCTACGTTACTTTGTTGCTACTGCTGTTACTTGCTGCTGCTGTCACTACTGCTGTTCCTTGCTACTGCTGTCACTACTGATGTTACTTGCTACTTTGATGTTACTTGTTACAAGACATTTCCGACACCGTTGTCGGGGAAGAATAGTTCCCCTTCGACGTGCTATTTACTGGCGCCATTGATACAACAGTTAGGAATAGTCTGCCATCAACATATCTTTGTGTGACACCGTTGCTATCATACCACTTTGCTACTGATACTTTGCTTGCACACACTAATCTTTCAGGTGTGGTTGAACCTGACAAATTCAGGTGCTAATACTTGAGAATATTCTTTCGCTTCCCTTTGTGTCGAATCAATAAATTTGTGTTGAATACTCTACCCTCGAAAACTGTTGCGATCCCCTAGACTTATGGGTTATCAAGACCTTTTTCTGGCGCCGATGCCGGGGAGGCACAACTATATTCTCTGAGTCACTTGGGATTTACGTCTGCTGATCACTATGAAGAATCTGATAGATCCAAGAACTAAAGTCTTGCCTTCCACTACGAGGACAGGTAAGGAACTCCCATCTAGCTCTGCAGTTGATTCACCTTCAGTTATGAGTAAGTTTGCAACATCACCTCCTGCTAGAAATCTTGATATGTCGCCTGTGCTTGATGATGCTACTTCTGCTGCCCATGATGCTTATGATGATGCTATGCTTGATACTATGCCTGATGATGCTATGCTTGATACTATGCCTGATGATGCTATGCTTGATACTGCTTTGCCACTAGGTGCATTCCTTGATGCACAAATTGCTAGAGTTGCTGCTAGACGTGATGATATTTCTGAAACTGCTGATACTATTGAAGTAGAACCTACTATTTTGCCTGCTAGAACTAGCTCTCCTATGCCTGAATTGCCTGATATGCTTGATACGCGTTATGTTATGGAGGGAGAGGTAGCTGAGGATCTTCTTGCGTGTAAGGATAGCTATGATGTTGAGAATTTACTGCGCAAGTGGAAAGAAAAATCTCTGAATGCTAGGATGAAATACGACCCGAAGTTTGCTACTTCGCCTATCTTTGTGACCGATAAGGATTATGAATTCTCTGTCGACCCTGTGTTAATCACTCTGGTCGAATCTGATCCTTTTCACGGTTATGAGTTTGAAACGGTTGTAGCCCATCTTACCAAATTGCACGATATAGCCACCCTATTCACTAGTGAGGAAAAGATCCGCCACTACTATATCCTCAAGCTGTTTCCTTTCTCGCTAAAGGATGATGCTAAGACCTGGTTCAGTTCTCTTGCTCCTGGTTGTGTGTGTAGTCCCCATGATATGGTCTACTACTTCTCTGAAAAATATTTCCCTGCCCATAAGAAGCAAGTTGCCTTGCAGGAAATATACAACTTTGCTCAAGCTGAAGAAGAGAGTCTCCCATAAGCTTGGGGGAGGCTCATCCAGCTACTGAATGCTTTGCCTGATCACCCTCTTGAGAAGAATGAAATACTTGATATCTTCTATAATGGACTTACTGATGCTTCCAAAGACCACCTAGATAGTTGTGGCGGTAGTGTTTTAGGGAACGAACCGTAGAACAAGCTGAGATTCTATTGAATAACATCTTGTGCAATGAGAATGCTTGGACTATTCCCGAACCACCTCCTAAGCCAACTCCGAAGAAAAGAGGTATTCTATTCCTTAGTCCCAAAGATATGCAAGAAGCTAAGAAATCTATGCGAGAGAAAGGCATTAAATCTAAAGATGTCAAAAATCTACCACCTATCGAAGAGATCCATGGTCTCGATAACCCGATACAGGTTGTAGAAGTAAATTCTTTGCGTAGGTTTGATGAGAGTGATATTCCTTTTGATAAACCTGCTAGCTTATGCATGGATGAATTTGATAACTTCGTTGCCAAACAGCAGAGTTTCAATGATTATGTTAGCAGACAATTGGAACATAATGCTCGTATGCTTAGTCATTTAAGTGCTTGTGTGGACAGAAATGTCAATGATCTTAAACTTCTGAGTAAACATGCCTCTATGGTTACTACTCAGGTAGAACAAGTACTTAAAGCTCAAAATGACTTGCTCAATGAGTTGAATGACAATTATGTCAGAGTCGTCAGTAGAGGCGGTAGAATGACCCAGGAACCTTTGTATCCTGAGGGTCATCCGAAGAGAATTGAACAAGATTCTCAAGGAGTTAGCACTGATGCACCTAGTCATCCTAGAAAGAAGAAGAAAGATGATAGGAACCTGCACGCTAGCAACCCTGTTACTGCTACACCTGAGAGTCCAAACGATGCCTCTGTCTCTGATGCTGAAACACAATCTGGTGATGAACACGAGCCTAATGATAATACCAATAGTGATGTTCATGAAGATGCTCAACCTAGCAATGAAAAGGATGTGGAGATTGAACCTGATCTTGATAACCCACAACCTACGACTAAGAGATACGATAAGAATGACTTCACTGCTAGGAAGCACCGTAAAGAAAGGGAACCATGGGTTCAGAAACCTATGCCCTTTCCTCCCAAACCATCCAAGAAAAAAGATGATGAGGATTTTGAGCGCTTCGTTGAAATGATCAGACCTATCTTTCTGCAAATGCGTTTGACAGATATGCTCAAAATGTCTCCGTATGCTAAGTACATGAAAGATATTCTGACTAATAAGAGGAGGATACCTGAGGTTGATATTTCCACCATGCTCGCTAATTATACCTTCAAGGGTGGAACTCCTAAGAAACTAGGTGATCCCGGTGTGCCCGCTATACCTTGCTCCATTAATGGCAACTACGTTAGAACTGCGTTATGCGACCTTGGAGCCGGTGTTAGTGTTATGCCTCTCTCTCTTTATCGTAGACTTGAACTGGATAAGTTGACACCCACTGGAATCTCTCTGCAAATGGCCGACAAATCAACTGCTTTCCCTACCGGCATTTGCGAGGATGTGCCTGTTGTGGTTGCTAACGTCACTATCTTAACAGACTTTGTTATCTTGGATATTCCCGAGGACGATTCCATGGCTGTCATCCTCGGAAGACCCTTTTTAAACACCGCAGGGGCTGTTATAGATTGCAACAAAGGCAATGTCACTTTCCATGTCAACAGTAATGAGCATACGGTGCACTTTCCGAAGAAACAATATCGAGTACATTGCATCAATGCTATCGAAAAAACTTCATCGATTCTTATTGGGAACTTTGAATGCCCCATTCCTCGTGTCAAGATGAAGTATGATTTGCTTGTTGGGGAGATTCACATCCCCATTGAGGTGACCTTCTAAAATTCTCCGTCTTCTTTTGTGATTTGAAAAGGTTTGTCGAGGAGACTTGATCAACCTGATTGGCGGATTTTCTTTCGATGACCACGAGATGGATGAATCGAGGAGTCACAAACCTCTGTTCCAAGATTTAACTTTAGGTTGCTTAGAAGAAAAATGATAGATTTAGTTTAGTTTTCCCTGTTTTCTGTTTTAGCGTCTGGTAGAAAAGTACCCCGAAAATAAAAGTTCTCCGAACGTCCTGAAAATCAAGTATGATTTTTTCTGGAATTTTTGAAATATTCTGAGATAAAGAGCTTGTCTCGGGGCTGCACTAGTGGGCCACAAGCCCTTGGGGCGTGGGCACCCCCTGGCCACGCCACCCAGGCTTGTGGGGCCCACAGGCACCCCCTCCACTCATTCTTGCTCTCATCTGGTTCTCCTACCTCCAGAAAAATCGTTTCGCAGCTCAAACCCGTGTTCTTGCTCCTCTTGCTGGGATTTTCGATCTCTTTGCTCAAATCACCATTCTCTGAACTGTTTTGGGGAAATTACTCCTTCATTGGTCCAATTAGTTTTTGCTCTAGTGCCTTATACTCCGCATATTTTTGCTTCATTGGTGACCATGTTCTTGAGCTTTGCATGCTAATTTTAGCTGGTCGGAAGTAGTTTTGATGCGTAATATGGCCTCTAGGCACTTGTGGGAGTAGTTTCTACGAGTTTAGTTGAGCCTTGTTCACTTTTCCTTAGAATCACTAAAAATTTCAGAAATTTTCAGAGATAAGAAATGGAAAATATGAGGAGGTTCTTAAGAGGCTCGTCAAGCTGTGACCCCAAGGATGATGGGAGTGAGAAGAAGCCCAAGTATTTGGTCCCTTGAGTCACAGAAGTTCGAGCGTGCGAGTGGCCAAGCGACATGTTCTTACGCGCCGCTGGAATTTATGAGGACTTTTATCACTTGGTGGAGAACGCAGGCCTTGCCGCCTTTGTTGAAGATAAGTGTCCGCAATACCTCCTCCTCACTAATATCTTTGTACAAAGCTTTAACTTCTATCCGAGGAAGAATCCTCCTATGGTTGAGTTTAAACTTTATGATATCCCCCAGTGCATGTCACTCCAGGATTTTTGCAACGTTTGCAAATTACCTTACGTTGGGGATATTTATGAACCTCGTCCACGGGACTTGGAAGCTTTCATCGATACAATTGCTGTAGGAGAGGAGAGAGGAGTGTCTTGCGCTAAAGCTGCTAGCATACATTTTCCCGTGCTTCGGTACTTCTCACTATTTGTGGGAAAATGTTTGATTGGCCATGGGAAGGCTGGGTCCCTTAGTTCCCCAGATCTTGCGGTCTTGCGCGAAGCCCTTTATAACGATAAAACTTATAGCTTGGGCGCTATAGTAGCTCAACGGTTGAACGTGAACCGTTCTAAAGGTGTTGTCTATGGAGGTATCTATGCTACCCGTCTTGCGAGACACTTTGAGATACCTATTAGACTGGAGGAGGAAGAAGAGATTCTTCTTCCCGAGAGATATCTAGATTATGATAGCATGGTTCCCCATGACTTTCTTGATAGAGATATAAATAGAAGGATGATTTATAACCTGGTATTTAGTCAGGGTACTCGTGAGACTATTACTTTGCCTGCTCCTTCTTTGTTCAATCTTCATGCAGGCAGGTGCATTATTATGCCCTCGGACATCTACGCATATTGGGGCTTAGCCCAACCACAGGTGCCCGTGCCCGAGCCGCCAGTCGAGTACCACACGCCAGTTTATCAGTGGGAGCCAGAGGAGCTCACACAACAGTGGCATCCTCAGTCCACCCCGGAGTACCCCGGAGCTGGTTATTTCCCTCCTTGGGAGTAGACCAACTTAGGCCAAAAGCCTAAGCTTGGGGGAGTACGTGTTCTCACCTACTTTACATTCTTGCTTATGCTTTCACTTTGTTAGCCGGTGTTCACACTTTCCCACTGTATCATCCATGCTAGTTTATTTTCTTTTTCTCGTTTTCTTTTCGTGTGTCTGTATAGTTTGAGAAAAACCAAAAAGATTTTCTTTTTCTTCTTTTGCTTGTTGGGAGCTCTCCCGTGTAATTAGTTTTTTTTATTTGGGTCAAGGTAGAAGACCATGGTTACAATGTTTAGTGGCTCTTGCATGCATACCTGTTTAGCTTTCATAGAGCCATATTACCTTGTCTTCTCCTTTGTGTTTGCCTGCAGATTCCAGTGTAGTCCAATGCACGATCACGCTTATTATTGTTCACATCATTCGGCCGTGCAAGTGAAAGGCAATAATGATGATATATGATGAAGTGACTGAGCCTAGAAAAGCTGGTATGAACTCGATCTATTTTGTTTTTGTAAATATGACTAGCTCATCATGCCTGGTTCAGCTTTGTTGTGAGAGAAACATGTTTGCAATGACAACTTAGAGATCATAGTTTCTTATGCCATGCTTACTTAGCTAGGAGCTTATAATGGTTTGTCTTGGTTGCCAACATGAATGTTGAGATGACTGTGTTGTAGTATGATAGGATGGTATCCTCCTTTGAATGTTTCAAGTGGCTTGAATTGGCGCTTGTTCACGCATGTAGTTGAAACAAAATCAACATAGCCTCTATGATGTTCATATTCATGGTGATTTATGTCCTACTCATACTTTCACTCAATGTTAGTTAATCTCAATGCATTTTGATGACTATTGTCGCTCTCTAGTTGGTCGCTTCCCAGTGTTTTGCTAGCCTTCACTTGTACTAAGCGGGAATACTGCTTGTGCATCCACCTCCATATACCCAAAGTTGTGCGATATGAGTTCACCATACCTACCTATGTGTGGTATCTACCCGTCGTTCCAAGTAAATTTGCATGTGCCGCTCTCTAAATCTTTAAGAAATAATCTGTTTTGCATGCCCGAACCGCTCATGTGGTGACAGGGGGCTATTGGTATCTTCCATGCTAGGCGTGTTATCCTCGATATGCATTTATTCACTATCATTCACGAGAAAGGGGCCGGTAATTGGAATTCCCAGTTCCATGCTCAAATCGAAAAGATAATTGCAAACAAAACTCCCCCAGGATTGATGTTGCTATGGACGGTACCCGAGGATTCGGCTAGCCGTGGAGTGTGATTGATTGGTGGTGGGGGAGTCAAAACTTTACTTTTCTGTTTGGGAACCGCCTATAGCATGTGTAGCATGGAAGATGTTGAGAACTCTTAGTCATTGCGTTGAAAATGAAAGCATGCCACCCAAAATTATTATCTCTATTTTCAAAGCTTGAGCTCTCGCACCTCTGCAAATCAATGTGTTGGGGCATAGTTTATGCCTAAGTAATTTTGGTGATTGATGACAGTACCGCAAAGGACTAACCGTGTGTGTTAAGATTTCAGATAACACACGTCAACGGCACAAGACGACTCGCCCCCTCTTTCGTGGAACAGAAGCACGGTGTTCTCTACGATTCTCTTTATTTGAGTCATAGGAAAGCCTTACTATTAAGAGGGGAACCGTAGTGGAAAGGTTTGGGTGGAATCAATCTTGCACGCGCACACTTCGCCTCTTTCCCCCTTGCCGGCAACTTTGGAGTGGCTCCCGCCTTGGTGTTTCTTTCTTCTTTGCAAATGGTCCCCCAGCGGTAGTACCGCTGGGCCTAGCGGTAGTACCGCTGGCCCTAGCGGTAGTACCGCTAGCCCTAGCGGTAGTACCACTGGAGTGCTAGCGGTAGTACCACCCCTGGTCAGCGGTAGTACCGCTCCAGGAGCTTAGTACCGCCTGCCTAGCGGTTGTACGTGGACGAACCTTTTTGCGAAGACTTTCTTGGCGGTGGTAGTGCTTATGCACTACCAGGGGCCCAGCGGTAGTACCGCTGGAGTGCCAGCGGTAGTACCGCTGCAGCGAGCGATAGTACCGCTGGAGTGCTAGCGGTAGTACCGCTGCATCCAGCGGTAGTACCGCTAGGCACGGGCTATGAGTGGGAAAACGGTTGGATTCCCCCCCACTATATAAGGGGTTCTTCTAGCTGTGGAACCTTATCTCTTACCCTCCCAAGCTCCATTGTTGCTCCCTAAGCTCAAAAGTGCTCGATCTCTCTCTCCCTAGCCAATCAAACTTGTTGATTCTTTAGGGATTGGTTGAGAAGGCCTAGATCTACACTTCCACCAAGAGAAAAGTTGATTCCCCCACCAATCCCTTGCGGATCTTGTTACTCTTGGGTGTTTGAGCATCCTAGACGGTTGAGGTCACCTCGAAGCCACATTCTATTGTGGTGAAGCTTCGTGGTCTTGTTGGGAGACTCCAAGATTTGTGTGGAGTTTGCCCCAACCTTGTTTGTGAAGGTTCGGTCGCCGCCTTCAAGGGCACCTATAGTGGAATCACGGTACCTTGCATCATGCGAGGGCATGAGGAGAATACGGTGGCCTTAGTGGCTTATTGGGGAGCATTGTGCCTCCACACCGCTCCAACAGAGACGTACTTCCTGTCAATGGGAAGGAACTTCGGTAACACATCGTCGTCTTCATTGGTTCCACTTGTGGTTATCTCTAACCTTTACTTTGTGTATGCTTATGTTGTTGTCTTTCTCTTACTTGTCTTAGTAGCTCTCGTTGTTAGCTTCATTACGGTTCACCCCATTGTTGTTATATTTGTGAACCCGTATGTTGTTTACCCTAACTTGCTAAGATTAATTAAAATGTGGTCGTTGACTATTCACCCCCCCTCTAGTCAACCATATCGATCCTTTCAATTGGTATCAGAGCCACGTCTCTTTATTAAGGGTTTCACCACCCGAAGAGTATGGAAGGCGAAGAGGGAATTAACCATGGGCAACTCGAGGCCATGGACTTGACTTCGGTCACAAGGGACGACTTGAATACGGCTATGGCCGCCCTCAAGACGTCCTTGATGAACGAAGTCAAGACCATGCTTAAAGAGTTAATTGAGGGATTTAGAAGTCCACCCGAACCGGCGTTAGTGGTTAAACCCACCATCACCGATTCGGAGGCTAATTCCTCTAAGGAAGCGGCTAAAGGTATGCGACCTTCCTCATCTCAAGAAAAGGATGGGACTGGAACATATGCCTCAGTTCCACCCCCCATGGTCTATGGAGGATCCGTTCCCACACCGCATCTTAATCCTGTTGGTCCTCCTCCTAAGCTTGTGAAAGGTGACTTTGCTAACTGGGTATTTTCTATTAAGTCTCATTTGAATCACAGCTCAACAAACTTGTGGAAAATCATCGAGCAAGGATATTATCCCCATGATCCAAGCAACCTCACTCCAAGAGAAGATGCAGAAAATAAATACAATCACTCTGCCTTGTTTATTCTCCTGTCTGCAGTGCCACCTGAAGATCTTCCTCACTTGCGTCCCTTCACTTTGGCCAAGGATTGTTGGGAGCATATTATGGTGTTGTACAAGGGAAGCTCAAGCATTCAACGATCCAACTATGAAGTGATACTTGATAAGGCCGATGAGTTTGTGATGAAGGAAGACGAGGACCCTCGTGAACTCTATCGGAGGGTGACTGCTATTGCTGTGGCACTCAAGGATCATGGGAGCAAGGATATGGATGATACATGGGTCAAACGCAAGTTTCTCAAAGCCATCATGCCTTTCAACAAAGCCATGTCATCTGTCATTCGTCAGCGGCCAGACTTCCACTCCTTGTTTTCCAGTGAGGTGTTGGATGAATTTATTCCAATGTCAATCATGAACGAAACAACCGACAATGCACTTGCTCGTGTTTGCTCAAAGACAACTTCACCCAACCTTGCGTTAAAAGCAAAAGCAATGTTTGAAGAAGAAGAAGAGGGTGAGGAAGAGGAGAGCTGCCCTGAAGACACAAAGTATGCCTATCATGAGCACATGGCTCTTCCGTCCAGGCAATTCTGGGGCAACAAGAGGAACTCAAGACCCACCTTCACCAAGAACAACTCGAGTGGATTCAAACCCAAGCAACGAGTGAGGACATGTTATAACTGTGGTAACATGAGCCACTTCGTGGCCGAATGTCCCTATGAGAAAAGGGAAGACAACGGGGGCAAGCTCATTCGCAAAGACAAAACCAAATCATTTCCAATCAAGAACAACTTTGTGAAGAAACCCCACCCAAAAGGGATGGTGGCCCTTGAAGAGTACCCTTTCGATGATGATGATGATGATGATACAGTGGCAACGGCAACTGTTGCTATTGCCACTACCTCTCCCCAGAAGGTGTCTCTCTTCAACGCCCCCAACGAGAACCACATCACCAAGTGCCTCATGGCAAAAGGTATCAATCAGGTAACCCCCATCATTAAGACCAACATCGCTACTGCTCCTTCATTGTTAAATTGTGTTGATGATAGTGATGTTGGGGAACTTAATGAGCATGATCTTGACAAGTTTCTGTGCACTATTAAGGGAGAATCCAAGAAGCACTTTGTTGCTCTCTTGGAACAACTGGGTGAGGCCAATGACCTCATTGAGTCTCATGAGGAGACCATCTCCGAGCTTCAGGGACACAGTCGTGACTATGCCGATGAAATTGTTGAATTATCTATTGCTCTAGAAAAGGAGCGCACTCTTCGTTTGGCTCTTGAGGAGTCATATAACGATGACTGCGCTAAAATGCAAAAGAAACTAGATCATGATGTTGTTCTTACTCGTATGCTTAAGTCTGAAAAGTATGCCCTTGGGGTTGGCCATGACAGATTCAAAATGGATTTTGACACACTTGACAAGGCCCACAAGGTCTTGAAAGGTGTTCATTTCTCTCTGAAAGAGTCTCATGATCAACTCCAAGCAAAGCTTACCAAGGAGATCTCTACTTGTCCTCCCTTTGTGTTAATTGATAATGCTAGTGCAACTAATCCCTGTTGTGAGCATGTACATCTTATGGAGGAAAATGCCAAGTTAAAGGAGAAACTTGAGAAGGGCCTTGTGGCATGCATACAAGGTGAGAAGAGCCTGAACGACCTCTTGAGCACTCAAAAAGGTGTTGTAGGAAAGGAGGGACTTGGACTTACCTCCAAGTCAAAAGGTAAAAGGAGGAACAGGAACAAACGATCTCCTACCCTCATGGATATCTTTGTCAAAGAGGGTGAGGGGACTCAGAAGGTGAACAGGAACAAGGTGGACTATGGAAACCTCAAGAAGGGCAAAACCACTCCTACTAACACAGCTGACAAACTCAATTCTTCTTATGTCTTATGTCGTGCTAGTGATGGGCATGTTTATGCTAGATTTGTTGGTTCCTACGATGAGTACATTGAATGGGCTATCTGGGTTCCTAAGACCCTTGTCTCTAACATGAAAGGACCCATTAAAAAATGGGTACCTAAAACCAAGCCTTGATCTATTGCAGGAGTTTGCTTCCGGTGGGGTGTCATGGTTGCTCGATAGTGGAGCAACAAATCATATGACCGGAAGGAAGGACTTAGTGGTGGATGTGCATCCTTCTCCATCTATGCCCACCCATGTCCAAGTCGCCGATGCATCCTCATCAAAGGTATTGGGATTTGGTAAGGTGGTCGTCTCTCAAGAGTTATCTATTGAGAAGGTCATGCTTGTTGAGTCACTTGCCTACAATTTACTTTCGGTTCGTCAACTTGCAATTATGGGTTTTTCCACATTCTTTAATCTTGATATTGTGGTCCTCCTTGGAGCAAGACTCTTAAAGTAGCCTATGTTGGATATGTCAAAAATGGTCTTTATTTGGTGAACTTTTCAAAGCGACCCACTAAGACCGTGACGTGTTTAATGGCTAAAGTTGATGTGGGCTGGCTTTGGCATCGCCGTTTAGCTCATGTCAATATGAGATCTTTGCAAAGTCTTCTAACAGGGGACCATATTCGTGGACTAAAAAATGTGAGTTTTGCTAAAGATCGTGCTTGCAGTGCCTGCATTGAAGGAAAGATTCATGAAACTGCTCATCGTCCAACGACTCTCATCTACACTAAGAGGCCATTGGAGCTCCTCCATATGGATCTGTTTGGCCCTCCATCATTTGATAGTCTTGGAGGCAGAAAGTACTGCTTGGTGATTGTTGACGACTACTCAAGATACACCTGGGTATATTTCTTCAAAAGGAAGAGTGAAACTCAACAAACTGTCATCAACTTTGCTAATGAAGCTCAACGTCAAGATGAAGCAAAGATCTTGATGATTAGAAGTGACAACGGCACCGAGTTCAAGAACTACACCTTGGATGAATTTCTAGGTGATGAGGGAATAAAACATCAATATTCAGCACCATATACCCCTCAACAAAACGGCGTGGCAGAAAGGAAGAACCGAACCTTGATAGATGCTGCAAGAACAATGATGGCGGAATTCAAATCTCCATATAACTTTTGGGCAGAGGCCATCAACACAGCATGTCATGCGTCCAATCGGCTCTATATCCGCAAAGGCTTGAACAAGACTCCATATGAGATTCTAACTGGAAACAAACCCAATCTCAAGTACTTCCGGGTATTCGGTTGTAAGTGTTTCATGCTCAAGAAAGGTGCACGTTTAGCTAAATTTGATTCTAGAGCACATGAGGGCATCTTTGTTGGTTATGCTACAAACTCTCATGCTTACCGTGTCCTCAACAAGTCCACCGGACTCATTGAGGAGACATGTAACATGGAGTTTGATGAAAATAATGGCTCCCAAGTGGATCAAAGTGGTCTTTGTGATGTAGGTGATGAAATTCCTCCCCAAGCCATAAGAAGAATGGGGATTGGTCAAATACTCCCCATTGAGGAACCCCCTGTGGCCGAAGGAGATGGACAATGCTCTACTCAAATGGAGCCATCACCTCCACAAGCCCCACACGCTTCCGATGAACAAAGAGAAGACTCTCAACAAAATGAACAAGCTCAAGGTCAAGATAAATTTACCAACAATGATGATGTATCCCATGATATTCAAGGACTCACCCAAGGCTCCGAACCTGCTCATGATGAAGATCAAGTGCAACCACGAGATCCAGACCAAGTAGAAGCACAAGATCAAGATCAAGAGCAACCACAAATACAAGAACAAAAAAGTGAACCTGCTCAAGTCGAAAGTCAAGATGATCAGGATACTGTCTCACAATTCCCTTCTGCAGCACCAACAGCCGGTGCCAAGGGAGGCTCAAGACGCAAGAGCAAGCAAAGTAAACAAGTCGATGCTCCCCAGTTATCCAATGAAGAACTCTTGGAGCGTCGAGCAGCCAAGATTGCGAACAAGCTGAGAGTCAAGTCACATCTTATGAAGAATGTACTTGGCAGTTTAAAAAGGGTAGTATCCACCCGTCAACAGATTTGGAATTATTGTGAGCATCACGCGTTTGTTTCGTATTGTGAACCTGAACAGGTACATGAAGCGCTCGATGATGAGGTTTGGCTTATGGCTATGCATGAAGAACTTAACAACTTCGAGCGCAACCAAGTCTGGGATTTAGTGCCAAGGCCAACGGAGGAAGATAATGTCATAGGGACCAAATGGGTATTCAAGAACAAGCAAGATGCCAATGGGATTGTGATTCAAAACAAGGCAATATTGGTGGCTCAAGGCTACTCCCAAGTCGAGGGTATCGACTACGGTGAAACCTTTGCCCCTGTTGCTCGTCTAGAATCTATTCGCATGTTGCTTACATTTGCTTCTCATCATAACTTCAAGTTACAACAAATGGATGTGAAAAGTGCCTTTCTTAATGGTCCTTTAAATGAGTTGGTCTATGTCAAACAACCCCCGGGATTCGAACATCCCAAGCTCCCCAATCATGTGTACAAACTTAATAAGGCACTCTATGGCCTTAAACAAGCCCCACGTGCGTGGTATGAATATCTTACTGAGTTGTTACAAGATCGTGGGTTTGAAATTGGGAAGATAGATCCCACTCTTTTTACTAAGAGGGTTAAAGGGGATTTGTTCATATGCCAACTATATGTTGATGATCTTATCTTTGGCTCTCCTAACATTTCCTTCAATGAAGAATTTGCTGCACTAATGACTAAGAAATTTGAGATGTCCATGATGGGAGAGTTGAAGTTCTTCCTCGGGTTCGAGATTAAACAAGGCCTAGAAGGGACCTTCATAAAACAATCCAAGTACACTCAAGACATGCTCAAACGGTTCGAGCTTGAAGATGTCAAACCAGTCAAGTTCCCCATGCCAACAAGATGCAAGCTTGATAGTGATCCCAATGGTAAAGCAGTGGATCAAAAGGTATATCGCTCCATGATTGGATCCCTCCTTTACCTTTGTGCATCTAGACCAGATATTATGTTGAGTGTAGGGATATGTGCACGGTTTCAATCTGCACCAAAAGAAAGTCATTATATGGCTGTTAAGCGAATATTTTGATATTTGGCTCATACCCCAAACTTTGGCCTATGGTATCCCAAAGGAGCAAACTTCAACCTAGTTGGCTATTCTGACTCAGATTGGGCAGGAGGTTGTGTGGAGAGGAAGTCAACTTCTGGAGGATGCCAATTCCTTGGTCGCTCACTGGTAAGTTGGTCTTCAAAGAAGCAGAATTGCGTCTCTCTATCATCCACCGAAGCTGAGTATGTGGCTGCTACAAGTTGTTGTGCACAATTGCTATGGATGAGGCGAACTTTAAAGGATTACGGTGTCACTTGTGACAAAGTGCCTCTTCTATGTGACAATCAAAGTGCTATCAAGATTTCCCTTAACCCAGTGCAACATAGCAAAACCAAGCATATTGATATTCGCCATCACTTCATTCGTGAACATATCAAGCTAGGTGATATTGAGGTCCACTTCATCCACACTGAAGAGCAACTTGCAGATATCTTCACTAAGCCCCTAGATGAAGCAAGGTTCTGGGAGTTAAGGCATGAGCTAAATATCACTGATTCAAGTAATGTGGATTGAAGCTAGGCACGTTGCACCTTACTATGCATTCTATCTCATTCTAGATGTAGGCATGGACATAGGGGGAGTGTTGTTCTCTCAATGAACTCTTCCTCCCCCCATTATGCATAAATTGATCTAGTCTTTCACTTTAGCCATTACTAAATGTCACTTTTGCTTCAAAGACGAGCGTTGGTCATGAACCCAAGGATAATTCTTCGCGGTGTCATACCTTTGTCTCAAACATAGGTGGCCTCGGCCACCGCCCCCACTTTTCTCTCATATGGAAGAAAGGATACAAAATGACAAGTCAGTATATCTTGCTGGTGCTATCTTCTTATTTTCACTACTTGCCGTTTGCCCACGTTCTTCTCATCTCCTAGGTCCCGTTGTGACATTTGCAGCGGTACTACCGCCAGGGGTAGCAGTACTACCGCTAGGACCCCAGCGGTACTACCGCCAGGGGTAGCGGTACTACTGCTCTGACCCCAGCGGCACTACCGCCAGGGGTAGCGGTACTACCGCCAGGAGGATTCTCTGTTTATTCTTTTCATTTGCTTGGCAATGAGTGTTTACTTTTCTCCCTTTTCTTGTTCATTGCCTTGACTCCTTTTATCGCTCTTTTTCGGTGTGTGTTTTGTGTCACAGGTGGTGCTCGCCGCTCGAACCCCCCACGGGACACACAGTCCAAGCATTATCGCAATCCAGAGGCTCCAGAGGGCTCCGCCACTTCAGGTCTGCCACCCAAAAAGAAGGCCTTCAAGAAGACCGCTCACAAGGACAAGGGTCTCAACGTTCGCACCATGCCCCCTAAGGATTTTTTGAAGTTCTGCAACCAAAACCACTATCTCCAAGAGAGGGCTGTGATCAAGAATGTTGAGCATGTTTGGGCAAAGGATCACTGCAGGATCTATCGTGATATCATCAAGCATTTCAAGAAGAGTTTTGTTCCCGTTCAGTGGATTGACTTGGCTCACGTTCAGCGGAACCTGGATTACTTTGGTGGCGCTCTCTCTCTGATTGACAAGCTGGGCATTAAGGAGATCATCTCCTTCAAGACAGACTTTGATCCAAATGTTGTTGCCCAGTTCTATCTCACGGCGCACTTCTCGCCTGATGACGAGCGCTCCCTGGTTTGGATGACTGGGACTCAGAAGATGACAGGTTTCTGGCGTGAATTCATGGCATTCCTCAAGGTTGATTTTCAGGGAGCTGACACTCCAATTGGGTCGCGTCCTCATGCTGCAGCTCCCACTGATAGGGCCTCCGCCAAGGACAGGTTGCATCAACTCTATGTGAAGAAAGGTGTGCTCCCCAGGCATCTGGACATCATGCATCGGATATTCCGAAACACCCTCTTTCCTCGCATTGGCAACTTCGACGAGGTACATGGCTCTCTGGCTGAGATGCTACTGCTCTATGAGGAGGCTATGACTAAGGAGTCTGCCCCTCTTGATATTTCTGATGTGATGTTCACTGAGCTCTGGAACTGCATCATGATGCGCAAGGTTCCCATCTACGGGCCCTACTTGTTTGCTTATATCCGTAAGAAGTGGCAAGACACCTATCCGCTTGAGGAGTTATACATTTAGGCTGATTACTTTGTGCACGATCCTATCAAGCTTCGCGTCAAGGACAAATGGGCCAACCCATCAACTTCATCTCAGCACATGGACACTGACATAGAGACTGCTGCTGACAAAGGAACCGCTTCTCAGTCCCGCTCTTCTGCCATGCCATCTTGGGCCATGAAACTGCAGGATAAGATGAAGACTCTCTTCTGTATGCAGGCTAAGGGCCAGTATCAGACGCACGTGGCTCAGAAGGAGAATCGTCAGCGGCACAAGCGTGTCCTGAGGACACTTGATGTTGACATCTCCAGCGGATCATAGGACGACATCACTCCAGAGTCTGCTTGGATGCGGGCTCAAGGTTACCAGTGGTGTGGCGCAGAGGAGGAGGAGGACAATGAAGAGGAGCAGGACGATCCAGATGCTACAGACGAGTTCGGGGATGATGAGGATGAGGAGTGACCACCTGTGTCGTTAGGTGTGCCCCTTTTTGGTGTCTTGTGCCAAAGGGGGAGAGAGTCTAGGAGCTGGATTTGGATTTGAGAGTTGAACTTTGCTTAGCTTTGCTTATCTTTCGTGTTTGCTTCGAACTTGGTTTGCTTCTATTTTGCTATCTTTTCTTTGTGTGACATGAGACATGAACTTGTGTGAGATTTATTTCCATCATATGCTGTGAGTCATATGCTCCTTATTTTCATATATCTCTATCTTTTCGTTCACATGTTATTCACTGTGCAAATCCGGCATTATCATCAATCCACCAAAAAGGGGGAGATTGTTGGGGCATTGTTTATGCCTAAGTAATTTTGGTGATTGATGACAGTACCGCAAAGGACTAACCGTGTGTGTTAAGATTTCAGATAACACACGTCAACGGCACAAGAGGACTCGCCCCCTCTTTCGTGGAACAGAAGCACGGTGTTCTCTACGATGCTCTTTATTTGAGTCATAGGAAAGCCGTACTATTAAGAGGGGAGCCATAGTGGAAAGGTTTGGGTGGAATCAATCTTGCACGCGCACACTTCACCTCTTTTCCCCCTTGCCGACAACTTTGGAGTGGCTCCCGCCTTGGTGTTCCTTTCTTCTTTGCAAATGGTCCCCCAGCGGTAGTACCGCTGGCCCTGGAGTGCTAGCGGTAGTACCGCCCCTGGTCAGCGGTAGTACCGCTCCAGGAGCTTAATACCGCCTGCCTAGCGGTTGTACATGGACGGACCTTTTTGCGAAGACTTTCTTGGCGGTGGTAGTGCTTATGCACTACCAGGGGCCCAACGGTAGTACCACTGCAGCCAGCGGTAGTACCGCTGGAGTGCTAGCGGTAGTACCGCTGCATCCAGCGGTAGTACCGCTAGGCACGGGCTGTGAGTGGGAAAACGGTTGGATTCCCCCCCACTATATAAGGGGTTCTTCTAGCTGTGGAACCTTATCTCTTACCCTCCCAAGCTCCATTGTTGCTCCCTAAGCTCAAAAGTGCTCGATCTCTCTCTCCCTAGCCAATCAAACTTGTTGATTCTTTAGGGATTGGTTGAGAAGGCCTAGATCTACACTTCCACCAAGAGAAAAGTTGATTCCCCCACAAATCCCTTGCGGATCTTGTTACTCTTGGGTGTTTGAGCATCCTAGACGGTTGAGGTCACCTCGAAGCCACATTCTATTGTGGTGAAGCTTCGTGGTCTTGTTGGGAGACTCCAAGATTTGTGTGGAGTTTGCCCCAACCTTGTTTGTGAAGGTTCGGTCGCCGCCTTCAAGGGCACCTATAGTGGAATCACGGTACCTTGCATCATGCGAGGGCATGAGGAGAATACGGTGGCCTTAGTGGCTTATTGGGGAGCATTGTGCCTCCACACCGCTCCAACGGAGACGTACTTCCTGTCAAAGGGAAGGAACTTCGGTAACACATCCTCGTCTTCATTGGTTCCACTTGTGGTTATCTCTATCCTTTACTTTGTGTATGCTTATGTTGTTGTCTTTCTCTTACTTGTCTTAGTAGCTCTCGTTGTTAGCTTCATTACGGTTCACCCCATTGTTGTTATATTTGTGAACCCGTATGTTGTTTACCCTAACTTGCTAAGATTAATTAAAAAGTGGTCGTTGCCTATTCACCCCCCTCTAGTCAACCATATCGATCCTTTCACAATGCTTCCCTCTGCGAAGGGCCTGTCTATTTATGTTCCTATTGAGTCATCCTCCTCTTACAAAAGCACCAATTAGAGAGCACCTCTGTCATTTTTATGCTTTGCTTTTAACTGTGTTGAGTATGACTATGACTGGATCTTCTTTGCCATGAATTACAATGTTTAGTCAGCCCTTGGTCTTTGAAGGTGCTTTGCATTTATGTTTTGCGGTCTCAGAAAGAGCTAGCGAGATACCATCTATTCGTACTGCTTCATGTTGTTTTGATTGAAGTGTTGACATTTGAGGCCTATTATTATTTGCTCGCTAGTTGATTATGCCATTGATATGAGTTTACCGTGAGATCTAGATGTCATTTGCACATGTGGTTTGCTTGTGATCTTGCTGAAACTCTGGATATGAGTTAGACATAGTTGCAACAACAAGATCAAACAGAGTTCGTCAAAGTTTTCTTTTGTGTCTTTCAGTTTGTCAACTGAATTGCTTGAGGACAAGCAAGGCTTTAAGCTTGGGGGAGTTGATACATCTCCGTCGTATCTACTTTTCCGAACCCTTTTGCCCTTGTTTTGGACTCTAATTTGCATGATTTGAATGGAACTAACCCAGACCAACGCTGTTTTCAGCAGAATTGCCATGGTGTTGTTTTTGTGCAGAAATAAAAGTTCTCGGAATGTCCTGAAAATTTACAAAGAATTTTTCTGGAATTAATGAAAAATACCTGCGCAAAGATCCACTGGAGGAGGTGTGCTAGTGGGCCACAAGCCCCTGGGCCGCGGCCACCCCCCCTGGCCGCGCCGTGAGGGCTTGTGGGGCCCATGTGGCTCCACCGCCTCCAAACTCAGCTCTATTTGTTCCGTCTCGCCCGGAAAAAAACCAGAGAGAAGGATTCATCGCGTTTTACAATATGGAGGCGCCGCCACCCCCTGTTTTTCATCTGGAGGGCAGATCTGGAGTCCGTTCTGGGCTCCGGAGAGGGGAAATCGTCGCCATCGTCATCATCAACCTTCCTCCATCGATAATTCCATGATGCTCTTCACCGTTCGTGAGTAATCTAATCGTAGGCTTGCTGGACAGTGATGAGTTGGATGAGATCTATCATGTAATCGAGTTAGTTTTGACGGGGATTGATCCCTAGTATCCACTATGTTCTGAGATTGATGTTGCTACTACTTTGCCATGCTTAATGTTTGTCACTAGGGCCCGAGTGCCATGATTTCAGATTTGAACCTATTATGTTGTCGCCAATATATGTGTGTTTTAGATCCTATCTTGCAAGTTGTAGTCACCTACTATGTGTTATGACCCGGCAACCCCGAAGTGACAATAGCCGGAACCACTCCCGGAGATGACCATAGTATGAGGAGTCCATGTATTCACCAAGTGTTAATGCGTTGGTCCAGTTCTTTATTAAAATGAGAACCTTAATATCCCGTAGTTTCCATTAGGACCCCGCTGCCACGGGAGGGATGGACAATAGATGTCATGCAAGTTCTTTTCCCTAAGCACGTATGACTACATACGGAATACATGCCTACATTAGATTAACGAACGGGAGCTAGTTACATATCTCTTTGTGTTATAGCTGTTACATGATGAATCACATCCGTCATACTCATCCATCACCGATCCACTGCCTACGAGTCTTTTACTACTGGTCCTTGCTACGTTACTTTGTCGCTACTACTGTTGCTACTGCTGTCACTACTGTTGTTCCTTGCTACTGCTGTTACTTGCTACTTTGCTGTTACTTATTACAAGACTTTTCCGACACCGTTGCCGGGGAAGAATAGTTCCCCATCCACATGCTATTTACTGGCGCCATTGATACAACAGTTAGGAATAGTCTGCCGTCAACAGATATTTTTCTGACACCGTTGCTATCATACCACTTTGCTACCGATACTTTGCTTGCAGACACTAATCTTTCAGGTGTGGTTGAACCTGACAAATTCAACCGCTAATACTTGAGAATATTCTTTCGCTTCCCTTTGTGTCGAATCAATAAATTTGGGTTGAATACTCTACCCTCGAAAACTGTTGCGATCCCCTACACTTGTGGGTTATCAAGACCTTTTTTGGCGCCGTTGCCGGGGAGGCGCAACTATATTCTCTGAGTCACTTGGCATTTACATCTGCTGATCACTATGAAGAATCTGATAGATCCAAGAACTAAAGTCTTGCCTTCCACTACGAGGACAGGTAAGGATCTGCCATCTAGCTCTGCACTTGATTCACCTTCAGTTATGAGTAAGTTTGCGACATCACCTCCTGCTAGAAATCTTGATATGTCGCCTGTGCTTGATGATGCTACTTCTTCTGCCCATGATGCTTATGATGATGCTATGCTTGATACTATGCCTGATGATGCTATGCTTGATACTATGCCCGATGATGCTATGCTTGATACTGTGCCTGATGATGCTATGCTTGATACTATGCCTGATGATGCTATGCTTGATACTATTCCTGATGATGCTATGCTTGATACTGCTTTGCCACTAGGTGCATTCCTTGATGCACAAATTGCTAGAGTTGCTGCTAGACGTGATGATATTTCTGAAACTCCTGATACTATTGAAGTAGAACCTACTATTTTGCCTCCTAGAACTAGCTCTCCTATGCCTGAATTTCCTGATATGCCTGATACGTGTTATGTTATGGAGGGAGAGATAGCTGAGGATCTTCTTGTGTGTCAGGATAGCTATGATGTCGAGAATTTACTGCGCAAGTGGAAAGAAAAATCTCTGAACGCTAGGATGAAATACGACTCGAAGTTTGCTACTTCGCCTATCTTTGTGACCGATAAGGATTATGAATTCTCTGTCGACCCTGAGTTAATCACTCTGGTCGAATCTGATCCTTTTCACGGTTATGAGTCTGAAACGGTTGTAGCCCATCTTACCAAACTGCACGATATAGCCACCCTATTCACTAGTGAGGAAAAGATCCGCCACTACTATATTCTCAAGCTGTTTCCTTTCTCGCTAAGACCTGGTTCACTTCTCTTGCTCCTGGTTGTGTGCGTAGCCCCCATGATATGGTCTACTACTTCTCTGAAAAATATTTCCATGCCCATAAGAAGCAAGCTGCCTTGCAGGAAATATACAACTTTGCTCAAGCTGAAGAAGAGAGTCTCCCACAAGCTTGGGGGAGGCTCATCCAGCTACTGAATGCTTTGCCTGATCACCCTCTTGAGAAGAATGAAATACTTGATATCTTCTATAATGGACTTACTGATGCTTCCAAAGACCACCTAGATAGTTGTGCCGGTAGTGTTTTTAGGGAACGAACCGTAGAACAAGCTGAGATTCTATTGAATAACATCTTGTGCAATGAGAATGCTTGGACTATTCCCGAACCACCTCCTAAGCCAACTCCGAAGAAAAGAGGTATGCTATTCCTCAGTCCCGAAGATATGCGAGAAGCAAAGAAATCTATGCGAGAGAAAGGCATTAAATCTAAAGATGTCAAAAATCTACCACCTATCGAAGAGATCCATGGTCTCGATAACCCGATACAGGTAGTAGAAGTAAATTCTCTGCGTAGGTTTGATGAGAGTGATATTCCTTTTGATAAACCTGCTAGCTTATGCATGTATGAATTTGATAACTTCGTTGCCAAACAACAGAGTTTCAATGATTATGTTAGCACACAATGGGAACATAATGCTCGTATGCTTAGTCATTTAAGTGCTTGTGTGGACAGAAATGTCAGTGATCTTAAACTTCTAAGTAAACATGCCTCTATGGTTACTACTTAGGTAGAACAAGTATTTAAAGCTCAAAATGACTTGCTCAATGAGTTGAATGACAATTATGTCAGAGTCGTCACTAGAGGCGGTAGAATGACCCAGGAACCTTTGTATCCTGAGGGTCATCCGAAGAGAATTGAACAGGATTCTCAAGGAGTTAGCACTGATGCACCTAGTCATCCTAGAAAGAAGAAGAAAGACGATAGGAACCTGCACGCTAGCAACCCTGTTGCTGCTACACCTGAGAGTCCAAACGATGCCTCTGTCTCTGATGCTGAAACACAATCTGGTGATGAACATGAGCCTAATGATAATATCAATAGTGATGTTCATGAAGATGCTCAACCTAGCAATGAAAAGGATGTGGAGATTGAACCTGATCTTGATAACCCTCAGCCTAAGACTAAGAGATACAATAAGAATGACTTCGCTGCTAGGAAGCACGGTAAAGAAAGGGAACCAATTGTTGCTGATGATGTCGAGCGGCTTAAAGCTGAACTGGACAAGGCCAAGAAGGAGGCGGCCAAATAAAGATTTACAAACATTCCAGGGATGCTAGTGAGAAGTCCGAGGCCATGGTTAGTGAGGTCCAGCAAGAGCTCAAGGAAGTCGTCACGAAAAATGAGGCCCTTGAGCAAAAAAACAAAGAAAACAAAGAAAACCCACGCACTCCAAGAAGCATGGAAGGAGGCACACAATCTTTGGAGAGAGATCCATCAGAGCAAGCAATTGTTGATAGTAATAGATATTTACTACACTGTACATTAGGCGTACGAAGATTTACATTGCTTACTCGAGTGCGGAGTTCTCCAAGTGTGATTGTAGATTTCCTGAAGAGTGCAACGGAAGCTATGAAGCACTATGCATCCGAGGAGGGAGCTACGGAACAAAGGCTTTTCTGGGCACAATTTCAGGCCCCGAGCAACCGCTGCTTGTCT
Organism: Hordeum vulgare subsp. vulgare; assembly: GCF_904849725.1. Classification (NCBI taxonomy): domain Eukaryota; kingdom Viridiplantae; phylum Streptophyta; class Magnoliopsida; order Poales; family Poaceae; genus Hordeum; species Hordeum vulgare. The sequence continues at coordinate 368,423,376 of NC_058519.1, forward strand.
CTGATTAGTTGAAACAATTGATGGAGCTGCACAAGATGACAGAACCGGCCATGAAAGACTTGTGCATCAGGCTTTCGCCGAGAGAGCTGCGGCCGAGCAAATATTTTGGCCTAGTGCGAAAGCTGATTCCTACTGCGCCTCAAATTAGCATCATGAAGCGCTCTGTCAACATCGAGGGAGCTCGGATGGCCTTTGCAAGGACGATGATGTACTGGCCAATGGTGGAGCCTTTGAATATAGCCACCGCGCCTCCACCACCCGGAAAGGAGCATAGATGCCCGAAGGTGTACTTCTCCTCTGCCATGGAAGGTGCTCAGGCTATAGAAGAGAAATGCTCCAAAGATTTGATCTTTGATTGAAAATCTTATCTTGTAAAAGTAGTTCTATGATTCAATGCCTTCTAATTTTTGCAAGGCGGACCATTTTTCATTGCAACTCCTTTGTGGTTGTTTTGATACTGAAAGTTTCCAGCCGTCGGCTTCAGCCACCTGCCAAATACTAGCGGGGGTGTTTTCGGCCTCCACATTGTTACCCTTAGCCAACATCTTGGCACCCTAAGGCAGTAATGTGGGGAAAACCAAGCAATCGGACGATGTGGATTTATATCTTTCACTTAAACATAGGACCTTGACTGCGGGTGCCAATTAGAGCCCATTTGTAAATTATGATATTCGTCTTATGCCGTGGTCTAAGAACCTATAATCACTTTGGTATGAATGATTTCAAACCTTTCGTAGAACGCGATGAACCCCGAGTGGTATTTTAGTTTAACACTTTGTCTTCGGATCACAGACCCGTTCTCGCTTATTGTACCAGTCAGTTTTCGGATTTCTCAACTAAGGTACTTAACTAGACTATCTCGAAGTACAATCATGGCGGTTCTCCCTTTACCCTATTAGCCGAACTAGCAGAACAAAAAGGGGTAAGCAAAGGAGCGGGGCAACCCAACTTTTGACCAAAGACATAATTCGAAACAGATGCATATAACTCGAATCCAAGAGTGCGCACATGTGAATGCCAAATAGTTGTTCAAGAATTCGTCCAATTAACTAGTAACTTGCCAGTTAATCGCTACTCATAGGGTGACCGAATCGAATAGCGCCTATTCATCGTGTTAACTTGCGAGGCCGATTAATTGGCCAGTTAGACAGATTAATCAGTTGTCATACCGATTAATTAGTTGTGAGACCGATTAATCGCTACTCGCCAGGTAACTACTGAGCAAACGAATCCCAGTTTTTGGCACATAACCCCTCCCAACCCATCTTGCTACTAAATACCTACTGTTTTCTTTTCACCCGCTGGTGGCTAGCTAGGTCCTCACCGGTCCCAGCCACCACACTACACCTCCAAGATCCAGCTACTCCGCCACTCTGGTCGCCTTCGTCGACCTCATAGTCCCCCTGGCTACTCCCAATCCTCTCCCATGGGATGCTCCCCAATCTCTTCCTCCATGGCATCACCAGCACGCAAGGTACTACCATATTTTCCCCCTACCTTTGTGGAGAATCCAACATTCATATCTTAGTAGATTATAAATTACAATTTTGTACATAAGTGGATGGAACTGTTGGTTTTGGTTGTTATTTCTAGTATATTGTGTGATGTATGTTAGCAAGTATATGGACAAGTTTAAAAGTTTAATTGATAATTTTGAATTTCGATAGTTTCTACGTTTTGATGTTTAATGATTGTTAATTGTACCTATTGCCCTTTTTATATGCTTAGAATAGAATATTTTGGTGTATTACACAACTATGTGCATGAAAGTATGTTACACTGCATAAAAAAAGATATAAGTTGGTAAGTTTCTATTTAATCTACCAATTAATGGTTGACCAATTAATCCCGTTAATAGGCCGATTCACCGATTTGTAATGGTTCGAAGGGTGGTCATGAAGGCCAAGCCCTCGTCAATTTAGCTAATATCTAAGATGTGCATGAAAACGCGCGTGTGTTGGTGTTCAAGAAATAGTTCAGGAAAATAAGGAGGCAAAATACATTGCTAAGCTCATGAACCATAAATATTGTTCCTTATTTCCGAAAAACTTTTAATCGTACAATTCGAACTCAGCAAGCGGTTGTTTGTTTGTGTGTGTGTGGATTTTTTAACACCCGGTGACTATGCCACCCGTGTGGGTGGTAGTGCCACCCCATCTTATCTCCATTCAATTCATGCATCGTGATTCGTGCAAACACTATGCTATCACCGTTTCTCCATCATGATTCAGTTAATGAAGCATGCTAATGATCACACTAATACAGTTCCAACAAAGTATGTGTGAAACTAGGGGTATCAAAATTTCAGGTAATGAATACTTGACCAAAAAGATTCCCTAAGAGTATACAAAATAGTATTACTTGCTAACATTTTGTAATATTACAAAAAACTTGGTTGGTGATTAAGACTTATATTCCTAAAATAAATTCTCCATGATCTCCAAAAAAGAGTCCAACAAAAAATATCCTTGCGTATACACAATATCAACATTTAACATTGTTAGTGCTTAGTGCTAAGAAGTCATTTCAGTGCAATTAGACAAATGAAGGACTTAACAAATGGGAAGCCTAAAAGATGCTACACGGATCTCAAAGCAAGATCAAACGGAAGCTAGAGGGGTGGCAATGCCCCCGGGTGGCAAAGACTTAATAATCATATATATATATACACAAGTGAGCCATAGTTTTTATTGTATTTGTGAAATACATACATATTTGTACGTAAAAAAGAGTATGATCAGAATATGATACATACTACCTAAAAATTAGGATATATACTACCTAAACATTCTTATATACTACATACTACGCGTGCATATACTCTGATATGCTAGATACTACCTATAACCTATGACACAAAAGTGGGAGTAACTACACCCGATAGTACGAAAAATCAGTACTATATATATACATAATAAGAAAATTTTACAGAGTAGAGGTTTACACAGGGTTTAGTATAGCTGGTTTGATGTTCCGTAAACGCCATGCTGCAGGTGTGCGCCTTCACTCTTCGGGAAATAGTCCTTGAAAGGGGAGAATTTAGTGAACATTTCTTTAAAAAATGGCGATCTTGAGAATCCGCTAATGCATGGGTTTGATTAACACAGAGATCGGTCCTTAACGGTACCTATATGTGTCCGAAGACTATACTCGCCATGGTTCATTTTACCCGAACATTAAGTTGTATATTATTAATCCCCATAGCTGCCCATGCTATCTTAAGTGCAAAACTGTGCCTTCGAGGCACGTATTTTGCTCGATGCAAGGTGCTGCTATGGGGAGCGTATCCCTATTTAGCTGGAGTGATAGGTATCTGCGGCGAGGCGCGAGCTCGTTTGCACTCCTTGACAGCTAGCTGTGATTTTGGAGCTGCGTCTCTGGCATGTAGTTCGGCTATCAAAGCCGTAGTGTGTTCCTCAGTTCAAAGGGATCAATCAGTGTTACCATTGACTGTAATGACACCCTTAGATCCTGGCATCTTGAATTTGCGGTATGCATAATGGGGGATGACATTAAAGCAGGCAAATGTTGTACGACCGAGGAGTGCATGGTACCCGCTGCAGAAAGGGACAATTTCGAAGATCAAGTCTTCGCTGCGAAACTTGTCAGGTGAACCGAACACTGCTTCTAGAGTTATGGTGCGCGAGCAGCAAGCCTCGATGCTAGGAATTACTCCTTTGAAGGTGGTTTTTCTGGGTTTGATTCTTGATGGATCAATGCCCATTTTGCTCACTGTGTCCTCGTAAATTAGATTGAGGCTGCTACCTCCATCCATGAGGACTCATGTGAGGTGGTACCCATCAACGATGGGGTCAAGTACGTAGGCCCCTGAACCCCCGTGACGAATACTGGTTGGATGATCCATGCAGTCATAAGTGATCAGGTAAGATGACCATGGGTTGTACTTCGGGGATACTCGCTCTATGGCATATACGTCCCGAAGCGCCCGCTTCCTCTCCTTTTTAGGCAAGTGAGTGACATAGATCATGTTCAATTTTCTACTTTAGGGGGAAACTGCGTTTGGCCCCCGTTGTTTGGGCGACGGGGTTCTTCGTTGTCCTTGCTACGAGGGCTCTTGGCCTGGTCTTCGGCCATGCTCTTGCTTGCCACCTTGATCACCCAACAATTACAGTTTCTGGGTCCGAGCTTGGAGTTGCTGAATCCGACATTGACTGTCGTATCATCGTCTTCACCACTGCTATGTCGATGCTTGTTCTTATTGCGTCGAGGTTTTCCGTTGCCATCCCAAACTATGCAAGTGCCAGGGTTTGAGGGAGGGTTGTTCTGATGGGCGAGCCAAATATCTTTACCCGTGCAATATCGGGTCATGAGAGAAGTAAGGACGGCCATTGTCCTTGGACTCTCTTGTCCGAGCATCCAGGCTAGCCATTTTCTCGTATGTTGTTGTGAAAGGAGGCTAATGCCTCGACATCCGAGGAATCAACAATCTGATTTTTCTTAGTGAGGAATCTATTCAAGAATTGCCGAGATGACTCATCAGGTTGCTGGATGATGTGGCTCAAGTCATCAGACCGACGTGGCTAGACATAAGTGCCCTGAAAGTTGTCTCGAAAGTCATCTTCAAGATCCTCCCAACTCCCAATGGAGTTTTCCGAGAGGCTGTTCAACTAGTGCCTAGCTGGTCCTTTGAGCTTTAGTGGTAAGTATTTGATGGCGTGGAGGTCATATCCGCGAGCCATGTGAGTGTGGAGAAGGAAATCTCCAATCCATACGGCCGAGTGTGTTGTCCCGTCGTACTGCTCTATTTACAGGTTTAAACCCTTGGAGGGAATTGATGCTGCATCACGTCATCTGTGAAGCACATTGGGTGAGAAGCACCCCTTATCCGAGCTGTATCATGCTCGACATCGGACGAGATCCTACCGCGCCGCTGATCCCAAACTCCATTCTTCTGATTGGGCTGAGTTTGGTACGTGTCATGTCTTATGGGAGTGTGACTCTAGATCCGTAAATAGATCTAGTGTGTTCTACTCTGGACCTGATGTTCTACCGCAGGTCAAATGCGTCTCCGGGCTAAGCCGGTTCCTTTGTCCTATCCCGTCCTCAAGGAGGGCGGTTTGGTTGATTGTGTTGTGCGAATCTAGGTGGTGCGAGCTCCAAGGCCTCATCTTCGAATCCTGGTAACAAGCGGCGACGTGGGTAGCTTCTAGGTTGTCCCTGTTGTTTCTCTTCGTACCCTTCTTTGGTAGCCAAGACCATCATCCATCTTTCATTGATTGAGTCCTGTTCGCCTTTTATTTGTCGCAGCTTTAGCTTGAGGCTCCGTGCAGTGGCTATGAGCTGTCGCTTGAATACTTCTTGATCCTGTGGGTCTTCGGGGACAATGAAATCTTTGTCTCCCAAGCTGTCCTCCTCCTCGACCGAAGGGATGTAGTTGCTTTCTTCAGAATCATCGAGATCCGTAGTCTTGTATAGATCCATGTAACCTGGTAGATTGGGGTCGTATTTGGTGCCCTTACAAGCTTTAGGCTTTTTGCACTGGCGATGGTGCTTGACGGGTTCTTCGCCACTGTTCTTGACCGGGGTGCCATCATCGCTTTTCCCTGTGGTGCACTCATCCCTAGGGGTGTCCACCATGTAGACATCATAAGTGGAGATTGGGAATAAAGTTCCCCGCACCTAGTCTCAGAGCTGGAAGGATCCTCGATTCGGACCAAATCGTCTGAACTGTCCATGGCTTGGGTTTGGGTCATCTTCTTGTTTGATTGCAAGAGATTTGCCAGACTTGTTCTCGGGGCTTTAGTGGAGTCAAGCTCTGGTTCTTCAATATAGGTATTGCGTTCAGGAAAAGTTACCCTCGGGCATCCAAACATCATGGTCAGATCTTAGTTCGACGCCAGATCAGGAGTAGATTCAATCCCGGACTCGAGGTCGGGGAGAAGACCAGCAGTTAAGGCTTCAGAGTTTTCTAGTTCTTCAGCCAAAACCGAGACTTGAGAGGTGGTCAGATCGCCTTGGGCATCGGCGACGTAGTCCAAGTTGCTAATTTGAATTCCTGGACCGGGGGTGAACTCGTTGCTCTGATGATGAACCGCTTTGACGTGCGGGGTGATACTGCCGAAAGCAGGGGATTGGACGGAGATAAAGATATCCCCGGCCTTGATGCTTTCTCTCATGACCAAGCAAGGCATCGATCCTTTTGGGGATCCTATAGCGGAGATCTCAATGGAAGCACCAATGTCGGTGTCAAAACCGACTGATCTAGGGGGTCCGAACTGGCGGATCTTGGATCGGAGAGCACCTCGTCTAATTCATTAACATTCATGGCGTTTGTAAGTCCGGAGTCTATGGGATCAACTGGAGGCATTGCCACCTTTGGAGTATTCAGAGCTGTGCCCAAGCTGCGCTCACGTGCTGATGATTCACACAGTGCGTCCGATTCAGGATTCGAGACCGGAACCTGATCAGGAGCCGTCTCGAGTACGAGATACACCCCTCTCATGCCAGTGCATCAAAAGGGATGGATATTGTCAAAATAAGGTCTCCCCGAGGATTGGTGATGAACTCTAAGTTCCTGAACCTGATCTCTTGATTTGGGGCAAGACTTTCGACCCGGTCTAAGCGACTGGTGGGAATGGCATGCAACATCAAGCTACCGAACACGGAGATCTTCCCAGGGACGAAGATGTCCCCGGTGAGGATGTCTTCGTTAATGATGAGGCGAGCCATCGACCCTTCTTGTGACCCTACAACGGATCCCTCAATGAAAGCACCAATGTGAGTGTCAAAACCGGCTCATCTCGAGTAGGGGGTCCAAACTGAGGATCTAGGGTCGATGGGTAACAAGAGGCGAAGAAGACGATGTTTTACCCAGGTTCGAGCCCTCTTGATGGATGTAAAACCCTACGTCCCGCTCTTGTTGTTATTGATGAAGTAGTATAGAGTACAATGTTGGTATACCTCGAGATCGACTATTGTGGTTTGAACCCTAATCATGACGAGCTTAATGTGTGCTATGAACTATGGCCCCTAGTTTATATAGATACCAGGGGTGATAGGGTTACACAAAGTTAGTTACAATAGGGAAGGAATATGTCAATTACTATGTCGCCTTGGATTGTATGCCAAGTCTTTGGAAGAGTCCATCTTGATTCCAATTCCCGCAATGAAGATCGAACGGGCCCAAGAGTCTGGCCCATGAGAATAGATAAGCGGCCCGGGGACCCCTTAGTCCCAGACTCCCTCACCCACCGCATATTACTAACCTTGGTCCTCCTCCTAAACTTTTTAAGAATGATTTTGCTAATTGGGGTTTTCGCATCAAGGCTCATTTGAATCATAGCTCAACACAACTTTGGAGAATCGTTGAGCAAGGGTACTACCCACATGACCCAAGGAACATCACTCCAAGAGAAGAGGTTGAAAATCAGCTCAATCGCTCTGCCTTGTTCATCCTTCAAGCAACTGTTCCCATTGAAGATCTTGCTCACTTGCGTCCCTTCATTCGTGCCAAAGAATGTTGCGAACACATTATTTCCATGTCCAAGGGAAGCTGAAGTATTCAACGGTCCAACTATGAAGTGATTCTTGATGCGGCCAATGAATTTGTGATGCTTGATGATGAGGACCCCCGTGAGCTCTACCGGAGAGTGACAACCCTTGCCGTTGCTCTTCAAGATCATGAAAGCAAGGATGTGGATGACAATTGGATCAAGCGGAAGTTTCTGAAGGCTATCATGCCTTTCAACAAGGCCATGTCATCCGTCATCCGTCAAAGGCCGGACTTCCACTCCTTGTCCTCAAGCGATATGTTGGATGAGTTCATTGCCATGAACATATTGAACAAGACCATCGACAACGCTCTAGCTCATTCTTAACAGTCTAGAAAAGACTCCTCCAACCTTGCTTTGATGGCCAAGGCTGTTTTAGAGGAAGATGATGAAGAAGAAGAGGAAAGTTGCCTCGAAGACACCAAATATGCTTACCACAAGCACATGGATCTTTCGCCAAGGAAAATTTGGGTCAAAAATAGAAACTCAAGGCCTAACTTCTCCAAGAACAACTCAAGTGGGTCCAAGGGCAATCAACACTGAAGACTTGTGATAACCCACAAGTATATGTGATCACAACAATTTTCGAGGGTAGAGTATTCAACCCAAATTTATAATTTTCGACACAAGGGGAGACAAATAATATTTTCTGTCTTAGCAGCTGAGTTTTCAATTCAACCACACTTGGATATTTAGTATCTAGAGCACAATGATCAGTAGCAAAATAATATAATAGTTTTGATACCAGTGGTAACAGTAGCAATAGTAAAGGTAATAGTGATAGCAGTTTCGTAGCAGTTGTAATAGGAGGAGCACCAAGTAGTAACTTAGCAAGGGCAATATGTGGAAAAACTCATAGGCACTCGATCGGTGATATTGCTGGATAATATTCATCATGTATCAATCATAACATAGGGCGACACAGAACTACCTCCCGTTCATCGATATAATGTAGGCATGTATCTCGTAACTAGTCATACCTGCTTATGGAAAAGAACTCGCATGACAACTTTTGTCCTACCCTCCCGTGGCAGCGGGGTCCATAAGGAAATGTGCGGACCCCAACTTACGAGTCGAGATTGCCGAATGAACGTGCTCAGTGATCCCAGAGATCAATGCTCACTGAACACACATATACTAAACATTAAGAGTCTTAAATCCAAATACAGAATTATTACATCACAGTACCGACTTGTCAAGTTCACAAGGTAGGGCCTATAAGGCCAATCACACAGATACAACTAGTAGCAGAAATATTAGGGCTAAGCGGGTGCCCATGCCATCAGCCTACACCAACAGGCATTCTGACTAGGAAGCGTCCTCGTTCGCAGGGGCGTCTCCGAAGACGTACTCATCTCCAAACTCCTGTCCTTCCATGTCTGGTCAATAACATAGCCAGTGGTAAGCCAATGAGTACTTTTGAATGTACTCGCAAACAACCCATGATACGAACAATGCAAGTGAAGGGTAACAATAATATGCATCTTTGGTGGACAACATCTTGTTGTAATAAACATGATCATGTGTATGCAACATAAGCTAAATGTTACTTTGGAAGAACAGGTTACAGATATCAATATATCTGTCAAGGGCTGAACACTCCGGGTTCACCCTATATGCCAAGTCATCAACTTTGGTCATATCCACTGTTTATTTTAACACCATGTTACCACGTACTCACACACACTTGGTTTATGCGGAAACCACTGAACGTAGTTTCAGCAGCACCACCCAACTGTCCTTGACTGTGGACACGGCTATTCGAATAGTTTTATACTCTGGAGAGGTACTACGTTGGACCCACGAGATCCGCGAAACTTTCGTGTCATCCATGACTTGCGGTATATAACATACCCGAGGTAAGTACCCGATCAATGCCTTTCCCCTGACGATAGTAGACAAAGAGGTCCACTCGATTGGTACCCAGCCCACATGTTGTACATCTTACGAGCACCGACTCTGAACAGTATCAACCATGCGGGGACCAACAGTGTGCCTGGAACACGTAAAAACGGCATAGTCGCTCTACCTGGCACAACCCCATCACGAGAGTGACCACACATCACTCCTCCACTAGTAATGTGGTTCTTTGCTAGCACCGTCGAGAGTAATCAACATAGCCCCGTTCCATAAAGGGGTCTCGTGGTCGTACATGTAAGGTTGGGACGGTCGACACATCATAAATGTAATCCCTTTCCGAAACCATACACACTCGAATACCCGGTGCACCACTTCACCAAAAGTGGCCACCTAACTGATCATCACCCTCGGACATTAGTGGCACCCGATAGGGTTTTCATAAACCTTTGATTTATGTCAACAACATGCTCATGCTATTATTATTCTAACTTTATTTGTCAACATGATATTAGTGTGACCCTCATAGGTGGTAGGATCAAGCTCAATGCACGTGCTCCGGAGGAGCCATCAGTAACATCACCTTAATGATTTACCGCTACTTATGATCTTATGCAATGGAATTATTTGCCATACTAACATGCATCATAACATATGCTCACTCATGGTCAGAGGGATGCTTGCCTTGGTCAGCTAAGTATCCGGGGTCTTCGAGGTCTTCCGCTCCGAATCCTTCGTCACACGGGTTTTCTATCGTCGTATAAAGATAAAAATAATAAGTAGCTCACTCCAAAGCAGATCACAAAGTCACTTTCAAAATGTTGGTTATTTCTGATAAATCCAGGTTGTTATTTAAAAAACATTTGCTTCTGTTTTGAGTGAAGGAATATTTTTAAAATCAACTTAACAGAAGAAAAACTATTCCAATTTAATGCTTTTTATTATTATAAAACAGAATAGTTGCTGCAAAAATTCAACCAACGGTTGTGTTAAACAGTACACATTTTTGAAGAATAACAGTAAAAAATTTATATTTTTACACCGGTTAAATGTTTTTATAAAAATCATTTAAACTCAGGTTTTAAATAAAAAGAAAAAGGCTACAGACCATGGCCTGGCTTGGCCTGGGACTCGACCGACCCAAAGGCCAGCCAACTAGCGTGCCGAGGTGCGCGCGTCGTCAGAGTTGAACCTGACGCGCGGGCCCCTGCGGTCAGTGGTTGCGGGCAGCGAGGGAGAGAGAGATGGGCCACCGATAGGTGGGGCACACGTGTCGGGGTCGTCTCCTACCTCTGGCCAGGGAGGAGGAGGAGCACGCCGGCGTGGCTACTGACCTCCTCGGGCCCTAACGACGATAGGAATCGGTCTGACTCATCGTCGCCTACCTGATGGTGGTCGAGACAACGTCGGAGGGGCTCAGGTTCACCGGCGAAGAGGTAGCCATGGCGGAGGGGTTTCGGTCGAAGGTGGAGGTGGTAGCTAGGGGCACGGATTTGCTCGGGGAAGAGGGGGGAAGAGGGACGCAGGAGCCGACGTGTAGCCGGAGATCGACCGGAGCTCCGAGGCGGAGGGGCCTCGGTCGATCTCGAGCACCGGGGCTCTGCTGGCTTACTAGGGTGCCTAGGGAGGTGATTGAGGTTGCTGCGATGAGGGTTGAGGGGTGCTGGAGCGAGGGGGGAGGCTATATATAGGCCCGCGACAGTGAGCCGACCCGGGAGCGCCGGTGATTCACCGTGGCGGGCATGGGGGTGCAGAGAGGAGCTGGGGTCAAAACCACGGTCTCATGATGTGGTTTTGGACTGCGAGGAGTCACTACGAGGAAGGGAGAGAGAGGAGAGGCGAACACCCATGGCCGCGCATCTCTGGCGGTTCTGGTGCGCGCGGGCACGCGTCGCACCAGCTCGTAGTGTGGGAGAAGAGGGGACCTAATGGTCGCCTGATGCAGAGGGGCTGTCGGGGAAGGGGTTAGACACTTTGGGGGAGGCTGGAACTGGCCGAGAGCGTCGCCCCGACCTCGGTGGTTCTCTGTAGCACGCCCAGAGCGCAGCTTTGGCATGCCACGGCATGTTGTCACGCTCTCGGGTGCCTTGGACGTGTTTAGCATGTCCTGGGGACTGGCTTAGAGATGCCAAGCCGTTGGAGACCCATGGGAGCTTCGGTTGGTCAAGGGGGACAAGGAAAACAGGTGCTGTCAGCCTTGGCCTGAAGGTTAGATTGGTTTTTTTGGCATTTCTAGTTTGAACCAGAGAGGGGCTAGTTGACTGGGGCTTGGCATTGATGCTGGCCACCTAATATGAGAGTTTGGGAGAAAGGGTTGGGGTTTAGCTAAGGTTAGGAGGGGTTTTTAACCATCTGTCAGAAGGTGCTCGACAGTGGTTTCGGGTGGTTGCACCCCACCACTGGCTCTGCAACTTAACAGGATTGGATTTGGTGCTAAAACAAGGGGTTTCACCAAGTTTGAGCTCCATTGGACAAGTTTAGCTTTGTAAACTTGAAAACTTCACCAAATGACCAGATCTGTTCCTTCCTAAGAGAGTGTGGGCAAAATTAAGTCCTACAAATCCCATTTTTGGTATGGAGCCCTCATTTGAGGTATTAGGCACCCCTGCAAAGTTTCAACTCCATTGGACAAACTTTCCTACGTAGAGTTGCTCTAACTTCAATCTGGACAGAAGGGGTTTTGCAACTATTTGGTGTCCTTAATCACATTGGATCAAGGTGAAATTTTATATGAGCACCATATATGGTTTAGGGATACCACTGGAATTTTCTAGGAATTTATTGAGAATATTTCCTTTGGAAATATTTTAAAAGGTCAAAACAGAAAAAGGGTTTTCAGGGTTTTACTCAAATAATAATAATATAAATAGGGGCCGAAAATCTTATTTATGGAAAATATATGTCCTTCTAATCATCTCCAAATTTTCTTAGATTTTTCTAAGGCAGAAAAGTATTTTTCCATATAGGAATACCATTTCTGGCCTCACAAATGGACATGCAATTAAATTAAGAAAATAATTCATAAAATAATTATTTTGTGGTTTTGGTGCACTAAAATGGTGCTAGAAGCAAATCACCAACTTTGGGTAAGAACACTTTTTGCCATGAAGGACTTGTAGTGAAATCCCAAAGCAGGGTTTTACTTTAACCAGAAATAAAAAAGGGTTTTGAAAATAATTGAGTCATGAGAAATGTGGTTTGTGATATCTCATGGTCAAGCATAGAATGCCATTCATGGCACTCACAACATTAGTTTTGCAGAAGTTTTAATAAACTTAGATTTTTTGAATTACAGAGAAAGTGGTAGTGAAAACATGGTGTGACAGACCTATCCCCCTTACAAGAATCTCGTCCCCGACATTCCTAAGCTAGGTGCTAAAAAGGTACGGAAACTCAGATCGGAGATAGTCTTCACGCTCCCATGTTGCTTCTGCTTCGGTGTGGTTGCTCCACTGAACCTTGAAATACTTGATGGTGCGGCTTCTGGTGCAACGTTCTGCTCCATCAAAGATGCGGATCGGCTTCTCGCGGTAAGTGAGATCTGGCTGAAGGTCAATGGCCTGATGGTCAATGTCCTTGTAAAGATCGGGGCGGTCTGGTGCTTGAAGACACTTCCGAAGTTGTGACACGTGGAAGACGTTGTGCACACCCAAAAGTTCCAGAGGTAGCTCCAACTGGCAAGCAACTTCTCCACGCCTTGCAGTGATCTTAAAAGGTCCAATGAACATTGGAGAAAGTTTCCCCTTGACTTGGAAACGCTTGGTTCCTTTGAGAGGTGTGATGCGGAGGTACACTTGGTCTCCGGGAACGAACTCCACATCTCTGCGGTGAGAATCCGCATAGCTCTTCTATCGCGACTTGGCTGTTTATAGGTTTTCTCGAACAAGCTGCACCTTATCTTCTGCTTCTTGCAGAACTTCCAGCCCAAAAATCAATCCTTCACCGGTTTCGGACCAGTTGAGCGGGGTGCGATACTTTCGTCCATACAACACCTCAATGGGGCCATCTGGAGACTAGACTGGTAGTTGTTGTTGTATGAGAACTCAGCGAACGGCAGACAGTCTTCCCATTTGGCAACATGTGCCAAGACACAAGCGTGGATCATATCTTTGAGTATCTGGTTTACTCTCACCGTTTGTCCGCCCGTTTGCGGGTTGAAAGCGGTGCTGAAAGAGAGTTTGGTTCCGAGGGCGTCTTGGAACTTCTTCCAAATGTTGAGGTGAACTGTGTGCCTCGGTCAGATACAATCTCCTTGGGAACTCCATGGAGACTCACTATACGATGGATGCACAGACTAGCCAATTGGCTTCCATCATAAGTGGTGTTGACTGGAATGAAATGGGCCACCTTGGTCAGATGGTCGACAATGACCCATATGGAGTTATGCCCCTTGCTTGACCTGGGCAATCCAGTGATGAAGTCCATGCCGACCTTGTCCCACTTCCATTCTGGCACTTGAAGTGGTTGTAGCAATCCAGCAAGTCGCTGATGCTCAACCTTGACTCGCTGGCACACATCGCACTTGGCAACATAAGATGCTATTTCCCTTTTCATGCCATGCCACCAGAAGTTTTCTCGTAGATCTTGATACATCTTGGTACCACCGGGGTGAATAGAGTAGGGTGTACCATGTGCTTCCTGTAGGATCAAATCCTTGAGTTCCGCCTTGTTGGGTACGCATAAACGTTTCCCAAACCACACTACTCCTTGTTCATCCACTGAGAATTCTGGGGCCTTGCCTTCTTGGATCTTCTTCTTGATGCCTTCAATGCTCTTGTGCCCCTTCTGGGTTGCCTTGATATTGTCAGCCAGCGTTGGTTTGACTTTGAGGTTAGCCAGGAATCCTGATTCCACTAGCTCCCATGCGAAGTTATCCATTTCCTCATATAAGGCGGGTAGCCTTTCCCTGAGCATGACGTTCAAGGTGCTGGTCTTCCTGCTTAAGGCATGAGCCACTACATTGGCCTTACCGGGGTGGTATTGAATGCTGAGGTCGTAGTCTTTGATTAACTCCAACCATCTTCGTTGCCTCATATACAATTCCCTTTGAGTGAAGATATACTTCAGACTTTTGTGGTCGGTGTATATTTCACATCGCTTCCCCAGAAGGTAATGTTGCCATGTCTTTAGAGCATACACTACGGCTGCCAATTCGAGATCATGGGTGGCATAATTCTCATCATGCGGACGCAGTTGCTGTGACAGATATGCCACGACTCTGCCATCTTGCATTAGGAGTCCACCGAGCCCGGTTCTGGAGGCATCACAATATATCACAAACTCCTTGCTGATATCTGGAGTGGCCAATACCGGGGCGGTAGTCAATCCCTTCTTCAACTCTTGGTAGCTTGCTTCACACTCCGGGGTCCATTCGAACTTCTTGCCTTTCTTCAAGAGCTGAGTCATGGGTCGAGCGATGCGGGAGAATCCTTCTACGAACTTGCGGTAGTATCCCGCGAGCCCGAGGAAGCTCCTGACTTCCTTCACATCAATTGGCGACTCCGAGTTGGTTACCGTAGTAATCTTGGAGGGATCAACTGCCAATCCACTTGCTGTCATGGTATGACCCAAGAATCCAACTTCGTTCAGCCAGAATTGCCATTTGCTGAACTTGGCATAAAGTTGGTGCTCTCGAAGCTTTTCCAACACTAAGCTCAAGTGTTGCTCATGCTCTTCTTAGGACCTGGAGAAGATTAATATGTAATCAATAAATATGACGACAAACTTATCCAGGTATTCCATGAAGACCTTGTTCATGAGGTACATGAAGTAAGGTGGGGCATTAGTCAACCCAAAAGACATGACAGTACACTTGTATAGACCGTACCGGGTCACGAATGCAGTCTTGGGTATGTCTTTAGGTCGGATCTTCAGTTGGTAATATCCAGATCGGAGATCAATCTTGGAGAATACCTTAGCTCCATTTAACTGGTCAAACAAGTCTTCAATCTTGGGGAGTGGATACTTGTTCTTGATCGTGACTTCATTGACAGAATGGTAATCGACGCAGAGTCTGATAGTTCCATCCTTCTTAGACACGAACAGAACACGTGATCCCTAAGGTGACACACTCGGATGAATGAACCCTTTACTGGGTTGCTCATCCAACTGCTTCTTCAGCTCCGCTAGCTCTTCGGATCCCATCCTGTAAGGCTTCTTATAGATAGGACTTGACCTGGGCATTAGCTCAATGATGAACTCGATGTCTCGGTCGGGAGGCATCCCCGGTAGCTCATCAGGAAAGACGTCCGGGTACTCACAAACTATCGACACTCGGTCCAGCTCTTCTCCTGACAGGCTGTTAACCTACGGTACACGAGTGGTTACTGGCTCAGAGACATACTTGACTTTGATCCTTTGGTCGCTTGTCATGGTAATATCCGTGTTGGCATAGTCCAAGATACTGTGGTGTTTGGCCAACCAATCCATGTCGAGAATTACTTCTAGGCCTTGCGACTTAATGACAATGAGGTCTGTTGAGAAGCTTATCCCATTGATAACAATCCCGACTTTCCTACACCCTAGGTTGGTCCTTAACACTGCTCCCGTGGTTTGTATTGCCATTTTCCTGTTAAGCATAGTAGGCTTCAAACCACATTTTTCCGCAAATCTTTGTGTAACAAAAGAATGCAAAGCACCACAATCAAACAATATTGTTGCTGGGGTGGAGTTGACGAGGAACGTACCGAGAATGCAGTTTGGGTCTTCCTGTGCCTCTTCTGCGGAGATATGATTGATCCGCCCCCTGCTGTGATACTGCTGGTTGTGAGGAGTTTGGTTCCTTCCTGGTGCTCCTTGGCCTTGGTTTGGCGCATTGGGGCGTGGTGCGTCAGGCTTCTTGTTTGGACACTGCCTGGAATAGTGCCTTGTCTGTCCACATCCAAAATAGGTAACTTTTGCTGGAATGTTGGTCTTGACTCCACTATTGTTCGGTGGGTTGAATGCTGGCTTGGTGTTGACTCGCTGCTGAGGCTGGTAGTTTTGGCGAAATGTTGGAGACTTGTACTGCTGCTATTGATAACTGGGTCTTGCTGGAGCTGACTACCATGGGCATGGCTTCGGATTAGTAGGTCGTCCACTACCCATCAGCTTGCTCTTATGGGTGTCGTCCATTGCACGACGGTTATCCACCAACATAAGGGCCTTATTAACCAGATCGCTGAAGGTCCGACATTGACAAACAACCAGTTGATACTGGACTGACTGCTGTAGTCCTTCCATAAAGAGTTCCACTTTAGCGGCCTCAGTGTTGACATCCTCCGGTGCATATCTTGACATGAGGTTTAACTTATGCAAATACTCCTTGACGGATCCACTGCCTTGCCTCAAGGCTCGGAATTCATGCTTCTTAATGGTCATCATTCTGGGAGGAATGTGAGCAGCGCGGAATCCTTCCTTGAACATCTCTCAAGTGATGACTTGTCCTACTCGCATGATCTGAAATCCACCCCACCAAGCTGTGGCCGTGCCTCCGAGACATTGAGATGCATATAGAACTTTCTCACGATCATCAGTGCATTTGACCAGCGCGAGGAGGTCTTCGATAGTACGGATCCAGTCATCGGCATCCAATGGTTCAGTCGTCTCCATGAATATGGGTGACTTAGTTCGCATGAACTCAGAGAGAGTAGAGCGACCATTTCCATTCCCGTTCTGTGGCGGGTTGTTCACCAAGACTTGAGCCAACTGCGGAATAGCGACATTATTGGCTTGACGTTCCTCGCGGAGAGCTTGAAGGAACTGAGCCATAGTCAAGCTTTCAGGAGGAGGCGGCGGTGGAACATCGTCTTGCTGCTGCTCATGGTGATATCCAACTTGAGCTTACCCTCCGGTTCCCTGCTGCTGACCTGAAGAGGCAGAGCCGGGGTTGCCGAAGGTGCTGGTGCGAGTTGCAGTCACCATGCTATCAGGGGAGTAGACAGGTCAATTTTCCGAACTGGCCGGAATCATAAGGGATGATTCTCTAGTAAAGGGGCCTGGTGCTGTGCTAGTGTGAGATTTTTAAGCCAAATATTTTTGGAAAGGACTAATGCATTACATTAAATCAAGTGATGTAGTCGCTTACAAGCTGCCTAAGGCAGATTGCGACTTGCATCCAATATGCTCACAACATCATGGTTCGCATGAATCATAACCCTATGCGGCTGATTGCCCGGTTTCGTAGGCGGGTTCTGCAGGGTCTTCGTCTTCGTCTTCATCAGTACTTTCCTCCTTCAGAGGAGTGGGAGAAGGAAGTGGTCCATCTCGGCGTCTCTTGGTTGGCGAGGCGGCAAAGAGTTCAGTATACTCTTCCGTGGTCAGGCGGCGACTCTGAATAGGAGTGGCATAAAGCGATGGTACTCCTCCTCGGAAAGCAACACCTGATTGTCCTTCGGGTGCCCCTTCCTTCTTCACCTTGCGGGTCTTCATCTTCTCAATGCAGAGAAGTTCCTTGACTTGGTGCAGTTCTTGGCGAATCTTTGTTGACTCCTTGATCAAAAGGTGCGTCAAAGTGTTGGAGGAGAGGCTGAAGTAGGTCTGAAACCTTAGTGGCGTCCCATCCTATGAAGATGGGTTGAGTGTCCAACTCCCATCTATCCCATCCTTAATAAAATGTAGGTGACGAGTAGCTGACTCGTTAGCCATCTCGGGAAGGATGTCGCGGAGACGCACGAGCGCCTCTCGTGCGGCTGTCTCCACTACGAGAATCAGATCCTCCATTTATGGTCCTTCGAAGAACCAACTAGTCGGGGAGTCATTAGCCTTCACTATCACATCCACGTGATATTCTTTGGTGTCGGCGTTGACGCAGTTCTCTAGGTAGAGTAAGATGGGCGTGCGGCGTACTTGGCACTTCTCAAGGCTATCACCCAAAAGTAGGGGAAAGCCCGTCTCCAGAAGCATCTCAGGTACGACGGCCATCTACAAGATGTAGGGAGAGAGGGTTAGAAAGTTTTTTTTGGTGCAGAAATCTCACGTTAATGTCTAGGTGCACTAATTTTCTTGGCTATCGTCCATGCTACCTAAGGCCTCCTATAGTCAGTATAGCTCTGATACCAACTCTGTGGGGACGCTGACTTGCGAGTCGAGATCGCCGAATGAACGTGCTCAGAGATCCCAGAGATCAATGCTCACCAAACACACATATACTAAACATTAAGAGTCTTACATCCAAATACCGAATTATTACATCACGGGACCGAATGGTCAAGTCCACAAGGTAGGGCCTATAAGGCCAATCACGTGGATACAACTAGTAGCGGAAATCTTAGGGCTAAGCGGGTGCCCATGCCATCAGCCTACACCAACACGCATTCTGACTTGGAAGCATCCTACTTCGCAGGGGCGTCTCCGAAGACGTACTCATCTCCAAACTCCGGTCCTTCCATGTGTGGTCAATAACATAACCAGTGGCAAGCCAATGAGTACTTTTGAATGTACTCGCAAACAACGCATGATATGAACAATGCAAGTGAAGGGCAACAATAATATGCATCTTTGGTGGACAACATCTTGTTGTAATAAACATGATCATGTGTATGTAACATAAGCTAAATGTTACTTTTGAAGAACAGGTTACATATATCAATATATCTATCAAGGGCTGAACACTCCGAGTTCACCCTATATGCCAAGACATCAACCTTGGTCATATCCACTGTTTATTTTAACACCATGTTACCACATACTCACACACGCTTGGTTTATGCGAAAACCACTGGACATAGTTTCAGCAGCACGACCCAACTGTCCTTGACCGTGGACACGACTATTCGAATAGTTTTACACTCTGCAGAGGTAGTATGCTGGACCCACAAGATCCGAAACTTCCATGTCATCCACGACTCGCGGTATGTAACATACCCGAGGTAAGAACCCGATCAATGCCATTCCCCTGACGATACTAGACAAAGAGGTCCACTCGATTGGTACCCATCCCACATGTTGCACGTCTTACGACCACCGACTCTGAAGAGGCAGAGCCGGGGTTGCCGAAGGTGCTGGTGCGAGTTGCAATCACCATCCTATCAGGGGAGTAGACTGGTCAATTTACCGAAGTGGCCGGAATCATAAGGGATGATGCTCCAGTAAAGGGGCCTAGTGCTGTGCTCGTGTGAGATTTTTAAGCCAAATATTTTTGGAAAGGACTAATGCATTAAATTAAATCAAGCGATGTAGTCGCTTACAAGCTGCCTAAGGCAGATTGCGACTTGCATCCAATATGCTCACAACATCATGGTTCCCATGAATCGATACATAAACGTACTACACTTGGGAAATCTACTAACTACCTAAGTCGTAACCCTATGCGGCTGACTGCTCGGTTTCGTAGGCGGGTTCTGCAGGGTCTTCGTCTTCGTCTGCATCAGTAATTTCCTCTTTCAAAGGAGTGGGAGAAGGAAGTGGTCCATCTCGGCATCTCTTGGTTGGCGAGGTGGCCAATAGTTCAGTGTACTCTTTCGCGGTCAGGCGGCGACTCTGAATAGGAGTGGCCTGAAGCGGTGGTACTCCTTCTCGGAAAGCAATGCCTGATCATCCTTCCGGTACCCCTTCCTTCTTCACCTTGCGGGTCTTCATCTTCTCAATGCGGAGTAGATCGTTCACTTGGTGAAGTTCTTGGCGAATCTTTGTTGACTCTTTGATCAAAAGGTGCGTCAAAGTGTCGGAGGAGAGGTTGAAGTAGGTCTGAAACCTTAGTGGCGTCCTGTCCTCTGAAGATGGGTTGAGTGTCCAACTCCCGTCTATCCCATCCTTAATAAAAGCTAGGTGACTAGTAGCTGGCTCGTTAGCCATCTCGGGAAGGATATCGCGGAGACGCACGAGCGCCTCTCGTGTGGCTGTCTCCACCGCCAGCATCAGATCCTCCATTTGTAGTCCTTCGAAGAACCAACTAGTCGGGGAGTCATTAGCCTTCACTATCATATCCACGTGATATTCTTTGGTGTCGGCGTTGACCCAGTTCTCGTGGTAGAGGAAGATGGACGTGCGTCGTACTTGGCACTTCTCGAGGCTATCACCCAAAAGTAGGGGAAAGCCCGTCTCTAGAAGCATCTCAGGTACGGGGGCCATCTACAAGATGTCGGGAGAGAGGGTTAGAAATTTTTTTGGTGCAGAAATATCAGGTTAAGGTCTAGGTGCACTAATTGTCTTGGCTATCATCCATGCTACCTAAGGCCTCCTATAGTCAGGATGGCTCTGATACCAGCTCTGTGGGGACCCCGACTTACGAGTCAAGATCGCCGAATGAACATGCTCTGTGATACCAGAGATCAATGCTCATCGAACACACAAATACTGAACATTAAGAGTCTTACATCCAAATACCGGATTATTACATCATAGGACCGAATGGTCAAGTTCAGAAGGTAGGGCCTATAAGGCCAATCACACGGGTACAACTAGTAGCGGAAATCATATGGCTAAGCGGGTGCCCATGCCATCAGCCTACACCAACAGACATTCTAACTTGGAAGCGTCCTAGTTCGCAGGGGCGTCTCCGAAGACGTACTCATCTCCAAACTCCGGTCCTTCCATGTCTGGTCAATAACATAACCAGTGGCAAGCCAATGAGTACTTTTGAATGTACTCGCAAACAACACATGCTATGAACAATGCAAGTGAAGGGTAACAATAATATGCATCTTTGGTGGACAACATCTTGTTGTAATAAACATGATCATGTGTATGCACCATAAGCTAAATGTTACTTTTGAAGAACAAGTTACAGATATCAATATATCTGTCAAGGGCTGAACACTCCGGGTTCACCCTATATGCCAAGTCATCAACCTTGGTCATATCCACTGTTTATTTTAACACCATGTTACCACATACTCACACACGCTTGGTTTATGCAGAAACCACTGTATGTAGTTTAAGCAGCACCACCCAACTGTCCTTGACCATGGACACGGCTATTCGAATAGTTTTACACTCTACAGAGGTAGTACGCTGGTCCCACGAGATCCGGGAAACTTTCGTGTCATCCACGACTCACGGTATATAACATACCCGAGGTAAGTACCCGATCAATGCCTTTCCCCTGACGATACAAGACAAAGAGGTCCACTCGATTGGTACCCAACCCATATGTTGTACGTCTTACGAGCACCGACTCTGAACAATGTCAACCATGTGGGGACCAACGGTGTGCCTGGAACACATAAAAATGGCATAGTTGCCCTACCTAGCACTACCCCATCACGAGAGTGACCACACATCACTCCCACCACTAGTAATGTGGCTCTTGGCTAGCACTGACCAGAGTAATCAACACAGCCCCATCCCATAAAGGGGTATCGTGGTCGTACATGTAAGGTTGGGACGGTCGACACATCATAAATATAATCCCATTTCCGAAACCATACACACTGAAATATCCGGTGCACCACTTCACCAAAAGTGGCCACCTAACTCATCATCACCCTCGGGCATTAGTGGCACCCGACGGGGTTTTCATAAACCTTTGATTTATGTCAACAACATGCTCATGCTATTATTATTCTAACTTTACTTGTCAACATGATATTAGCGTGACCCTCATAGGTGGTAGGATCAAGCTCAATGCACGTGCTCCGGAGGAGCCATTGGTAACATCACCTCAATGATTTACCGCTACATATGATCTTATGCAATGGAATTATTTGCTATACTAACATGCATCATAACATATGCTCAGTCATGGTTAAAGGGCTGCTTGCCTTGGTCAGCTAGGTATCCGGGGTCTTCGAGGTCTTCTGCTCTGACTCCTTCGTCACACGGGTTTTCTATCGTCGTATAAAGATAAAAATAATAAGTAGCTCACTCCAAAGAAGATCACAGAGTCACTTTAAAAATGTTGGTTATTTCTGATAAATCCAGGTTGTTATTTAAAAAATATTTGCTTCTGTTTTGAGTGAAGGAATATTTTTAAAATCAACTTAACATAAGCAAAATTGTTCCAATTTAATCGTTTTTATTATTATAAAATAGAATAGTTGCTGCAAAAATTCAACCAATGGTTTTGTTAAAGTCTACACAGTTTTAGAAGAATAATAGTGAAAAAATTATATTTTTACACTCGTTAAATCTTTTTATAAAAATCATTTAAACTCAGATTTTAAATAAAAAGAAAAAGGCTACAGACCCTGGCCTGGCTTGGCCTGGGACTGGGCCGGCCCAAAGGCCAGCCAACTAGCCTGCCCAGGAGCGTGCACCGTCAGGTTTGAACCTGACGTGCGGCCCCCTACGGTCAGTGGCCATGGCCAGCGAGGGAGAGAGAGATGGGCCACCGACAGGTGGGGCACACCTGTCGGGGTCGTCTCCTACGTCTGGCCGGAGAGGAGGAGGAGCACGCCGGCGTGACTACCGCGTCCTTGGGCCCTAACAATGGCAGGAATGGGCCCGGCTTGTCATCGCCTACATGATGGTGGTCGAGACAACGTCGGAGGGGCTCAGGTTCACCGACTTGGAGGTAGCCACGGCGGAGGGGTTTCAGGCGAAGGTGGAGGTGGTAGCTAGGGGCACGGATTTCCTCGGGGAAGAGGAGGGAAAGATTCCAGGTGTCACGGGGAGTATTTTGGTGGGTAGAGGGACGCAGGAGCCGACGTCTAGCCGGACATCGACCGGAGCTCCGAGGCGGAGGGGCCTCGGTCGATCTCGTGCACCGAGGCTCTGCTGGCTTACTAGGGTGGCTAGGGAGGTGACTGAGGTTGCTGCGATGAGGCTTGAGGGGTGCTGGAGCGAGGGGGAGGCCATATATAGGCCCGCGACGGTGAGCCAACTCAGGAGCGCCGGTGATTCACCGTGGCGCGCATGGGGGTGCAGAGAGGAGCTGGGGTCGAAACCACGGTCTCAGGACGTGGTTTTGGACTGCCAGGACTCAGTACAAGGAAGGGAGAGAGAGGAGAGGTGAACACGCGTGGCCGCGCATCTTTGGCCGGTTCTGGTGCGCGCGGGCATGCGTCGCACCAACTCTTAGCGTAGGAGAGGAGGGGCCCTGATGGTCGCCTGATGCACAGGGGCTATCGGGGAAGGGGTTAGACACTTCGGGGGAGGCTGGAACTGGCCGAGAGCGTCGCCCCCACCTCGGTGGTTCTATGTAGCGTGCCCAAAGCGCACCTTTTGCATGCCACGACATGCTGGCGCGCTCTGGGGGTGCCTTGGACGTGTCTAGCATGTCCTGGGCACTGGCTGAGAGATGCCTAGCTGTTGGAGACATGTGGGAGCTTCGGCTGGTCAAGGGGGACAAGGAAAACAGGTGTTGTCAGCCTTGAGCTGAAGCTTAGATTGGGGTTTTTGGCATTTCTACTTTGAACCAGAGAGGGGCCAGTTGACTGGGGCTTGACATTGATGCTGGCCACCTAAGCTGAGAGTTTGGGAGAAAGGGTTGGGGTTTAGCTAAGGTTAGGAGGGCTTTTTACCCATATGTAAGAAGGTGCTCGACAGTGGTTTGGGGTGGTTGCACCCCACCACTGGCTCTGCAACTTAACATGATTGGGTTTGGTGCTTAAACAAGGGGTTTCACCAAGTTTCAGCTCCATTGGACAAGTTTAGCTTTGTAGACTTGAGAACTTCACCAAATGACCAAATATGTTCCTTCCAAAGAGAGTGTGGGCAAATGAAGTCCCACAAATCCCATTTTTGGTATGGAGCCCTCATTTGAGGTATTAGGCACCCCTGCAAAGTTTCAACTCCATTGGACAAACTCTGCTATGTAGAGTTGCTCTAACTTCAATCTGGACAAAAGGGGTTTTGCAACTATTTGGTGTCCTTAATCACCTTGGATCTAGGTGAAATTTTATATGGGCACCATATATGGCTTAGGGATACCATTGGAATTTTCTAGGAATTTATTGAGAATATTTCCTTTAGAAATATTTCAAAAGGTCAAAACAGACACAAAGGGTTTTCAGGGTTTTACTCAAATAATAATAATATAAATAGGGGTTGAAAATCTTATGTATTAAAAATATATGTCCTTCTGATCATCTCCAAATCTTCTCAGATTTTTCTATGGCAGAAAAGTATTTTTCCATATAGGAATGCCATTTCTGGCCTAAAAAATGGAAATGCAATTAAATTAAGAAAATAATTCATAAAATAATTATTTTTTAGTTTTGGTGCACTAAAATGGTGCTAGAACCAAATCACCAACTTTGGGTAAGAACACATTTTGCCATCAAGGACTTGTAGTGAAATCCCAAAGCAGGGTTTTACTTTAACCGGAAATAAGAAAAGGGTTTTGAAAATAATTAAGTCACGAGAAATGTGGTTTGTGATATCTCATGATCAAGCATACAAGCATACAATGACATTCGTGGCACTCACAACATTAGTTTTGAAAAAGTTTTAATAAACTCAGATTTTTGGAATTACAAAGAAAGTGGTAGTGAAAACACGGTGTAACAGGAAACTAAGGGATAATAAGGCATCCTTTTAATAGAGAACCGAAACAAAGCATTAACACTTAGTGAATACATGAACTCCTCATACTACGGTAATCACCGGAAAGAGTCCCAATTATTATCACTTTGGGGTATGCGGATCCTAACACGTAGTAGGTGCATATAACTTGCAAGATCGGATCAAGAACATAGATATAATGGTGAAAACATAAACAGTTTAGATCAGAAATCATGGCACTCGGGCCCTATTGACAAGCATTAAGCATGGCAAAGTCATAGCAACATCAATCTCCGAACATACTGGATACTAGCGATCAATCCCTAACAAAACTAACTAGATTACATGATGAATCTCATCCAACTCTTCACCGACCAGCAAGCCTATGAAGGGGTACTCACTCCTAGTATAGAGCATCATGGAATTGGCGTTGAAGGGGGGTTGGTGATGACGAAGAATGAATATTCCCCTCTCCGGAGCCCCAAACAGACTCCGGATTTAGCCTCCCGATGAAGAACAAGAGGTGGCAGCGGCTCCGTATCGTGAAACGTGATGAAACTTCCTGTGTGATTTTTCTCTCTGAAAGTAGGATTTTATAGCGCTAGAATTAGGGTCAGCGGAGCCCCATGGGACCCACTAGACACCAGGCCGTGCTAGGGGCTGGCGCGCCCTGGTTCCTAGTGGGCACCTAGGGCCTCCCCTCTGGTGGGTCTTGGTTCTAGTATTTTTCTTCTATTCCAAAACAATCTCCAAAAAGTTTCCTTCCATTCCGAGAAGTTTTATTTCTGCACAAAAACAACACCATGGTAGTTCTGCTGAAAACAGCGTAAATCCGGGTTAGTTTCATTCAAATCATGCAAATTATATTCCAAAACAAGAGCAAAAGCATTAGGAACAATAGATATGATGGAGATGTATCAACTCCCCCAAGCTTAACCATTGCTTGTCGTCAAGCAATTCAGTTGGCAAAATGAAAGTGAAAAAGGAAAGCTTTTACGAACTCTTTTGTTCTTGTTTACCTATAGATGCTTAGAGAGCACCCAATTTTTAGCACAAATCATGACTAATCATATCGGCAATAACCCTTAGAAACTATATTAGCTCATATCAATGTCATAATCAACTAGCAAGCAATAATATGATAACTCAAACTTCAACACTTGGTCAAAATAAACATGATATAATATGACAACAATGGTATCTCGCTAGCCCTTTCTGAGACCGCAAAACATAAATGCAGAGCACGTCCAAAGTTCAAGCAAGGAGTAGACATTGTAATGCATGATAGAAGAGATCCAATCATGTTGCAAACAACATCTAACTAGACACAAAGCATAAGGACGACATCAGTACTCTCAGGTCTGGTACTTATTTCAGAAGGTGATGACTCAAAGTAAAAATAAAATGACATGAAAGTAAATAGAAAGTCCATTCATAGAGGGAAGCAGTGATTTGTAGTGGTGCTAGAGGTCATAGCGAAAACTAGAGATAAATTATTTTGGGAGGTACACCCTTCCTGTCAATGTTATGACCAAGAGTTATCGGTATCTTCCATGCTAAAAAAATTAGTGGCGGTTCCCAAGCGGTAAAAGTAAAGGTTTACTCCCCCTCCGCCAACAAACACACTCCACGGCTAGACGAATCCATGGGTGTCATCCATACCAACAATAATTCGGGGGAGTTTTTTTTTAATTATTTGCAATTTATGATTTCGGGATTGGGAGTCCCCTTTTACCAGCCCCTCTCATGCAAGGACGAGCGAATAGGCACCCATCATGAGAATAACCCGCTTAGCATGGAAGATACTGAACGCCCCCTGTCGCTCGATGAGCAGTCCAGGCACACAAAACATAAGTTCATTTGAAGTATTAGAGGTGGCACATGCAAATTGACTTGGAGCGACATGGTAATACCGCATATAGGTAGATATAGTGGACTCATTTGGAATAACTTTGTTTCAAGTATTTTGATGCACAAGCAGTATTCCCGCTTAGTATAGGCAAATGCTAGCAAATTGGTTGGGAAGCGACCAACTAGAGAGCGAAGATGGTCATGAACAGGCTTATGAATAATTATTGTTGCATACTAGCATGAGTAGCATATAAACACCATGAATATAAATATCGTGGAGGCTATGTTGGTTTTGATTCAACTACATGCGTGAACATGTGCCAAATCAAGCCATTCGAACATTTGGAGGAGGATACCATATCAGTAGACTACATCACAACCATTTTAATGCATGTTGACATCCAAGATAAATCATTATCCACTCCTAGCTACTTAAGCATGACATGAACAACTATAATCTCTAATTGTCATTGCAAACATGTTTGGTCATAATACGCTAAATTATGGATATTGGTCTAAACATATTTACAAAAAAAAAGTTGAGTTCATACATGCTTCTCTCTGCCACACTCACTTCACCAAGTGTCGTCATTATTGCCTTTCACTTGCATGACCGAACGATATGAAAATAAGAATAGTGCAAGAGTGTCGTGAACTAAGCTGGAATCTGCAACATTTTATTCAAAAGGAGAAGACAAGGTAGTATGGGCTCCTTATTAGATCAATAACAATGCATATGAGAGCCACTCAACATTTTCAATGTAGTCTTCCCCTTGGGTATAACTCAATGAAGGGAAAATAAATTCAGAGGAACAGACTAAAATATTTTTGGAGCTTTTAGTTTTTCTAGAATTAATCAAATTAAAGAAGGAAAAACTAAAATGATAAAAAATATTTACATGGGAAAACTCCCAACAAGCAAAAGAAGAAAAGAGAAATCTTTTTGGGGTTTATGCAAGTTTTTCAAACACACAAGAAGAAGGCAAGAAAACTAAATCTAACATGGATTATACAATGCAAGAGTGTGAACACAGACAACTAGAATATGTAATCATGAATGTAAAGTCGGTGGAAACACGAACTCCCCCAAGCTTAGGCTTTTGGCCTAGCTTGGTAATCACCACCTGTAGTAGCCTCGGTAATAGTCAGTATGGTAACTCATGGAATCACTTGGTGCCGCCTCCGCGACCTGATGGGCAGCCGCAACTGCTGCTTTGTACTAATGCGCCTCCCTCTCATAGACATAATATCTTCCTTTTCTCTGATAATCAAAGAGGGAATGTGCAGGCAAAATAACACGCAGAATAGATTCCTTATTAAACATTAGTTTGTAGTTATAATCAATAGCGGCGGCCTTTAAGAACTTGTGGCGCTTCATGGCTTCAAAATCTAAGTACCGAGTTGTAAGAATAGGGTCACTAGACAGCGTTGACACGCTACACTTTTTAGATAAACGGGAGGCATAAATACCACCATAAAATGGCCACTGTTAGAGTTATGTTGCAATCTGCGTGCTACAATTGCTCCAAGATTACAACATTTAACCCGAGTTAATGCAGTGTGCAGGAGACTCAAGTCTGGCGCACATAAGGGACTACAATCTTGCTTGCCCACTACACATTTTCCATTAAATAGTGCTAGGTTATGAATTGAAGTAAAGTGTATGCTATTTATTCTACCTTGAGTCACTCCCCTATATTCACCAAACCAAAGACTAATTAAAAATGCCTCGTATTCATATTTGGGTGGTTCGTCTAGCGAACCCCAACATGGAATTTTACATGCATCAGAGAAATCATCTAGAGACATGGTGAAGGCATTAACATAGAGGTTAAAGGAAACTCTGAATTCTCGAGGATAAAATTTAAACCCGTTAGTGATAGTTTCAGTAATACGATAATGTGCGTGCACTTATGTGCGATGAAGGGTGCGAGCTTAGTATTATGAATGTATTGCTCAAAGTCTTCCATAATGCATGCACCCAACATGAGGTCGTCACTTGGCCAAAGGCACGATTTGGTGTGGGCTTCTCACATCGAGCTTTCACTTGGCTCAGCATAAGACCATCATATCGGAGTCTCACTCGATGATTCCTCTCAGGACTTACTCCTCGAAGAACTCCTCTTGAACGAGCACATTATTCCTACGTACAAATTTATGATTTTTTTGGGTCACAACATAAAGTTAACAAGACTTCACAAGAATGATAGAAACTACTCATATGGATGCCTAGAGCCTAAAACAAGAATTCAAACTACTTTGAAATTCAAAAATTCAACATGCAAGCTCATCCATAGCAGCACCTAGAGTATCTTATTACTTCTAAGATAAATCACTAAAGCAAAAACTAATTGGAGGAGTGGGGTGTTACATACCAAGGAGCAATCCCCCACAACAATTTAAAAAATGGATTTCTGAGCAAAGAAATCGAAATCCGCAGGTTTGAGAGAAAGAACACGAGAGAGAGAGATACGACGATTTTTCTGGAGGTAGGTGACGAAGTGAGCTCAAGGGATAAGTGAGGGGGTGCCCGAGGGGCCCACTACCCATGAGGGCGCGCCAGGGGGTGGCATGACCTGGTGCCTAGTGGCCAGCAGTGACACCCCATGTAGTGTTTTTAGTTCCAGATATTCTCAAATATTGAGAAAAAATCATGTGAAAATTTCAGGTCATTTGGAGAAGTTCTATTTTTGGGCACTTCTATTGCAAGGAGAAATCAGAAAACTGGATAAACATGACATTTGTTGTATTTAAATAAATAATAAAAAAATCAGGAAGAATAAAGTGGGTGCAAAGAGTTGTGCCTATTGAATTCATCGACCTCATGCCTCTTGAAAGTGATTCATTAACAAGGTTGATCAAGTCTTATTAACAACCACTTCCAATGAGCATGAATCCAATTTTTTTCCATAAAACACTAAGTTACCTCAACGAGGATGTGCATATCCCCAACAATAAGTATCTCATATTTATTTTTGGCAGTAGGTACATGTAGTTGAAAACTTCCATTGGTGATAGTCGGAGATTTTTCAATAACATTAACACCATTCACTTGAAATTGTTTCCTCGGAAAATGGACCGTATGTTCTTTACCATTGATATGAAAAGTGACCTTGCTTTTGTTGCAATCAATAACAGCCACTGCCAAGGTTGTCAGAATCGCGATTCTGAATCGGATTGGAGCTCACTTGGTAGGATCATGAATCGTAGAATCATAACTACTAGGATCGTAGAAACTTAGATTCTATGAGCAAATTCGTAGAATCGGGGGGGCTAATTTGGATCATAAAGTTGTAAGATTCTAAGACTTGAGTCACGATTCTAACAACTTTGGCCACTGCAGTATTTAAGAAAGGTCTACCAAGGATAATTGACATGTTGTCGTCCTTAGACATCTCAAGTATAACAAAGTCTGTCAAGATAGTAACATTTGCAACAACAACGGGTACATCCTCACAAATACCGATAGGTATGGCAGTCGATTTGTCACCCATTTGCAATGAAATTTTAGTAGGTGCGAGTTTATTCAAGTCAATTCTTTTGTATAAAGAGAAAGGCATAACACTAACACCAGATCCTAGACCACATAAAGCAGTATTCCCATAGTTACTTTTCATGGAACATGGTATAGTTGGTATTCCATGATCTCCTAGTTTTTAGGTACTCCATTCTTAAAAGAATAATTAGCAAGCATGGTAGAGATTTCATATTCATTTATTTTTATTTTATTAGTGTTGATGTTTTTCATGTACTTAACATAAGGGGCCATCTTTGAAAGATCAGTTAAACGAGTACGCACAAAGACTGGCCTAAGAATTTAAGCAAAGCGTTCAAATACGTCATCATATTTTTTCTTAGTTGGTTTGGGTGGATAAGGCATGGGTTTTTAAACCCATGGCTCTCTTTCTTTGCCATGCTTTCTATCAACAAAATCTCTGTTGTCATAACATTTATTCTTAGGTTGTCGGTTATCAAGATCAACATCAGTTCTATCTCAACATCATTATCTGGTTCTTTATCATTTTCAGATTGAGCATCTATATGAGCATCATCATTACCATTTTCATTATCACTAGGTGAATGCTCACTACCAGATTGAGTTTCAGAGTCAGACATAGAGATATCATTAGCATTATCAGAAGGTTTCTCTAATTCAGGTTCACTAGAAGTATGCAAGGTCCTATCATTTCTATTTTTATTTTTCTTCCTAGAAGGACTAGGTGCATCAACATTAATTCTTTATGAATCTTTTCCAGATCTTTTAGGATGACCTTCTCGATATAGTGGGCCTTGATTCATTGTTCCTCCTCTAGTCATTACTCTAAGAGCATGCTCGTTCATATTATTATTCATTTCATGAAGTAGCTCACTTTGAGATTTTGCAACTTGTTCTAGTTGAGTTTGAACCATATAAGCATGTTTTTCTACACAACTTACATCATTGTTGATTCTAAAATAATAAGTCACTTAAGGGAGCAATCATATTAGAGTTTTGTTTCAATTGTTTCATAACATAGGAGTTGAAATGATCTTGCTTTATAATATAATTATCAAACTCATATAAGCATTGACTAGGATGTTTATTGTAAGGAATGCAACCTTCGTCGAAATTTAAAAAGGAATTTACCTCCACCACTTGTACTGGTGTTTTGAAACCATTTATTTCTTTGACAGGTGGTAAATTCTTAACATCTTTAGCTTTAATGCATTTTTCCTTCATACATTTCATTGCCTCTTGCATAGTTTCAGGACTAATGAATAAGATACCCCTCTTCTTTGGAGTGGTTTAGGCGGTGGTTCAGGAAGTGTCCATTCATCATAATTCTTCAATATATTAGTCAATAATTCCTCAGCTTGTTCGATAGTTTGTTCCTTGAAACACAACCAAAACAACTATCTAGGTTATCCCTAGAAGCATCGATTAGTCCATTATAAAATATATGAAGTATTTCATTCTTCTTAAGAGGATGATCACACAAATCATTAAGTAATTGGAGAAGGCTCTTGTCAGTGCACTAGAGCCTTGGGTCCCTTGTGCCCCAGACTTGTGCACGGGCATTGGAGACGCCCCTGACTGTAGTGCACAGGGAAGAACAGCTGGAAGGCAATTCAAGACCAACCAAGGCCACGCCATTCCCTCTCTCCAGGGGCGTGGAGTACAAGGGCTACATATGCAAGACCCCAACAAGCCCTCATTCCCGGGAAGATTCCCAAGGCCCCGTCAAGCCCACTTCATCGGGAAGACTCCTGAAGATTAGCAAGACCCCGGCAAGCCTCCCTTGCCGAGAAGGCTCGCACAGACTGGCGAGGTCCCCGACAAGCCCTCCTTGCCGGGAAAGTGTTCCAGCCCCCGGCAAGCCCTCCTTGCCGAGAAGGTGACCAAGTCATCCGACACAGACTCTAGGCCAACAAGCCCCTTTCGCTAACCAGGTGTCCTCCCCCGTTTCTACCACAATCCGACCGATCCAGCACATCCCTCATGTGCCAGCACAAGACCCAGGTGTAGATTCACCTGGGTACATGTCGCGACCACCTTGCGGTAGGTCAGGGGTCAGACAAGGCATTTACTTCCCCTGACACCACCGAACAAGAAGAGCGGTGAACACTGTTCACTATTCACCCCATGAGCACACTGTTGGTGACCCCTTTGCCTATAAAAGGAGTCCCAAGGCTCATTCTTAGGGGTTGGAATTTTTGGGATCGGAGACTCCCTAATCACCTACTATGTTACTGCAGCAAATCACCCTACATTAAGCACATAATACAAGCTATGTAGGAGTAGGGTTTTACGTGCCAAGCGGCCCGGACCTGGGTAAAAGACCTTGCCGGTGTTGATCGCTAGCTCCGCTCTCGACGTCGTACCTCTCTCTCCCCGCCGAACGATCAAGGGACTCCTCGAGTTTCTCATAGGTGTCGGTTTTCCCCGACATCTTTGGCACACGAGGTAGGGGGGAGTGGTGGTTGAGAGCTTTTTTGTGGATTCAAGCAAGTTCCGCGTCAGATCTTGGGAAGTAGCATGCACCACTGCGGTCCCTCGAAGCAGGGCGTGGCGGTGGTCTCTCTACTTCGCCACGGCCTTCTAACGCCTGCGTGGGCGCCCCGCTGTGTAAACGCAGGCTAGGGAGACGAAGACCTCGAGCTTGAAGACATCAGGCTGACGCGCCGCTCCGGGACAGTGCGCTGCTGTCGAGGGTGTGCCTGGGGGCTTCGGCAAGGCCTCCGGTTCATACTCCGGCCGATGCACCCCACAAAGGGATTCATAGCCATCAAGAATGCGCCTACACGCCCCGCAACCCAGGCACGCACTCCACCCAACATGCTTCCCCCCGAAAGTATCACGTCATCGCCAAAGATGCGCTCGGGGGATCCATCAGCATGACCTCGCAAAACAGGAAAACGAGTTATGCTCCGGCAACCCCCTTCTATAAGGTAGTCAAGAACTGTCGGCAAGTACCTTGCCGGAGGGGAAGTTGCCGGGAAAGTATAGTCTCCTGCTTGCCGGGGACTTAAGACCCCAGCAAAGGACCCAAGCGCCACGACACGATAGATAAGTGATAAATCTTTCAGATGAGATTTCAGAGTCGATAGGTTGTTTCCTTTCTGGAAGATCCCAAACCTCGTTTGAGAAACCTGCACGTAGATGGAACCTTGTCAGGATCAGTGTGCCTTAGTTCTGTTTCGAACTAGTTCCACAACCTGAACGGCCACCAAGCGCCTTCACACCGCTTCGAACCTGTTCAACAGACTAAGCGGCTACACAATACCTTATTTTTCCTCTAGCCGCGCTCGACGATCTAACGGTTGCACTGAGTGCGGCAAGGAGCCTTGCCAGTAACGACCCCTCAAGCGAACTGCTAAGGATCCGTTCCTCAAAGCACTAGCGGCAGGACCAGTCATGCCGACAAGCTTCTCGAAAATGCAAACGGCGTATCACACAAGGGGAAGGATCAGACGCAAAGGAAACAACATTTCATTCATTTGTTTGAAACAAACTCAAACATATTACATGAATGATTTTTGCTACTCTAACCTATGGCACTGCCTTTTGGCGAGGGACATGCTCGCTGGACAGAAGTTCAGGAAGACAAAAAGCAGAACGACCCCCGGTGCAACCCAGGTTGGTTTCTCCTGGACCAGCACTGCGCGGAGGAGAACGGAGGAAGAGGACAGGGCGGCCGGAGGGGATGAAGAAGCCGGAGCCCGCAATCGCGCCTCCTCAAAGATGAGGTGTCGATGCCGGCTCCGGCACAGTAACCCCACTGGGCGGGGGAGAGGCGTGAGAGGGCCTCGGTGGCAGGGCCGATAGTCAGTTGAAGCTCGGGGAGTCATACTCCGACTCGACTCCCCAAGATCCTGACCTGCCAAGAGCGCCACTGCCGCCGCTGTCCTCCTCGTCGCTATCGCTCGAGGAGGGACATTAGGCGCCGCTCGACCTCTCTTCACAGCAGCCGAGACACACACCTGAGCGCCCATAAAACTTGACGGATAGCATATTATCCCCCGCAAGCTTAAAGCATAGGATATGCCCATGCTCGAGGTTGTGGGCGTGGGCGAAGGCTTTCTAGCCCCGCCCGAGCAACATGGAGCGGCGTTTTGGGTACTCCACGTGCACCTGCATAGCGCCATGGGAGCAACCGTACACCCGCAACCATAATACAGGGGGCTTGGCGGCCTCCATCACCCTAGCAAAGGGGTGAGGGAGGTGAAAATGGCCCCGAGGGACGCCCTGTAGTTCCACGATGAATTCCGGCGCCGTCCCGTCCGAGTGCCCGCCCCGCGGAGGAGAGGATGGAGGTGCTAGACTAGCACTCCGCCTCCTCCGACCTCGGCCTCTGCGGTGACCGCGGCCCCTCGCTCCTCCGCCACCACGGGCGCCCGTGCCGCCCTCTGCAGCTGCGGCCCCTAAAACTGTGGCATGATCCGAGTGGGATCCCTTGCCGCCCTGGCGGCCGATGGTGGCCTCCCTCGTCCCCTAGCCATGGTTAGGGGCGAGCGCCACATGGAACTAGAGAAGATTTTGTATATGCAAGTTGGGGGTGATGAGTGTTTCAGGAGTTGATGGATGAGCAAAATCCCCTCGCGAACTTCCTAATTTATAGGGCGAGGTGTGGGGAGCTAGCTCCCCTCACTCCAGAAACCGTTGCCCCTTTCGCCCAATCACCCATGATAACGGGCGAACAGGGAACCGCCCTGCTGCACCAATGCATGCGGGGGCGAGCCCTGCCACGACTGTGGCCTTTACGGCCACGAACGCCACTTGCCTGACCATTACTGCGCATGGTTCACGCGTGGCAGTAACGCGTCGACAGGTGGGGAGGCTACTGTGCGCACTTCTCCACCTCACGCGCCTGATGCGCGACGTGAGGAAGGGCCGTCTACAATGGCTCCGGAGCTATAGAGTCCCTGCCAAGGAAGCCCGTGCACTACTTTGGGCCTGGCCGAGCAACGCCCCCGCGCGCACACGGCCCACGCCCGGGGGCTCTTGTCGCTGCACTAGAGACTGGGGTCCCTTGTGCCCAGACTTGTGCACAGGCATCAGCGACACCCGTGAAAGCAGTGCATAGGGAAGAACAGCAGGAAGGCAATTCAAGACCCACCAAGGCCGTGCCTTTCCCTCTCTCCAGGGGCGTGGACTACAAGAGCTCTAGATGCAAGGCCCCGGCAAGCCCTCATTGCCGGGAAGATTCCCAAGGCCCCGACAAGCCCACTTCGTCGGGAAGACTCCTGAAGATTAGGAAGACCCCGGCAAGCCTCCCTCGCTGGGAAGGCTCGCACAGACTAGCGAGGCCCCCAGCAAGCCCTCCTTGCCAGGAAAGTGTTCATGCCCCCGGCAAGCCCTCCTTGCCGCGAAGGTGACCAAGTCATCCAACAGAGACTCTAGGTTAGCAAGACCCTTTCGCTCGCCAGGTGTCCTCCCCCGTTTCTACCACAATCCGACCGCTCGAGCACATCCCTCATGTGCCATCACAAGACCCAGGTGTCGATTCACCTGGGTACGTGTCGCGACCACCTTGCGGTAGGTCATGGGTCAGACAAGTCATTTACTGCCCCTGACACCACCGAAGAAGAAGAGCGGTGAACACTGTTCACTATTCACCCTATGAGCACACTGTTGGTGACCCCTTTGCCTATAATAGGAGGCCAAAGGCTTATTATTAGGGGTTGGACTTTTTGGGATCGGAGACTCCCTAATCACCTACTAAGTTACTGTAGAAAATCACCCTACAGTAAGCACATAATACAAACTAAGTAGGAGTAGGGTTTTACGCACCAAGCGGCTCGAACCTGGGTAAAAGACCTTGCCGGTGTCGATCGCTAGCTCCGCCCTCAACGTTGTACCTCTCTCTCCCCACCGTACGATCACGGGACTCCTCGAGTTTCCCATAGGTGTCGGTTTTCCCCGACACCTCCCCCAAGGTTGTGGGAGACTTTCTTCTACAATTTGCACAAAGTTATATATTTCTTGTAAGGCAGCTTGTTTCTTATGAGCAGGAAAATATTTTCTAGAGTAGTAATAAATCATATCTCGGGGACTACGCGCACAACCATGAGTAAGAGTATTGTACAAAATCTTAGCATCACCCTTTAATGAGAATGGAAATGATTTGAGAATATAGTAGTAGCGAATTTTCTCATCATGAGCAAATAGGGTGGCTATATCATTTAACTTAGTGAGATGTGCCACAACAGTTTCATTTTCATAGCCATGAAAAGGATCATATTCAACCAAAGTAATCATCTCTGGGTCGATAAAGAATTCATAATCCTAATCGGTAACAAAGATAGGCGAAGTAGCAAACTTAGGATCATATTCATTCGAGCATTCAATGCTTTTTCTTTCAACTAGCATAGTAGTTTCTTAAGATCTTATCTGTCCTCACAAGCAAGAAAGTCTCTAGCTATTTCTTCATCCATAACATTACTTTCAGGTATTTCACGCATTTCAATTCTAGGGTATTCATATCTAAAAGGTATTTCAATGTTTTCAGTTTCAAAGATTTCATCAATTTGAGCATGCTCAATTTCTTTAGCTCCAGCAAATTGTTCATCAATAAATTCACCTAGTGGCACAATATCATCAAGCAAGGTACTAGCATCATCATTAGCATCATTCATAGTAGAGGTAGAATCATCTATAACTTGCGACATGTCAAGATTAATAACATGTGGTGGTGGTGTTGCAAGTCTATTCAAAACAGAAGGAGAACAAGTGCAGAGCTAGATGGAAATTCCTTACCTCCCCTTATCTTAGAGGGAATGATCTTAGTTCTTGGATCTCTCAGATTCTTCATAGTGATCAATAAATAGATATCCCAAGTGACTCAGCAAATATAACTAAGCTCCCCGGCAACGGCGCCAGAAAACGTTCTTGATAACCCACAAGTATATGGGATCACAATAGTTTTTGAGGCTAGAGTATTCAATCCAAATTTTTATAGATTCAACACAAGGGGAGCCAAGAATATTTGCAGGTATTATCAACTGAGTTGTCAATTGAACCACACTTGGAGATTTCGTATCTGTAGCACAGTGATCGGTAGCATAGTAATATGATAGTTTTGATAGCAGTGGTAACAGTAGCTATAGCAACGGTAACTGTGATAGCAGTTTTGTAGCAGTTGTAATAGTAGGAGCAACAAGTAGTAACTTAGCAAGAACAATATGTGGAAAACTCGTAGGCACTGGATCGGTGATATTGCTAGATAATATTCATCATGTATCAGCCATAACATAGGGCGACACAGAACTAGCTCTCGTTCATCGATATAATGTAGGCATGTATTCCATAGATAGTCATACTTGTTAGAGCATATTTCTCCATATGTGGTTTTGGTAATTGATGACAATCCCTATGGAATAATGGTTACCTTAAGTTATATTCGAAGGATTTGTCCATAGGCAC
Organism: Hordeum vulgare subsp. vulgare; assembly: GCF_904849725.1. NCBI lineage: Eukaryota > Viridiplantae > Streptophyta > Magnoliopsida > Poales > Poaceae > Hordeum > Hordeum vulgare. Next base: position 368,460,861 of record NC_058519.1, read on the forward strand.
TTCTTGAAGTCCATCCTATGGTTTCAAGGAGTTTAGATGATGACCAAGGTGGTATTCAAGGTATTATACAAAGAATGGTCATCAAGACACAAAGTTAATCAAGACTAAGACAAAGAGTAAATCAAGTTAATCAACACATAAAGCGTGCAAGATGTACCGAGAGGGATCAAGTGATCCCATGGTACAATAAGCATTGTCCATTACACTTTTGTATACTAACCCATGGTCTTCGTGAGAGTTCTGTGTGGGGTTAGGTGTGTTTCCATGGGCTTGCGTCAGGAGGAATATCTCAAGGATGACATCAAGTGGTGATCGTCATCAAGATTGCGGTGTGCAAGTTCAAGTGGAGCATCTTGAGGATATCATCCTTGAAGCTTGCCGTCCATTGTGGTGGCAATGACTTGTGAAGATGTGCTGAAGAGTGGCTCACCCATAGTGAGTATGGGGGAGCAATCAACTAGTCTTCATCAAGCCAACGCAATCAAGAAATGTGGTCCACCTTGAGGAAGTCAAGATCATCATCATCTAGCTCAAATGGACTATGTGCAAGGTATAGGTTTTCCCTCGATAGGTTTTCTATTTTACCACTCTCACGATGGTATTAGTTGGGTGACTGGGTTTAGGATAGATTGCCGCACTATCAAGGGGGGTCTCAAGTGAGTAGCTTGATTGTATCATTTGTTGAGAGCGCAGACCAGTTGCATCATTGCATAATCTTTCTTGGTTATTGTTTGATATTTCTCTTTGTGAGTTGTAGAGCTTACGGTCATCTTCATGACAAGCTTGAGTTCATCGAAAACGGATTCCATATGCATCTTCCATGATGTTTTTTATGTTGGATTTTTTGTCCGTTCTTCATTCATAGAGGTTTCACATCTCTATATCATTGGCATTTTCATAACTGCATGTTCTTAAGATAACTAAGTGAGTATATTTTTGGATAGTACTTGTCGTGTTTTATCCAACAAGCTTGAGTTTGCTCAATTCGTAGCTCGTATGCGAAAGTTATGGCAGTTCTAGGCAGGTTTTCTCTCTCAATCACAAGTACCGCTCGGGCTGAGCGGTAGTACCGCTCTGGCAGTACTTCCACCCTCCCCTGCCGGCCTACCTTCTGCTTATAATTTCTATCTGGCTTCATCGGTGCATTTTTCCACTTTGAGCGGACGTACCTCTTGGGGGGAGCGGTAGTACCGCTCGAGCGGTACTGCCGCCCTTCCCTTCCGTCCCTACTTCCGCTTATTTTTTCTCTCTAGATTCCAATGAGCAGTTGCCCTTTTTAAAAGGAAGTACCGCTTGGGTTGGAGCGGTAGTAGCGCTCAGCCCAGCGGTAGTACCACTTGTGCACGACCAATGCACATAATAGTTTGATTTGGGGAGCACTATAAAAGGAGGTCCTCTTCCCAATTGCTCCCCAACTCTTGTGCTCGTATTTTCCCCTCATTGTTGACCTTCTTTGAGATTGCTAACTCTCAATCTGTCCAATGATTCTTGCTAGTTCTTGAGGGAAAAGAGAGAGGAGAGCGAGATCCACATTTCCACCAATCACTTTCTCCTCTTTGTGAGGGGAACCCCTTAGATCTAGAGATCGTGGAGTTCTTCATGTTATTCTTCATTATTCCTCTCATTTTATTCCATAGCATTAGTTGCCGTGTAGGATTTGGGAGAGAATGACTTGGGCACTCCGTGTGCCCTTGCCACTGCATTTGGTGCATAGGTTTAAGTTCTCCACGGTGATACGTGGAAGTGAAGTTTGAGAAGCTTATTACTCTTGGGTGCTCTCGCATCCTAGAAGCTTGGTAGTGCCCCAGAGCTCAATGCTTGTGGTGTAAAGCTCCGGGAAGCGTCGGGGTCTTCAATTAGGTTGTGGAGATTGCCCCGAGCATTTGAGGTCATCTCGGAGACACAATCCATTGTGGTGAAGCTTCGTGGTGTTGTTGGGAGCCTTCAATTAAGTTATGGAGATTGCCCCAACCTTGTTTGTACGGGTTAGGTGACCACCCTCAAGGGTCCCTTAGTGGAATTACGACATCTTGCATTGTGCAAGGGCGTGCGGAGATTACTGTGGCCCTACTGTCTTCTTGGGTAGCATTGTGCCTCCACACCGCTCCAAACGGAGGTTAGCATCCGCAATGGTGTGAACTTCGGGATACATCGTCGCCTCCGTGTGCCTTGGTTATCTCTTACCCGACCCCTTTACTTATGCACTTTACTTTGTGATAGCCATATTGTTACTTATTATATATCTTGCTATCACTTAGTTGTTTATCATGCTTAGCATAAGTTGTTAGTGCACATAGGTGAGCCTAGTTGTTTTAGGTTTTGTACTTGACAAATTAAACGTTAGTTTTATTCCGCATTTGTTCAAGCCTAAACCGTAATTATTTTAAAGTGCCAATTCACCCCCTCTAGGCGATATCCACGCCCTTTCATACGTGCTTATGAAAAAGAACTTGCATGAAAACTTTGGTCCTACCTCCCGTGGCAGCGGGGTCTCTAAGGAAACTAAGGGATATTAAGGCCTCCTTTTAATAGAGAACCGGAACAAAGCATTAACACATAGTGAATACATGAACTCCTCAGACTATGGTAATCACCGAAAAGAATCCCAATTACTGTCACTTTGGGGTATGCGGATCCTAACACGTAGTAGGTGCATATAACTTGCAAGATCGGATCAAGAACATAGATATAATAGTGAAAACATAAACGGTTTAGATCTGAAATAATGGCACTAGGGCCCTAGTGACAAGCATTAAGCATGGAAAAGTCATAGCAAGATCAATCTCTGAACATAGTGGATACTAGGGATCAAGCCCTAACAAAACTAACTCGATTACATGATGAATCCCATCCAGATCTTCACCGACCAGCAAGCCTACGAAGGGATTACTCACTCCCGGTGGAGAGCATCATGGAATTGGCAATGAAGGAGGGTTGGTGATGACGAAGACCGAAGATTCCCCTCTCTGGAGCCCCAAACAGACTCCACATTTTCCCTCTGAACAAGAATAGGAGGTGGCAGCTGCTCCATATCGTGAAACGTGATGAAAGTTCCTCTCTGATTTTTCTCCAAAAATAAGGTTTTATAGCGCTGGAATTAGTGTTAGTGGAGCCCCATGGGTCCCACTAGCCACCAGGTCGCGTTAGGGCGGTTTGCGCGCCTGGTGCCTAGTGGGCGCCTGGGGCCTCCCCTTTGGTGGGTTTTGGTTCCAGTATTTTTCTTTTATTCAATAAAAAATCTCCAAAAAGTTTTGTTCAATTCTGAAAACTTTTATTTCTGCACAAAAACAACACCATGGTAATTCTGCTGAAAACAGCGCAAGTCCGGGTTAGTTTCATTCAAATCATGCAAATTAGAGTCCAAAACAAGAGCAAAAGTGTTAGGGAAGGTAGATACGATAGAGACATTTCAACTTGCTACAATTGTGGCAATGTGAGTCAATTTGTGGTAGATTGTCCTTATGAGAAGAGGGAAGACAATGTTGGCAAGGTTATTCTCAAAGGCAAGGCCAAGCCCTTCCCCAACAAGAACAACTTCTCCAAGAAGATGCCCCAAAAGGTGTTGGTGGCTAAAGAAGAGTACCTCTTCGATGATGATGATGATGATCATGCAAGTGGTGAAGTAATTTCAATGACCACAGTGGCCATTGCATCCTCTTCTCCAAGCAAGGTGTCTGTCTTCGATGCCCCCAACGAGAACCGCATTGCCAAGTGCCTTATGGCCATGGCATCCAACAAGGTAACCCCAAACATCAAAACTAGCATTTCCACTACCCCTTCTCCTATGGATAGTGGATATGAAAAGTAGGAGGTAAATGTTGAGGAAAATTCCTTTGATAGATTTATGAGGAAGATCAAGGGTAACACCAAGATTTATTTTGTTGCTCTCTTGGAATAACTAGGAGAGGCTAGTGGCCTCATTGATTCTCACGAGGAAACTATCTATACTTTACAAGGACATAGTCAGGACTATGCTGACGAGATTGTGGATATTTCCATTCCTCTTGAGGAAGATCAAGGTCTTCGTTTGGCTCTTGAGGAGTCACACAACAATGACCTTGCCAAATTACAAAAATATCACTATCATGCTCTTGTTCTTACTCGTGTGCTCCAATCCAAAAAGGTTGCACTTGGGGTTGACCTTGATGGACTCAAGGAAGAGTTTGCCACACTTGAAAAGGCTCACAAGGCCTTGAAGAGTGTTCAGGCTCCTCTAAAAGAGTCTCATGTTCAACTCCAAGTAAAACTTACTAAGGAAATAGTCACATGTTCTCATTTTGTTTTAATTAATAATGCCCATGCTACTAACCCGTGTTGTGAGCAAGTGCATTTTGTGGAGGAGAATGCCAACTTAAAAGAGCAACTTTAGAAAGGCCTTGTGATGTGCATCCAAGGCAAAAATAATTTTAATGACCTTTTGAGCATTCAAAAGGAAGTGGTTGCAAAGGAAGGAGTTAGGTTTACACACAAGTCAAAGAAGAACAAGAGGATCAAGACCAAGCAACCTCCTCTACCCAAGGAAACCATTGTTAAATCCAGGGAGGGTACTCATGAGAAGAACTACAAAGCTAAGGGTGGTAATTACAAGAAGGGAAATGTATTTGCTAAATTTGTTGGTTCTTCCTGTGAGTACATTGAATGGTCTATTTGGGTTGCTAAGATCCTTGTTACTAACTTGAAAGGACCCACTAAAGAATGGGTACCTAAATCCAAGCATTGATCCTATGTAGGAGTTTGCTTCCGGTGGAGTGTCATGGTTGCTTGATAGTGGAGCAACAAATCATATGACCGGAAGCAAGGAATTGGTGGCGGACGTTCATCCTACCCCATCTGTGTCCACTCTAGTCTCCTTTGGTGATGATGCAATCTCTAAGGTATTGAGTCTTGGGAAGGTGGTAATCTCACTTGGACTTTCCATTGAGAATGGCATGCTTCTTGAGACCCTTGGATACAATTTACTTTCCGTTCATCAACTTGCACTCATGGGATTTTGTACTTTCTTTGGTGTTGACACCGTGGCCCTTTTGTGGAGCAAGACTCTTAAAGTAGCTTTTGTTGGGCATGTCAAGAATGGTCTTTATGTGGTTAACTTCTTGGAGCGACCCACTAAGACCGTGACTTGCTTAGTGGTTATAGTTGATGTGGGATGGCTTTGGCATCGTTGGCTAGCCCATGTCAATGTGAGATATTTTCAAAGTCTCCTCAAAGGGGATCACGTTCTTGGACTAACAAACGTGATTTTTGCCAAAGATCGTGACTGAAGTGCTTGTATTGAAGGAAAGCAACATGAGACAGCTCACCAACCCACGACTACCATGTACTGAAAGAGGACATTAGATCTCCTCAAGATAGATCTCTTTGGTCCTCAATCTTCCGACAGTCTTGGGGAAGAAAGTATTGCTTGGTGATAGTGGATGATTACTCAAGATATACTTGGCTATACTCCTGCAAGAGGAAGAGTGAGATCCAACAAACCATCATTGACTTTGCAAATGAAGCTCAACATTAACACGAGGCAAAGATTTTGATGGTTAGAAGTGACAATGGCACCGAATTCAAGAACTACACCTCGAATGAATTTCTTAGCTATGATGGGATCAAGCATCGATACTCCGCACCATATACCCCTCAACAAAATGGTGTTGCAGAGGAAGAACCAGATGTTGATGGACGCAACAAGGACCATGACGACAGAGTTCAAATCTCCATATAACTTTTGGGCCGAAGCCATCAACACCGCATGTCATGCATCTAATCAGCTTTACCTCCGCAAAAGCTTGAACATGACTCCTTATGAAATTCTTACCGGTAACAATCCCAACCTCAAGTACTTCCAGGTGTTCGGTTGTAAGTGTTTCACTCTCAAGAAAGGTGCTCATTTGTCTAAATTTGAACCTAGAGCTCAAGAGGGCATATTTGTTGGTTATGCTACAAACTCTTGTGCTTACCGTGTCCTCAACAAGTTCAATGGACTCATTGAGGGGACATTTAGCATGGAGTTTGATGAAAATATTGGCGCCCAAGCAGAGTGATACGTCTCCAACGTATATATTATTTTTGATTGTTCCATGCTATTATATTATCATTCTTGGATGTTTTATGATCATTTTATAGCAATTTTATATCATTGTATTGGGACTAACTTATTGGCATAGTCCCTAGTGCTAGTTGCTCTTTTTGGCTGTTTTTTCCTCCACAAAAAATCCATATCAGATGAGGTCCAATTGCCACTAAACTATGCAGATCTTTTTTTGGACTAGAAGGAAACTTAGGAACCAAGAATGAGCAACACACGAGGCCCAGGGGGGCCACTAGACATCAGGGTACGCGAGAGGCCCTAGCACAGCGTGGTGTCTAGTGCCCCCCCTAGAACCTTCTCCATCGCATGTGAGCTCTATAAACACCCCAATATTCAGCAAACCCTAGAGGAGTTGACGAAAAATCGTTTCAGCCGACGCAAGTTCCAGAGCCACGAAATCCAATCTAGAGCCCGTTTCGGAGAGGAACACAATCACGGAGGGGTTCACCATCCTCATTGGTGCCCCTTCGGTGAAGCGTAAGTAGTTCATATCAGACCTACGGGTCCATAGTCAGTAGGTAGCTGGCTTTCTCTCATGTTTTGTTTCTCAATACAATGGTCTCCTAGAGATCCATATGATGTAACTCTTTATGTTGCGGTGTGTTTGTTGGGATCCGATGAATTGTGAGTTTATGATCAGATATATGAAAACATATTCATGCTTGATTATTATAGCCTCGTATTTCTTCGCTGATATTCGGTTTTTGTCTGGCCAACTTGATCTTTTATCTTGCAATGGGAAGAGGTGCTTTGTGATGGGTTGGATCTTTCGGTGCTCAATCTCAGTGATAGAAAGATACATCACATGCATGCATCGTTGCTATCAAGGATAAAATGACGGGGTCTATCCCTATGTGAATAGATATTGTCTACATCATGTCATTGTTCTTAAGGCATTACTCCATTTCCGGATGAACTCAATACACTAGATGCATGCTGGATAATGGTCGATGTGTGGAGTAATAGAAGTAGATGCAGGAATAAGTCTGTCTACTTATCTTGGACGTGATGCCTATATACATGATCATTGTCTTGAATATCGTCATAATCATTTGCTATTCTATTAATTGCCCAACAGTAATTTGTTTACCCACCGTTTGCTATTTTCTCGAGAGAAGCCACTAGTGAAACCTATGCCCCCCGGGTCTACTTCACATCATCTATATGCAATCTCTACTTTGTTATTTGTATTTCTACTTTATTTTCTCTTTTGTTTTCAGATCTATATTGTAAAAAAACCAAAAATACCTTGCTGTATTCTATTTTCTATGACTCTAATTTGCATCGATCAATCTATCCTTACTTTACCCACGAGGGATTGACAACCCCTCCACGCATTGGGTTGCGAGGATTTGGTATTTGTGTGCAGGTGATGCTTACATAGTCTTGTGGATCTTCCTATTGGATTGATACCTTGGTTTCTTAACTCAGGGAAATACTTGTCGTCGCTGTGTTATATCACCCTTTAAGCTTGGAGGGAAACCAACGCAATCAGTTAGGAGTCAAGATTTCTGGCGCCATTTTCGGGAAAGATCAAGTCAATATCTACCAGGTTCCTTCATACGAATCTCATCTCCTTGCAACTACATTATTTGCCATTTTCCTCTCGTTTTCCTCTCCCCCACTTCACAAAAATGCCTTTTTATTTGCCTTCTTTCCTTTGCCATTTTCTTACCGGATCTCTTGTTTGCTTGTGTTTTTTGCTTGTGTAGACATGATGCCTCAAAGGAGGTATTATGATGTTCCGTATCCCAATATTTTGCTAGAGATTAAGTACCAAGGAATACATGACTATGCAATTTGAGCGAAATAAAATTTTACTGAAGAACTTAATATTTTGCTCGATGCTATAAAAAAACTTGATCATGTTAGTGAAGAAGTTGCCAATTTCCAATCTCAATATGCTCTTACCGAAAATCTTCTAGGTAAGATATCTGATGCGCAAGCTACATTAGTGAATCAAATGACAGCTCATCGCAAATCTTTAGAGGACAGAAATGATGAAGAGATTAAAATGATTGGTATTTCTTCTATTAATTTCCCGTTTAATAATGTTAAAAGTAATGATGAGTGAATTGAAGAAGTGTCAACTTTAGCACACGGTGTTCCATTATTTGGAGGGTGAAAATCCTATTGAAAAAATTGATAAAAGTGGGATTGAAGAGGTAAAAACTTTATCTGGCGATACACCCACTATTTGTTTTTTAATTTTGATAGCTGCTCTTTGATTGAGTGTATTTCATGTTGCAATCTATGATAAATTCACCCAATGGCTATGAACAAAATAAATCTTTTACTAAACATATTTCGGATGCGGTGATAAAAGATTTAGAAGAAAATTTAGAGCTAGTGATTTCAATTTCTAGAAAATTTCTTGATGAATGGGAACCTACCATTAAGATCAAAATCAAGAATTTTGAGTACTACTCTTTATGTGAATTGGGTGCTAGTGTTTCCACAATTCCGTAATCTCTGTGTGATGTGCTTGGTCTCACCAATATTGAAGAATATTCCCTCAATTTGCCCTTGGCGGATTCTACTATTAAAAAACCTATAGGAAGAATTAATTATGTTCTTATTCTTGCAAATAGGAATTATGTGCACATATATTTTATTATTCTTGATACTGAGTGCAATCCGTCTTGCCAAATAATTCTTGGTAGACCGTTCTTGCGTACTATAGGGGTCGTGATTGATATGAAAGAAGGGAATATTTACTTTTAGTTTCCACTAAGAAAAGGCATGGAAAACTTCCCTAGAACTAAAATTAAATTACCATATGAACCAATCATGAGGGCCACCTATGGATCAATCGCTAAGGATGACATCACTTGAATATATGATATATGCCTAACTAGGGGCGTAAAGCGATAACACTTATTGGGAGGCCACCCAACGAATAAAATTAATTTTTATTTTTGCTTAATGTTCTTGAGTGTTTTCACAATTATGATACTATTATTAAGAAAATTGTGTTTTATTTAGTGTTCATACGAAGCAAAGCATTTGGGATCACGTGGAGTATTAGTTGCTTTAATCCTGTTAAAAACATAATCTTTTGCGTCTAGTAGAAAAAATTCTAAAAATCATAGAAACGTCAAAAGTGTGTGAATGTCTTACACAATATTTATATAAAATTCCCTACATTTTCCTATTTTTTCAGAATTTGAGTTACAGAAGTATAAGTAAATTTCGAGTCTTTATAGACTGTCATGTTTTTAACAGATTCTATTTTCTTTGCTTTATGTGCTTATTTTAATGATTCTATGGTTTATATCGGGGGTCATAAGCCATGGTATAGTTAGAATATAGTAGGTATAATGCAAAAACAAAATTGGAATGGGTTTTCAATAGTATGTATAGTAAAGTTTGGATTTCTTATACTAACGGATCTCACGAAAATTTTGTTGAGTTTTCTGTGATTGAAGTTTCAAATTTTGAGTTAGATCACGATGGATGATGGAATGAGGAGTGATAAAATCCTAAGCTTGTGTATTACCCATGGCACCCCAAGGCAATATCTAAGTAGTACCAAGAAGCTAAGCCTGGGGATGCCCTGAAAGGCATCCCCTCTTTCTTCTAGAAACCACCGGTAATTTTACTTGGAGCTATATTTTTATTCGTCACATATCATGAGTTTTGCTTGGAGCGTCTTACATCATTTTTGTCCTTGATTTATTTGGTGGTTACTTTGTCATAATAAACCTTGCTGGACACACCCATTTGAGAGAGCTAAATTATGCTATGATTTGTTAGAATTTCTCTTTATGCTCCACTTAAATTTTTTGAGCCATGGAATTGCTTAAGTACTTCACTTATATATTTTGAGCACGGTGGTGCTGTTATTTTGAAGAAATTTTCTGTCATGCTTAACTTATATTATTTTGAGAGTTGTTGAAATTTTTGAGAAATCCTCTCATGCTTCACTTATATAATTTTGAGATTTGAAAATTTTAAAGTAATTTGTCTACCCACCGTTTGCTATTTTCTCGAGAGAAGCCACTAGTGAAACTAATGGCCCCCGGGTCTACTTCACCTCATCTATTTGCAATCTCTACTTTGCTATTTGTGTTTATACTTCATTTGCTATTTTATTGTCAGATCTATATTATCAAAAAAAAACTTGCTGCATTCTTTTTCTATGAATCTTATTTGCATCTATCAATATATCCTTACTTTACCCACGAGGGATTGACAACCCCTCCATGTGTTGGGTTGTGAGGGTTTGCTATTTGTGTGCAGGTGCTGCTTACATAGTCTTGTGGTTCTTCCTACTGGATTGATACCTTGGTTTCATAACTAAGGGAAATACTTGTTGTCATTGTGCTACATCACCATTTAAGCTTGGAGTGAAACCAACGCAATTAGTGAGGGGTCACGGAGCAAAGTGGTCTTTGTGATGTAGGTGATGAAATTCCTCCCCAATCCATAAGTGGATGGGGCTGGGACACTTCCTACCCGTTGAGGAACCCCTTGTGGCTGAAGGACAAGTACAATGTTTCAGTCTAGTGGAACCATCACCGACGCAATACCCACACGCTTCCGAAGAACAGAGTGAAGGCCCTCATCCTTGAGATCAAGATCAAGGACAAGATCAACCTCATGATGGTAGTACACCAAGTGATGTCCTAGATCAAGCTCACTCCTCTGAGCAAGATCAAGATCAAGATCAAGACCAAACCCAAGATCAAGAGCAAGCTAAAGATCAAGGGCAAGCTCATGATGACGGTCAAGGTCACAGAAATGTTCCTCCTCAACCTTCCACGGAGGAGATTCTAGAAAGACGTGTCGCCAAGAATTCTGCCAAGCTTAAACATGAACAACACATCTTGGAGAATGTCTACGGTAGATTGAAGAGAGGGGTAACCACTCACGGGCAATTAACAAACTTTCGTGCACATCATGCATTTGTTTTTTGCATTGAACCCCTAAAGGTACAATAAGCGCTTGAGGACGTGGAGTGGCTTGAGGCCATGCATGATGAACTCAATAAATTAGAGCACAACAAAGTGTGGCGATTGGTGCCAAGACCAAAGGAGAACCATACCATCATGGAACCAAACAGATCTTTAAGAACAAGCAAGATGCTAACGATGTCGTCATTCACAACAAGGCAAGATTTGTCGCACAAGGCTATTCCCAAGTCGAGGGTATCGACTACAGTGAAACCTTCGCTCCCGTTGCTCGCCTTGAATCTATTTGCATGTTTCTTGCATTTGCTTCTCATCATAATTTCAAATTATATCAAATGGATGTGAAGAGTGCATTTCTTAATGATACCCTTAAGGAGTTGGTATATGTCAAGCAACCCCCAGGGTTCGAGGATTCCAAGTTCCCCAATCATGTATACGTTCTTGATACGTGCGTGGTATGAACACATTATCGAGATGTTGCAAGATCGTGGGTCTGAAATTGGGAAAAATGTTCCCACTCTTTTCACAAATAAGGTCCAAGAGAGCTTGTTCATATCAAAACTATATGTTGATGATATTATCTTTGGTTCTCCTAACAAAGCTTTTAATGAAGAGTTTGCCGCACTAATGATCAAAAAGTTTGAGATGTCTATGATGGGAGAGTTGAAGTTCTTCCTTGGATTTGATGTCAACCAACAAAATCAAGGAACCTTAAAAAATCAACCAAAATATACTCAAGACATGCTCACGAGGTTCAAGATGGATGAACTCAAACCGGCCAAGGCAAACACTCCCATGCAACTCAAATGCCAACTGGACTTAGATCCCAATGGTAAGGCTTTGGATCAAAAGGTATATCGCTCTATGATTGGTTCTTTGCTTTACCTTTGTGCATCTAGACTGGATATTATGTTGAGTGTGGAAATTTGTGCTTGATTTCAATCCGCATCAAAGGAAATTCACTTGGTGGCTGTCAAGCGAATCTTTCCATATTTGCCTCATTCCCCAAACTTTGGCTTATGGTATCCCAAAGGTGCTTCATTTGATCTCATAGTATATTCACACTCAGATTGGGCAGGAGACCGCGCGGAGAGGAAGTCAACTTCCGGAGGTCGCCAAGTCCTTGGTCGCTCTCTTGTAAGTTAGTCTTTAAAGTAACAAAATTGTGTTTATTTCTTGTCCACCGAGGCAGAATATGTTGCTACTGCAAGTTGGTGTACTCAGTTGCTATGGATGAGGCAAACTTTAGAGGATTATGGTGTCATGTGTGACAAAAATCCTCTTTATTGTGATAATGAAAGTTCTATATCAATCTCCAACAATCTAGTTCAACACTACAAGATGAAGCACATTGACATTCATCATCATTTCATCCAGGATCATACCAAGTGTGGGGAGATTGATCTTATTCACCTCAACACTAATGAACAACTTGCATATATTTTCAAAAAGCCATTGTATGAAGCAAGATTTCTTGAGTTAAGGCATGAGCCAAATATCATTGATTCGAGCATTGTGGATTGAAATTAGGCACACCCACCACTCTCATCATACTATCCGTTTAGATGTAGGCATGGATTTAGGGGGAGTGTTGTTCTCTCAATAAACTCTCCCTCCCCCTATTATGCATAAATCGATCAAGTCTTTAACATTAGTCTTCATTGATGACACTTGTGCTTCAAAGACTAGTTTTGGTCATGGTCCCAAGGTTAAAATCTTCGTTGTGCCATAACAATTGACTCAAACATAGGTTGCTTCGGCCACCGCCCCCTCGCGTTCATGTTTGGTTTGCATCTTTCTTGGATCTTATTCTCTATTGTTTCTTTTCCTTAAGATCCTAGGTGTGTGCATCCTTCAAGGGTGGGTCCTTTATTTTTGATTCTTTTACACCCATGTGGCATACCTCACCATTCTCAGTGCCACTATTCCATCCCAGGCCTTCCTCCTCTCACAAACCCTCCTTTTCCAATTGTACGCATCTTGACATGAAGATTGGTGTTTGTGGACAAGCAGTGCAGCCGGTTACTTAGGCGGTTCTGCCGCTTGGGCACCTCGCAGTACCGTCCGAGCGGTACAAGCGATGTGACCGACGACTCTACCACTGATCAACTGGGTTGTTCTTCTAGCCGGTTCTATCAACAAGTTTTCGGTGGTTCTTTTGTGGCCTCCCAGCTACGACAGCACCGCACGCAACCCTAGCGGTTTTACTAGGGGCGGTACGACTGCTCCTTGGAGTAGTATAACCGCTCGGAGGCTGGGTAGTTTATAAAAGCGTGCATGCTGAAGGGGTATTTGTTCTTCTCCTTCGTTCCAACCCCCCTCCTTCCCTAGCCGCCGGTCGCCGTCACCTTCGTCCCGGAGTACCCTCCGAAGCCCCAGATCCACGGGACTCTCTCGGATCTGCTCCGAGGAGGCCCCCTCCTCTCCGATCTCTTCCAATGGACACCGACAATGCCTTGTTCTCCTTCTTTCTTGGTTCCTCCCCAGGGATCCATCATTGTTAGGGCATTGCTTGTAGTCCCGTGTTTTTGTCCAAACTATTGGGTGGAAGAGATCCTAGTGTTAAACTCTATTGCTTGGGATAGTCTAGAAGTTAAAATATTGCTACATAGTTCGAATCTGCGTGTACCGGTTTCTCCTCAAAGTTGGGCTGCTTGTGCTCAGCGGTACAACCGCTTTTCTAGCAGTACAACCGCAGTAGTGGTTCAACAACCTAGTGGACCGGTTCAACCGAATTCTCTGAATCCTGTAGCACTGTTTCAATTCCTCTACTACATGGTCGATACATTCCTCCATTTTTGCGTACAATCCCCTTATCTTTTCTGGGTTTCTTGTGTGCTTCACACGTGCGTGTGTGCAGGTGGATTAGGTTCTCGCTCTTCTCCTCAATGGAAGACCAAGAAGCGAGCCCGGAGGCTCAAGCACACTGAGAACTATTCAGAAGAATAAGTTGTCATTCCCACCAAGGCACCTCGTCATGAGAAGTCCATGGCCGTTAGGAAAAGGCTGCTATTTCCTTGAGCAAATGGAAGCTACCATATTGAGAGAAGTTTCATATCCAGAATCCATATGAGGTCCCTGTTGCTCCTTGTTGGACCAATGCTCGGTTTTGAAATGAGATGGAGATCATGATTGTGCACGAGTTGTTTGATCACAACAAGAACTGCTTTGCCAAGCAGTGGACAACTGATCTTGATCACTAGAGGGCCAACACATATTACTTTGGTGAGACCTTGGCATTGTGCAAGGAGTTTGACTTGATTACGCTCATGTCCATCAATTGTGACTTTGATGTGCAGCTTGTTCATCAGTTATATGCCACTGTTCACTTCAGCATTGACGATGTCCGTTCCCTATCATTCATGTCCCGTGATGAGTTCTTCAGTATTCCTTGGAGGGTGTTCTACAATGCTCTAGGTTACGATGATATCGGTCTCTACGGCAACGGTGGCATACGTCCTCACAACCGTGCCTCTCCCATGAATAAGGAGGAGCTCGCCCCTCTATACATTCCGGGGTGGGGTATCATTGTTGAGTTCAAGGACCTGCTACAAGCTTATGATATCATGCACCAGGTCTTTCACAATGTGCTTATGTCCAAACTTAGGAATCAAGATGAGATTCAGGGCTATCTGGTGGACTTGGTTGTGGCTATGCATACTAAAGCTGGCTCTGGTGCTACTTTTGATGTGTCCAACTAGACGAGGGAGGAGATGTATAACATGGTCATTAACCGGAAGGTTCCTATTTATGCTTCGTTCGTCATGTGCTTTCTGAAGTCAGTTTGGGAATTTTGTGGGCCTGGTGAGGTGATGTTTTCTTGTGACAACCTTATCGTGCATGAGATCACATAGATCAGGAAGAAGAAGCATGCTCTGCCTCGCATTCCCCCTGATCAGCATGAGGATGTTTTTGCCACTTCCAGCGAAAATGATTTTGACCTCGAGGTTAGTGCCAAGCCCTCTTGAGTCACCAAGCTCATTGACAAAGTAAGGAAGACCTTTTGCCTTTAGGCTCATGTTTAGAATAAGCTCTATAATGCCCATGTTAACGAGAAGTTGGCCAAATGCACACAAATTCAGATTATGCGGGCTCTCAAAATTCAGACCGAGAGTGGTTCTGAGAAGACCATTACTCCCGAGGACAAGTATATTTACGAGCACAACACCTGGACTGGTGATGAGGCCTTGGGCCATTCTGCTGCCGCATCTTCTGCTCCTGCTACTGATTACATTATGGAGGACGATGACGAGCCTTAAAATGATGATGATGATGATGATTCTAAGGAGACCGAGGAGTCAGAGGAGGAGGACTGAGATCTAGGGTTCTAGCGTTGCTCTTTCCTTTTAGGTGTCTTGATGCCAAAGGGGGAGAGATTTCTATTAGGACGGGATTCGCATGGGTGTGGTTATTTGCAGTCGAACTTCTTATTACTTTTCAGTTGTGTTTATGGACCATATGTGGCGATTTTGTGCATGGTGTGAGACATGCGATCCCAACTTTATCTTAAGTTTATCTAGTTTGTGTCTCTTATATTTAGTAGAGCCTCCATATCTTTGGTTTCCTCTCTATTATGCTCTACTTATACATGTGCTTGTGGCTGTCTATTTTTATTTGTATTCTGTTATTGGTCTATTAGTTCAAGGGGGAGCTCTGTCACATTTATGGGCATATCAATGATGCACACTTCAAGGGGAGCTCCCTTTTTTACGACCATCAATGCAAATTGTGTAGTTGCTATCATCCACCAAAAAGGGGGAGATTGTTAGGTCATTTTCCTGCCTTAGTGTTTTGGTGATGATGGCAACTCATTATGCGATCTAATCATTTGTCAAGTTCTTCGAGTACCTCATTTTTGACACAAGATGATTGATCTTTTCCTCCAGACGAAAAATAACGAATACGGTGTTGTCTACGTGTTTATTTCTTTGGTCGTAGGGAACCCGTTCTATTTAGAGGGAATTCACATCGGAAGGTAGTGGGTGAATCAATGCACGTACACATCCTTTATCTCCCACCAAAGGTTCCTTACAATCTTTGAGAGAGGTCCTCATTTCTTTTCCCGTCACTGGTTTTCTCTCCTAGTAGTTGTACCGCTAGTTACATTGGTTGTACCACTAGGATTGGTACGTCAGGTATAACTACCACTCCATGAGTGAAATCCCGGAGTTGCTGCTCTTAGGGTGCAGCCCAGCGATTGTACCACTTCCTTTGGGAGGTTTTACCATCAAAGTCTGGCTAACGCTCGAGTGGCGGCCTCGGGCGGTTGTTCCTGCCTAGTACCGCCCCACCACCGGACTCGTATATGTTGTGGTGCTGTACTTTGGCGGTTGCGGGCTGGTAGTTCCAGTCATGTCTCTTTGACCGGTACTACCAGTGTCCAGGGTGGTTGTACCGCCCAGGACTTAGCCGCATCTTCGTATCTATTCCTAGTGGTTGCATCATGGCAACCACCGCCCCAACATCGCGCAAGGGTGCTTCCTCTCTGTTTCCAAGCGGTTGTTGGGCGGTGGTAGGGCAGTTGTTCCTGTTCTCTTGAGTGACATATACTACCGCCTGACCACCGGTTGTACCATTTGTTAGGGTTGGTGCGAATTATCTGTGTGCACCGGTTGTACCAATGCACACAGTAGTTGTACCACCTTGTTGAGAAAACGGCTGTAATGGTTGGAAATGGGGGGCACTATATAAAGTGGCGCTTCTTCCAGCTACCACTTTACCTCTGACCTCTCTCTCTCCACCATTGATGCCCTCCAAGCTTTCTGGCCCAATCTCTCTCTCTAGCCACTCAAACTTGTTGACTTACCATGGATTGATGGAGGAGATCTAGATCTACACTTCCACCAAAGGAAACTTGATCCCCCCATACTTTATTGTGTGGATTTTGTAACTTGGGTGTTTGAGAACCCTAGACGGAATAGGACACCTCAAAGCCATAGTCTATTGTGGTGAAGTTTCCTAGTTTCTTTGGGAGCCTCCAATTTAATTGTGGAGATTGCCCCAACCTTGTTTGCAAAGGTTCGACCACCGCCTTCAAGGGCACCACTAGTGGAATCATGGCACCTTGCATTGTGTGAGGGCATGAGGATAATACGGTGGCCTTAGTGGCATCTTGGGGAGCATT
Organism: Hordeum vulgare subsp. vulgare; assembly: GCF_904849725.1. NCBI lineage: Eukaryota > Viridiplantae > Streptophyta > Magnoliopsida > Poales > Poaceae > Hordeum > Hordeum vulgare. Next base: position 368,477,977 of record NC_058519.1, read on the forward strand.
GTGCCTCCACACCTCTCTAACAGAGACATACTTCCCCTCAAAAGGAAGGAACTTCAGAAACACATCCTTGTCTCCATTGGTTCCATTTGCGGTCACTTCTCACCTTTACTTTCACTTTTTTACTTGCTTGTTATTGTTGTTGTTAGAATCATATAGGTTGCGCACTTAGTTGCATACCCCCTCCTTTCCGGTTTATAGGGCTCAAATCTGAAATCTAATCAACCAAGGTGAACTGTGAGTGGATGGCACTAGTTTTAACTAGCCAATGAAATATTTCTCGCGTATTCAACTTCTGAGGCAATAAATGCAGAATCCTCCTTCTCATTGGACTTGCATGATGTATGTAGAAAAAGATGCATGCAAAGCCACTAATTTCCTTTCTCTAATCTTTGTGAATTAAGTATGGCGTGGGACTCAAAGCACTTTAACTCAATTAGATTCAAAATGATCCTAATATAATGGGAATCTGAAATTTTGAGATGAGCCCTATAAACTTGAAAGGATGGAGTGTCTATACAACCTATTTGTTGCTAAACTTAATTTGTTAAAGAAAAGCCGAAAATTGGTAGTTGCCTGTTCACTCCCCTCTAGTCAACCATATCGATCCTTTTGGAGTGCTTAATTAATATGCATGAAAAGAAGAAGTATCTTCTAAACTTAACAAGAATAAACATGAAACAAATTAAATAAAAACGAATTACGAGTGTGCTACCAAACAAATATGGTATCAAACACATATGAAAAACTAATTATGAGTGTGGTACCAAACACATATGAAAAACTAATTATGAATGAGCTAGGAAACACATATCCAAAATTGGTAAGTATATTAAAGATCCCACATAAAAATATAAAGATCCTATGAATAGTCTAGTATATAAATATATATATAAATGCTACTTGGGTCCAAAATGTATAGCATCATCCTGCTACTATCCAAGATGTGCGTGTAATCACCATGCATGTTGTAGTGGTGATTCTAGTAGGGAGGCTACTAGAGGAATTGTCAAGTTTGTATATTTAGTTAAAAGGAAGATGGTCAATATATAGTCATATCCAGCCTATGTAATGTGCCTATCTAAACTTGAAGCCTACCCTCCAAAATCCTATCACTCACATCCACTCCTATCTCTCATTGTTCTTTCTGGTGGAGAGACTGCATGAAGATATTTCCTATTTATAAAGAACATGCATCAGTCATTCTAAACAATGGCCAGACTTTAAACTTGTGGACAGATACTTGGGAAGGTGATACTAAAGCTATTAACAATTACTTTGAGGTGTTTTACATGCAACAATTGCAACACATTGATACTAAACATCAGTCATTCTAAACAAGGAGGAAATATACCATATGACAATTACTTTGAGGTGTTTAAATGCAATAATTGCAACATATTTTCTAATTAGGCTTAGTAATTTGATGTTTTGACCCTACTATCATTCTAGATTCGCCACTGCAGCATCCAACTACCATCGGGGAACTAACTCTAACCCTAAGCAAAATGAGAGGGGGAGGGGCGCCGGACTTACCGCGGAGATGCTCGGGGGCATCGGGCGGAGGTGGCGGCGGCGTCGGGCGGAGGCGGAGGCGGCGACCGGAAGGGCTGTAGCAACATCGGGCGGTGCGACGTCGGGGATCAAAAGGAGGATAGGGTGGAGTTGGGATCGAGAGGAGGACGAAAGGATGATAACTTTTTTTACTGCGTCGACCAAGAGCTGTTGAAACCGACTAGTGCTGGCGTGGGCTTAATGGGTATAATGTGCAACGTCGGGCCTAATTTGGCAACGTGGGCACTAAGAAAATATCTATGGACTGCGAATATGGCCGATGTCAGCACTATTTGAAAACATTAGTGGTGGCGTTGGTTAGAAATGGCGCGTCACAGACAAGAGTTGTGGCTAGCCATTTTTCCACTAGTGTACATACTGCATTCTCAATCAAATTGATTTTCTGATTGACAACAGTGACCAAGAAGGTTGACGGTTCACTGTCCATATGAGAGGTGTTTGTGGAGGTTGCATGCCTCATGTATGCGTACAAGTCAATATATTCAGGTATATAATTTTGCAGCCAACATTAGTTTCAATGATGTTTGATCCCTTCTATGTGATACACTTGTTTCATTGTATTTCAGGTTAAATTGAACACACATGCGCACACTTGCCCACCTGGAGCGAGGAAGGCCCAAACAACAAAATTAGCAAAAACTAGGTGGTTGGCAGATGCAGTCATGGATTGGATTAGAGTGACACCAACACTTGGTCCTACAACACTACACAAGAAGTTGTTTGAGAAGTATAAGATGAGTATACCGCACATGAGGATTTTTTTATATAAGTCACCCACTCAATACATAATTAATGGTCCATGAAATGATAGTTTTGCTTTGTTGTACGCATACAAAGCTAAAGTGGAGATGGCAAGTCCACACAGTGTTGTAGAGCTTGACAAGCATATTGTGGAGTACAAAAATAAGGGGAATACATTTCAAAGGGAATGCTTCAGGAAGGCTTTTGTTTGTTTCAAGGCTTGCTGGAAGGGGTTTCTGGATTGTTCCGCGCCTTATTTCGTTGTGGATGCAACAACTTTGAAGGGAAGATTTAGGGAACAACTAGCAGCTGCTTATGCAATTGATGCACATAATAGTCTTTTTCTAGTGGCATATGGTGTGTTGGATATGGAGTCATATGAAGGTTGGGTGTGGTTTTTGAAGAATTTGTGCAACATCATAGGACAATAACCGGGATTCTCTAAACACACGTATGCGTGCAATGGTTTAGAGACTACGGTAGGTGTAATATTCCCTGGAGTTGAGCAGAGGGAATGCATGACACACCTAGCTACTAATTTTACAAAGAAATTCAAGGGTAAAGTGTATGATGAGAACCAATGGCCAGCATCACACACTTGCAGTCTGAGGAAACATGAGCACCACTTGAGAGATTTTATGCTCAAAATGCTGTTTTGAAGGAATACATGGAAGAGCATCGTGGAATAATGCGGTCAAGAAGAAAATTCAATGAAACATGTAAGGTAGACTATATGACCACTAACCTTGCCAAGTGTTTCAATTCAAAAATTAAGTGAGTGAAAGGGCTTATGTTGTGGCAAGCATTTGACAAAATTAGGCAGATGATCATGATAAAGATGGATTTGCATAGAAGAATTCCAGATACACAATATGGTGTCCATGTCATAGTCCCGTCTGTGATAAAGGCATTGCGTGCTAGGGTAAGAAGATTAAAGATAAAATACATTAGACGATCAACTATAGATAATGGTAGGTACCCAATGGATTTAACTAATAAGACATGCAACTATAGATAATGGCAGATCCTTGGGCAGCCATGCATACATGACGTGTTTTTCATGACCAACATCGGTGCTGAAGCTGGAGAGGTTGATTAGTATGTGTCTGAATACTTCTTTGTTGTGAAGTTTAAGACAACATATGCTAAGAACGTGCCTCCATTGCTGGTTTTCAACTATTCAAGCCACATCTCGTGATAACTTTGAACAAATGGCTATTGCTGGTTTTCAAGCGCTAAAAGACGATGACAGATTAATTCAACTTGTGGCACCTGAAGTTGTTTGCCCATTGGCCATCACATGTTATGTTACTGGAAGTACTCCTTCAGTGCCTCCATTGAGAGAACCTGTTGTGAAGCCCAAAAGAACAAAGGGAGTGGATCTAGCAAGTAACCCAACAAGGAACACAAGGAGCAAGGTGGTGAATCGAGCAAGAAACACAAGGAGCGAGAAAAGGATTGGAATTTGAATTTGAACTTCGAAATGATGTGAGCTTGAACTTTGTTATGTTATGTACCTTTCGATTTTCTGAACTTGAGTTGGAAAATTGTAATGTTGTGAATTCGGATTTCGGTAGGAACAGTTTGATATTGGTGTGATGCAAAGCTACTTTTGTGATGTAGTTTGATTTTTTTTTGTTGGGCATGAAAAATTCGTTCCAAATGAGCTCTAATGCTAGGATAGATAGCCCCATTTCTTAGCAATTTCTTGACCTTCTCTAAATGAGCTAAGAAAATTAACCTTGACCCAATATAGGGTCCACGCCCAATATGGGATCATTTGGATAAGCTATGCTATGGTTGACCCTAAACCCTAACTCATTTTCCTTTGAAAACCTTGCAAACTTGTTGGTGATAGCTAAGATTTGTGAAGGGAATTTCATTAACATATCCATAGACGTTCTCCCTTAGTTTTCTTAGCAACATAGTAACATAAAACAATGATATGCACAAGTTTCATATTTTTTGATTTTTCAAAATTAGTTATGCTCAACCCTGATCGCCGGAACCCTTTCAAAACCCTTCAGAACCCCTCAAACCCCTCTCAAAACCCCGCATCATCCCAGCCATTGGATCGCTGTTTGGGGACGGTATGGATTAGATGCTAGATTTAGACATGGTTGATCCGCAAGAGGTGACTGGATTGGCTGGATTTGGTCGGGTGTTCCATGGCCCACATGGCGGCGGTAGAAGAGGGACAAGCAACAGGAGGCCCCGACAGATGAGCCACTAAATCTCACTCGTGCCTCTGCATTTCCCCCTTTCTACCTAAAACCTCGCTTGGCATACCTCATCGACGACGAGCTCACTCCCCCACCACGTCTCCAGACCTAATATTGAAACTGAATATCATATGAACTACTAATAAAAAGAAGGGAAGATCATTTTTTTCTAGAAACTTTTACAAACAAAATTCATATCATGTTGAGTAAATTCCATGGGGTTAAAAAGATGCCACATCTTGACTAGATTCCACGGGTACAAACTTGCACAACAACCCATCATATTTGGAGATCTCTATATTATCTTATATCAGTTTATCTTATCTACATAGCAGAGAGATAGTAAAGAAATGACAACAATGATAAGAGCCACCATGTATCAGTTTTTCTCTTGCGCCTTCAAATCAAGTCCTCATATGACTCTCGCTCTCTCTTCTCCATCAATTCATGGCTCCACCGCCGCATGATCAAATATGGCCAGATCACTCTCTAATTTAAACTTATCATTGTGATAAATTCTCCTTTGTTCCGTAATAGTACACTTCTGGTCAACAATCAATCTGTTTTACTAGCTAATTCAACACCCAAATTAGCCGCCTCCTCCTCCAAGGCCATCTTCTCTCTACCCAACTAGAATGACTCATATTGGTATGCAATATACCGAGGATCACACGCCTACGTGTTAAACTGAATAATCCATCCAAAGTTAATTAACACTACAAATTAAACAAGGGATGAGTGAGATAGGCCGCGAGCACTAACTACCTGAACCTCCTCCAGATCTGGTGTAGGTGAGCGTTATCAAGACATGATCGAATCACCAACCTCGCTGCTATAGCCACCGTGAACGAACATTTATCACGATGGCGCCTATGAAATTAGGTGTTTTGATATGATTAAGGGAAAGGGTCCATAAGCGCTTGAATAAGAAGGATCATGATCTGAGAGCTTACTACAAAATGTCAAGCAACTCTCGGTGGCTGTCATTGATGTGGCATAGAAAATCCAGATGGTGGGGAGGGAGTGTGGGTGGTTGCTCCATGTGTGGTATGTTGGTATGGAGGGACAATGAAGGAAGATAAATAATGAAGGTCTCGTGGTGGACGTGCACCGAAGCTAGCTGCTGGTCGGCACCGGAATCAGATCTAGTGATGCGGGTAAGCTTCTACCATGGCTATGGCTGCTCTATGGGGAAGGTGCTCGAGGTTGTGCATGGTCGTCCATTGATAAATTATAGAGACAACATATCCCACCTGTCATATGCAACGCCGACCCACTTTTCATAAGCTGCCAAGGTCCCACGTGTCATAAGCTGCCTACGCCCCACCTGTCATAAGCTGCCTTGGCTCCATGTGTCATAATCTTCCACGACCCCACAAGTCAGGATCTTAACGCATCGACACTACAGTAAGATATTGGCCAGACCCCACCCACCAGGGTTTCAAGCGGAACCACATGTCATATGTCGCATGTACCCCGCATGTCAGGATTCTACCATGTCAGTACTATGGTGAGAGAGAGTGGAGCAACCCCACATGTCAGGGTTCTACTAGGCCAACAATGTGGTGACAGAGAGTGGAGTGACCCCACATGTCAAGATCTCACGCCGCCCCACTAGTCAGGAGGTAACGGTCGAAGGATTTGACAGGACGGAAGAGCTCCGTTTGGGATTTTGTGAGGAGTTGGTGGAGTAGGGAGGGCAAAAGTGAGCAACGTGAGTTGCAGGGGGTAAAACTGAGCAGGCCAAAGCAACGAGGGGCAAAAAAATAGAAACCCATTTGATTAACTCAACTAATTATCATGAACATAGTCTAAATTTTCTTTGCAAATTATGTTGTAGATCAAGGGCTCGCGCTGTAGCTTTAACACCCAAGATGCAATCCTATCCTTATTCTGGCACAAAGGCTTCAATAGGGATATAAGCACATCTCGTCGTATTGCAAGAATGGATATAATTAAAAGTACATGTATAGAAGAGATGGGTATATGGAATTGGCTTACACTCGCCACAAGATACAACATTAATAACACAATAAAACAATATACTCAATCACTATGTAGAAGAGCAGGGTCCGACTACGGACAAAAACAAACGATAAAAGAAGGATGTCCATCCTTGCTATCCCAGGCTGGCAGCCTGGAACCCATCCTAGATCGATGATGATGAAGAAGACGAGACTCCAAATAACACAATCATCATGCTCATGTCAAAGTATCACTTTACCTGTACCCGCAACTATTGTTGTAGTAATCTGTGAGCCAGAGGGACTCGAATATCTCATTTCCAAAGGTATCAATACTAGCAAAGCTTAATGGGTGAGGTAAGGTTAAGTGATGAGGTTGCGGCAAGCAACTAAGCATTTATTTAAGTGGCTACCTTACGATTACTAGAATAAAAGGGGGGATGATCTATGCATAAACGGACGTGAACTAATAATGATCACGAAGTAATCCTGAACACCTACTTACGTCAAACATAACCCCACTTTGTCCTCTTCCGGATGCGGAACTCACAAGAAGAGACATTCATAGTTACGCACACAGTTGGCAAGTTTTAATTAAGTTTACTTCAAGTTATCTAGAACTGGATGTTAAACAAAGTTTCGAAGGTGCCACATCACCGCGGGCATGGATTTTCAAAAGATTTAACCCTATAGGGGTGCTCCAACTAGTCCATCACAAACTAACACACGCTACATCAGAAACCTCGACCGTGGAAATCCCGTGATCTCCTCGGATCCCTAGTGGAAAACCTCAACTTTGAGATAGCCCAAAGTATCCTTGGAATCCCTCGCACAAGATGTTCGAGAAAGGTAAAATAAATCCAGCAAGGTCGCCTGACGTGTCGAGGATCCCGATGGGAGCCACGTATCTCGTTCTCAGGACACGACGGATAAGCGAAGCGTACGGTGGCCTCATATCCATCTCCCGAGTTGCCCTGGGTTGGCCCAGCACGATGCTCTATTTTGGACCAGCGCTAGTAGCACTGGCCCCCTATATTATGTTGAATTACTCCTCGGGTTCATGAAGCCCTATGTTTTTCAGTATTATTATGTTGGGCAAATATAGTACCAATGTTGGGCCTTACCAGAAGAGTTTTATCCCAAAACAAAAATCAAGGGGTCTCCATAACAACCACAAGCATGTTAGGAGCGCTCAATATGGAACTTAACACGGGTATCCGAAACTAAGGTGGCAAAGGTGGAACAAAACACCAGGTTAGAAGGCCAAGCCTTCTACCTTTTACCAATTATATAAGTGCATTAAATTAAATAGAAAGTATATGGTGATATGACAAGCAACCCATGTTTTCACATGGAAGAAACTACACCTACGACTAGCAACACTATAAGAAGCCTGAGCAATCAGTATCATAGCCAAACAGTGGTTTGCTGGGTTGTGGAAAGGTTAGAGGGTTTTCATGGCAATGTTGGGAGGCTTATTAAACAGGTGATAGGCATCGAGACATAGCGAAAGAAACGAGACAAGTTGCATGGCAATGATAGTAATGGTATGTAGGAAAATGGTATGTAGCAAAACCTATCTTGGAAGAAGAACGAATCCACGAAGTAGATGAACCAACGTAGTTGAACAGATCCGCACACTCCGACACGCTTGCGGAACTCTATCGAGAAGAAGCAATCCGGAAACAACAATCAACACACGATAAACACCACCACATATTCATGACAAGATGCACAATCAAATATGATGCATGTCCATTTCAATTATGCACGACATGACAAAGCACAACAATCAACTCCTACACATTAAATGAAGCTCAATATGCAACGAGTTGCGTATTGACGCAACTCCATGTTCAAATATTTATTTCACTCTCGTTTAGGTACTCGTCAATATTAAATGTTGTTTAAACATGGCAAGAGGTGAAGCATAAATAAACTACACTAGCTAGGCATTTTAAATGAGGTCGGAAACAATATATAGCATTTCCAAAATGACCCCATGTGGTAATTTCGAAATCTGTCCAGATCTGAAGTAAACACATTTTATATTTGTTAAACAACAAATTAAAGCGGAGCATGTGATTCTATACGCCATTCTAGTCGTTTTACATATATAGATCAACTAAAATGGAGCTATGGTCTAAAAGATATGAGCAACACAAGAGGATATGCCACGAATGCAAAATTCATGCAAATGACAGCCACAACATGTTAAAACATGGATGCACAAGATATTATGAGTCTACATGAAATTCTAGCAAGTTTAAATGAGGTCGGAATAACACATAACAAATCCGGGATGTCTCCATATGAATTTTGAATTTGCTACACATCTGCCTAAACATAATTTTAGAGTTGTTAAACAGGAAAAAAAATGCTACCATGTTATTCCACACATTTTTCTAGACAAGTTAAATATGTGAAACATTTTAATCGGAGCTACAGTTAATTAGTTCTGAATTAAACCATTTTAGCATTGGGATCTATGCAAATTAAATGAAACAAAAAGTTAAACGTTTTAAACACATGTGAGAGTTGGATATTGTGAAACTACACAAAATTCTAAGCAATTTACATGTTGAAGTCGTTTTAATCCGGTGCACGGTTAATTGGCTACAAATTAAATCATTTTAATATGTCGTTAGGCAAAACAATGCACGCAACACGTTTAAATATTTTTAACATGCATGAAAGTTGCAAACTATTAATCTACATAAAGTTCTCGTCATTTTACGTATCTAAGTAGTTTTCATCCAATCCATGGTTAAATAGTTATGGACAATTTAAAAATATGCAACTTTCTGTACTTCGCAAAGTCTTGGAAATGGTTAAATTTGTTCCGAGAAAAAAAACAATGGGCCGAAATTGTACATGGGCCTAACACAAACACATGGGCGACATATACAATATTGCGCATGCAGCAAAGGATAGTGAGGCGGCTGCTCAACAGAGTGGCCTTGGGCCGGCCGGGCCAAGTGACCGGTTGGAGCAGAGGAGGCCGACTAGTCGATGCAGCTGGACAAATTGAAATCCATCCTCCCATAGATCATATCAGAAGAACAATCGGCCTTTGTTGGGGGGAGGATTATCACGGATAACATAATATCTGCTTACGAGTGTCTGCATTTCATGAAACGGAGTAAATCGAAGAGGAATGGGTTCTGTGCCTTGAAACTGGATATGATGAAAGCATATGATTGATTGGAATGGGACTATTTGAGCACCATGATGACCAGACTGGGGTTTGCACTAGCTTGGGTAAATATTATTATGAAGATGTTTAGCTCGGTTACTTTCTCGGTCTTACTAAACGGGAAGAAACTTGATCAATTCACCCCTACGAGAGGGATTCGACAGGGAGATCCATTATCACCCTACCTTTTCTTGCTGGCAGCAGAGGGCCTTTCGTGCCTCCTCAAAAACCACAATGAGTCATCGCCTATCTACGGAATTAAAGTGGCACCAACGGCTCCGCCGGTTAGTCACTTACTTTTTGCCGATGACAGCCTGCTGGTCTTCAAGTCTAGTAGCGAGGGAGCTACTATGGTATCTTCTTTGTTGGAGACCTACTGCATGGCCTCTGGACAGAAAATCAACCAAGCCAAATCTTTGGTTTTCTTCAGTAAAGGATGTGCACCCGAGGTGAAGGAGGCTATCAAAAACATTCTTAATGTGCAGAATGAAAGTCTGAATGAAAAATATTTGGGGATGCCCACAGATGTGGGTAGCAGCAAAAATGGGGCTTTAAAATACCTAAAAGACATAGTTTGGAATAAAGTTAAAGGCTGGATGGAGAAAATCTTATCTGCAGGGGGGAGGAAGTACTTATCAAATCTATTGCACAAGCTGTTCCAGTCTTTTCCATGGCATGTTTCAAACTACCTCGTGGACTATGTCTCCATATCAATTCTATTATAAGGAAATTTTGGTGGGGCAGCAAAAATGGGGAAAGAAAGACGAGGTGGGTTTCGTGGGAAGTGATGACACGACCTAAATACGAAGGAGGACTAGGGTTTAGAGATGTGGAACTGTTCAATCTAGCCCTCCTTGCAAGACAGGCTTGGCGCATGCTTAACTCTCCGGAATCCTTAAGTGCCAGAATCCTAAAGGCACGCTATTTCCCTTCAACTTCGATTTTGGATGCTGAGCTTGGAAACAACCCATCACAGATATGGCATGCAATCATCGAAGGAAAAGAAGTGCTCAAGATGGGCCTGATCAAGCGGATTGGAGACGGCAACAGTACAGAGATTTGGAACCAGAACTGGCTCCCTAAGGAAGCATCAATGCGACCAATCGCGTGCCTTACGCCTCACCGCCCGACACTGGTAGCAGAACTCATCGACCAAACTTCAGCTAGATGGCAGGGGGAACTGATCAATTCAACGTTCTTACCGTTAGATGCTAACATGATTCTCAACATTCCCCTCAGGACAAGACAATATGATGATATTTGGGCCTGGTCGCAAGAGAAGAAGGGAGAGTTCACTGTAAAGTCATGTTATCGCATGCTCATTACAACCAAACTTCGACGGGAGGCCTGGCTCCAGGGACGCGGCGGTCCAGCGGACAGCACCAGAGAAAAGAGATGCTGGGACACTCTGTGGAGGATTCAGGTTCTGTCAAAGATCAAGGTCTTTCTGTGGCGACTTGCACAAAGTTCCCTGCCCACAGCAGATGTTCGTCATCATCGGCATATGGCACCCTCCCCATCCTGTGCGATATGTGGAGCAGAAGATTCTTGGCTCCACTCTCTTCTTACCTGCACAATGACGCGGTGTGTTTGGGTGCTACATGACCAAGAGCTAGTCGAGCATATGCTAGCTACAGCGGAACCAGACGCACGTTCATGGCTTTTCAGTATGATAGCGTCGGTTTCAGCGGTGGAGTTGGTCAAGATCACGGTCACACTATGGGCTATCTGGTTCGCGAGACGGAGATTGATCCACGAAGGAGAACATCAAAGTCCATGGGCAACACACTCCTTTATCAACAGATTCATAGCTGAATTGGAAGTGACCAAGGCAAAAGCACCTATATCACGTGCTAGATCGGTGCAATCTAATGCTCACACATGGATTCCGCCTCCCGCGGGATGGACAAAGGTGAATGTCGATGGCGCAGTTTGCCAAAACTCCCCCATATGCGTTGTTAGTGCAGTGTGCCGGGATGATCAAGGCATTTACCTGGGTTCATCAGTTGTTGTCTTCCATGGATTAACGGATCCTCATATTTTGGAAACATTAGCTTGTCACGAAGCACAGTCTTTGGGAAGGGATCTCTTATTACGGAAGGTAGTAATGGCGTCTGATTGTCTAAATGTGGTTAAAGAAATCAACTCAGGATCTTGTGGTGTCACAGCCCCCATCATCAAGGAAATTAAGGAAGGGACGATTGACTTTCAAGACATATCCTTTGCTCATGAAGGTAGATTATCCAATATGGAAGCTCATCACTTAGCTAAACATGCTTTGCATCTGGGAGAGGGACGCCATGTGTGGCTTCTCCAACCCTTTGATACTACCCTTATCCCTGTGATTCATATTAGTGATCAATAAAGCAGTGTTTTACCCCTCAAAAAAAAGATGGACCGTGGCGAGGCCAAGCCCATGCGGGCGAAGGCGATGGTACACCGGCTCGGGCGGCGGCCCACACGGCGGGGCCTAGGCGGTCGCTACAGTGGCGTCGCCTCGCTCGTTCTCGAGCGGATGACCACAGTCAGCGGCGCTATGACGGGGAACGGCCGGTGAGGACGAGTGTCAGCGCCGTCGATGGCCAGATCTGGGCAAACGCACGCGGTTCAGAGGCCAGGGAGGCCAGATCCTTGGACTCCGGCAAGCGTCCGACGGCGGCACGGGCAGAGGGGTCCGGCGGCGAGGTTAAGCGGCTTGGGACGGCCGGCGGGGCGATGTGGTCCAGGATGAGCGGCGGTGCTCGGCGAGGCGCTACTGCTGGCAAGCGACGGCGAGGTCTTGCAGCAGGCCGTGGACGGCGAGCGTGAGGGATACGGGGCGGTGGGGAGCTGTGGCTGGCGCGGGAGTTGAGGCACTAGTGACGCGGCGGCGGTTCAGCCCTGATCGGGCCCAGGGCAGGCCAAATCCGGGCCTGGCGCGGTGGAGACTGGTGGAGGGTGGAGGGGGCGACGAGTGGCTGTAAGAGAGAGGGGCACTGATCTCGATGGGGATTAGGGTTAGGACATGTTTGGCAAGAGTAGAGGGCTATTTATAATAGTTTTAGCTAGGGTTTGGGTTTTTTGCTCGTTTTCGGGCCGTTGGATCATGATCCGACGACCCCGATCGGAGGGGGTTTGCTAGGTGGGTTGGTGGGCTGTGTAGAGTGAGATGGGCCAAGAAGAGAGGGAAGTGGCAGACCATGACACGAGGTTTAAATGCGAAAATGTCCGACCAATAAACCGACGACGGTGCCGCTATAGATGACCGTTTGGGTATCAAATGGATTCCGATTGCAACGAAATTTGGCACGCAATCTACCTACACGATAATAAGACCGCACATCCACTTTCAACACAATTTGAGAATATTTTATATGCACTTTTAAAAATAATATTTTATGTGTGTGTAGTTGGTCTCGAAATGGTCAACCACAAGAACATGAATGTGGGGACCCCGACTTACGAGTCAAGATCGCCGAATGATCATGCTCAGTGATCCCAGAGATCAATGTTCATCGAACACATAGAAACTGAATATTAAGAGTCTCACATCCATACATACCGTTTGATACAATAAATGACCATTTCGTCGAGTCTTACATATATAGGGCCTTATAGGCCAACACACTAACTGGACCAATAGCGGAATTATTGGTTGAAAGCGTGAACCCATGGCATCAGCCTTAACCCACAGGCATTTTGACTGGGAAGCGTCTTAGCTCGCAAAGCGTCACCGAGTTAATCTTCACCATATCCTGTTCTTTCATACCTAGTGAATGAAATAACCAGTGGCAAGCCAATGAGTACTTTTGATTGTACTCGCAAATAGCCCATGAAATGAACAATGAAAGTGAAGGATAACAATAACATGCATCTTTGGTGGAATTCAGCTTAGAAGATTGATCATGAAATATGCATCAAGTTAAAGAATTACTTTTGAAGAACAGGTTACAGATATCAATAACCGTCGAGGGTTGAACCATCCGGGTTCACCCTATATGCCAAGTCACCGAACTTGGTCATATCATTACTTCCATAACAACACCTTTTTCATCACCACACACACACACACTTGGTTTATGCGGAAATAACTGGACGTAGTTTAAGCAGGATTACCCAACTGTCCTTGACCGTGGACACGGCTATTCGAATAGTTTTACACTCTACAGAGGTAGTACGCTGGACCCCCGAGATCCGGGAAACTTCCGTGTCATCCACGACTAGCGGTATATAACATACCCGAGGAAAGTACCAATCAATGCCTTTCCCCTGACGATACTAGACAAAGAGGTCCACTCGATTGGCTCTTTGCTAGCACCGACCAGAGTAATTAACATAGCCCCGTCCCATAAGGAGTAACATGGTCGTACTGGTAAGGTTGGGACGGTCGACACATCATAAATCTAATCCCATTTCCGAAACCATACTCACACAAATATCGGGTGCTCCAGTTCACAAAAATTGGCCACCTAACTCATCATCACCCTCGGGCATTAGTGGCACCCGACGGGTTTTTTATAAACTCTTGATTTATGTCATCGACATGCTCATGATAATACTACTTTCAACTTTACTTGTCAACATGATATTAGCATGACCCTCAAGAGGTAGGATCAAGCTTAATGCATGTGCTCCGGGGGAGCCATCGGTAAAATCATATCAAATGATTACCGGCACTTATGATCATATGCAACGGAAAATACTTGCTATTTTGACATGCAAAGTAACATATGATCAGTCATGGTAAAAGGGCTGCTTGCCTTTCTCACGTAAGTCCTCGGGGTCTTCGAGGTCTTCCGCTCCAACTCCGAGTACTCCATCTACTCGTCAACTATCGTCGGAAACAACCACGGTAAGCCACACAATAGGCAGAAATAAAAATGCCACAAAAATAGAAGTTATATTTTTCTAGGACCTCTCTGGTCATAAGAAAAATACCTGAAGCTTGGCATAGGAGGTTTGGATCATCAAGGATTTTTGAATGGATGAAAGGAGGAATAGGTGATTATTGAAGAAGCATACAAAAGTCATTCTGTTAAAAATGAGTGGAGGCACTCAATAAACAGAGCATGATTTTAGAAATATTTAGGAAGTTGTTTCACTAGATTTGGAGTTTATACGAATATTCTAGAGATTTTCTAATACTGGATAAATAGCAAAAAGGGGCTATTTATCTATAGCAACAGAAATATGGTAAGCAAAAAATGTTGAATCAAGTTAGGAATTTAGAACAATATTCTAGGAGTCTCTCGAATTTGGAATCACTCCATTTGGAGTTGATTTGGAACCTATATCATTTTTGAAAGGTGGGACAATTATATCTAGATTTGGATTTGAATAATAACACTACAGAAAATCTTCTTGGAAAAATGTGCAAGCACATTAGTGGATAGAGCTTGAATTTAGGAACCTGTAGAAATTTGAATCATTAGAATCGGAGCTAAAATTAATTTATAATGGATTTTTGAATATAATCCAAAATAGGAAAAATAGAAAAGGCTCAGCCTCGGGGGTTATCTTAGGCCCAGGATGCAGAACAACCATCGGGCCGGCCCATCAGCACGGTCGCACGAGCGAAGGGCCACGGTGGAAGCGCATCGACAGGAATACGCCTTCCTCTAGGGAAGATGGTTTTTCACCAAATCCCGTCTCCACTTAACCTGGCAGTGGGGTCGCGTGGCTGCGACTTAGGCTGATGGGTGGGCCAAGGAGGATAAAGAGCCCGCTGGCAGGAGCTTCTCCTTCCTCCCGCCTCTGCCGACCGAAGGGAGTAGAGGGTGCCAGCGCCGCTCGCCCTCCCGGAGTCGTGGGGAGGCGACGACCTGGAGGGGAGGAGTGTGCCGCGCACCCCAGGGATGGATCCGGATGCTGCCAGCGCTTGCCAGGGAGGATGGCGGCGACGGCCCAAGCCGGGGAGCTTGATTCGGCGGCGGAGATCAAACTCCGGAACGCCAGGAAGATGGGTGGAGGCCTTGGAGGGACTAGGGAAAGCTTAGAAGGGGAGGAGAGGGCTCGAGAGAGCCGAATTTGGAGCGAGACCACGGCGGCACCTTGCGGACATTGGAGAGGAACAGAGCTCTAGAGGGAGATTGGGGAGGTCCGGGAGATTTCTAGGGAGAGGGAAGATCATGGGAGAGCCAGAGAGGGCTCGGGGAAGAGGGAATAAGAGGGGAAGAGAAAGAGGGAGCTCGGGAGCTCCTGGAGCTTTGGTGCACGGCGAGAGCAGGCGTGCCAGGGGATATTTGGCCGATTCTATGCGTCGGGATGGGTTGGACTGGTCAATGGGAGCGCCCTGGCACGCTGGGACATGCTACCATGGAGGGACCCGAGCTGCAGAAAGAGAAGAGGATGCAGAGCACCACCATTGCATGCTGCTAGTGTGGTCACCATGTTCACTCGTGTCCATAGTATTGCAATGACCAGTCAAACATGTCCAGCATGCAAGGTGCACATGGAGGAGAGTAACTCTGGAGTTTGGTAGCTAGTAGAGGTTGGTTGAATAGGTTTGGACTCTGATCAAGTTTGCAACAGCAAACCTGGGGCTGGCATAAGTGGTTTTCACACGAAGGGATGGGAGGTGAAACTATGTCCTGGAGCATCTGGTATGGAAGGACTACACCACTACAAAATTTCAGCTCAAGCAAAAAAGTGTAGCTGGCACTTGCTATACAAAGCTACCTTTCAACCATAAATCAATTTGAGGATGTGCTGCTCATTTTCTCCACATGAGCATGCCATCTCTTGGCTTGAAACAATGCCTTGGGATGCTAGGCACCCTCTAGAAAGAGATGGGGGCTTTGGCTTAAGCAGAAGTGAGGCAAGAGGGTAAAATAGTGCTGCCAAGGGTGAAAATGAGAGGTAGTTACAAAGGGTCTCTCTCCAATATTTGTCCAGTGGCCATGGGAATGTTACTGGAGGTAAAATGTAACTAGAGATAGATGTGGTAGAAAGTTGAGCTTAATGGTAAAACTGGAAGGGGTCAAAGAAGCCAAATTAGTGAGTGCACACAAGGTATTTGATCTGTGATTAGGCCATCAGATGAAATCCAATGGCTATGAAACTTAACATGATCAAATGATAGATGAAAATAAGCTTGCATACCAAATTTGGGATTTGCTGGAGAAGTTTCCCAATGTAGACTTGGAAAACCCATGAAATGGGAAGAAATGGCTTTCTGCTTACAAAACTATTCAAATCAATTGCCACAAATTTAATATTTGGTGTGGGGACATTATTTGAGCATTAGGGCATGCACAAAAAGTTTGGGGTCAGTTGGAGAAACTTTATAATGTAAAGTTTCCCAAAGTTAGAAACCAACAGAGAGGGTTTTGAGGGGCTTGAGACAAGTTCCTCTATTCTCATTGATGCACCAAGTACATTATTGGAGTATTAGAACATGTCTACCAAATTTGAGCACATTTGGAGATACTTGACAATGATGAGTTTCTCAAATTTGAATCTGGACACATAGGGTTTTAGAATAATTATGGGAGTCAAATCAACTTGGATTGATTTGAAACTTGGCAAGATCATCAAGCATATCATAGGTGACATGCTGGAATTTAATGAGAATATTTCTTATAGAAATATTCCAAAAGATTGAAATAGGCAGGAAGGGTTTTGGAGGGGTTTGCCCAATATTTTGAACATGACCTTGTGTTGAAACTCATATATATGGAATAAATATATCCACTGAGTTTCCTTGAAATTTCTTAAATATTTTGAAAGCAATAAAAATAAATTTCCTTCATAAGAGACCACTTATGGCCTCACAGAAAGGCATTTAAATAAAAAAACTTTTAAAATAATAATATTGTGGTTTTTGGAAGACATTTTGATAATAGGTTTTAAATAAAATAATTGGTGCCAAATAAATTCCCTAATTGGAGGACTTGTAGTACAAATCTCATCTTAGGGGTTTGAAAGTTTAATTCAAAGAAATGCTTTTTGGTGAAAATAATATTTGGTAAAAATAGATACTGGTCCTAAACACATGGCATGATCATTAGGCAGGAGAACATGGGCTAAGGAGGTGAGTTGGACAATAGCAAGAATTATTGGGGAGCAACCACACGCATACAAGCAAGCAGGCCAACAATAGTCACTTCAAGCATTCACAAATTTTTTAATTGGTCCTAATTTTTGAAATAAGTTAATTAGTGAGGAAAGCTAAACAGAGGGTGTTACAAGGAAGAACCGGCAACTAATAATGGATGCAATTTTTGAAAAATGATGGCAACGGAGTGCCGATGCAATTGGGATGATGCTTATGATGCGATGATAAATGCGGCAAACAAATAAATCACACGACGACAATGGAATAAAAGGTGAATCTTCTAGAGTGTCACTTTCGGGCTGTTACAGTAGCTCCCATGAATTTTAATGCGTTCCTAGAGAAAACTAAGTTGAAAGATGTTGGAAGTAACTATGAAGATTGAGTCCGTAATCTGAGGATTGACTTCATTGCTTCACACAAGTCTTATGTCCTTGATGCACCACTCGGTGCGCCACCCCCTCCAGCGTCGTATATGGATGTTATGAATGTCTAGCAGACACGTTTGAATGACTACTCGATAGTTTAGTGTGACATGCTTTACGACCTAGAACCAGAGATCCAAAGATGTTTTGAGCACCACAGAGCATATGAGATGCTCCAAGAGTTGAAACTGGTTTTCAAGGCTCATGCCAGAGTTGAGAGGTACGAATCCTCTGACAAGTTCTTTGGCTGCAAGATGAAGGAGAACAACTCAGTAAGTGAGCATGTGCTCAGAATGTCTAGGTACTACAATCGCTTGAATTAGTTGGGAGTTAATATTTCAGATGAAGTAGTGTTTGGCATAGGTCTTGAGTCACTGCCACCTAGATATAAGAGCTTCGTGATGAACTATAACATGCAAGGGAAGGAGAAGATGATCCCTCAATTGTCCGTGATGCTTAAAGCTGTGAAGGTAGAAATCAAAAAGGAGCATCAAGTGTTGATGGTGAATAAGACCGCTAGTTTCAAGAAAGGTAAGGTAAAGAATGGAAACTTCAAGAAGAATGGCAAGCTAGTTGTCGTTTGATAACCCGCAAGTTTAGGGGATCAAAATAGTCTTCACATGTAGTATTAGACTCTATTTTATTGATTCGACAGAAGGGGATCCAAAGAATGTTTATTGGTCTTAGCACTTGAGTTGTCAATTCAACCACACTTGGGATTTATCTCTATAGAAAAAGTTTAGGAGCACAACAAAATAGTAGTAGTAAAAGTAACAGTAACAGTAACAGTAACATCAAAAGATTTTATAGTGATGTAATAGTAGGAACAACAATTGTAACTTATCAAGTATCAATATACGAAAGGCATATGCATTGGATTGGTGATGGATAAGTATATTGGATAACATTCATCAAGTAACAGTTACACACTAGAGCGACACGGAACTAGCTCCAATTCATCAATGTAATGTAGGCATGTATTCCGTACATAGTCATACGTGCTTAGAGTAAGAACTTACATGAAATATTTTGTCCTACCCTCCCGTGGCAGCGGGGTCCATAAGAAAATGAAGGGATATTAAGGCCTCCTTTTAATAGAGAACCGAAACAAAGCATTATCACATAGCGAATACATGAACTCCTCAAACTACGACAATCACGGGAAAGAATCCCAATTATTGTCACCTTGGGGTATGCAGATCATGGCACGTAATAAGTGCATACATATTGCAAGATAGGATCCAAAACACTCTCATTTTCATGAAAACATAATAGGTTCAGATCGGGAATCATGGAACTCGGGCCCTAGTGACAAGCATTAAGCATAGCAAAGTCATAGCAACATCAATCTCAGAACATATTGGATACTAGGGATCAGGCCCTATCAAAATAACTCAATTACATGATAAATCTCATCCAATACCATCAATGTCCAACAAGCCTAGGAAGCAATTACTCACTCCCGGTGGTGAGCATCATGGAGTTGTTGATGGAGAATGGTTGATGACGACAACGGTGCAGAATCCCCTCCCTTGGAGCTTCAAACGGGCTCCAGATACCCTCCCCCTCGAGGAAGAACATGAGGGGCGACCGCTTCGTCTCTTAAAAGAACATAAAAACTTCTCTCTTATTTTTTCTTGGAGAATATGAATTTATAGGCTTGGAATTAGGGTGAGGGGAGCCTCGTGGGACCCACAAGGTAACAGGGTACGCCCTAGGGGTGTGGGCACACCCCGTTGCCTTGTGGGCAACTGGTGGCCCCCCTCCGCTGGATCTTCGCTCTAGTATTTTTTATATATTCCCTAAAACCATCTCCAAATAGTTTTGTCCAATTTCGAGAACTTTGCACAAAAACAACACCATGGCGGTTCTGCTGAAAACAACGTCAGTCCGGATTAGTTTCATTCAAATCATGCAAATTAGAGTTGAAAACAAGAGCAAAATTGTTTGGAGAAGTAGATACGTTGGAGATGTATCAACTACCGCAAGCTTAACTCATTGCTTGTCCTTAAGTGATCTAGTTGACATACTGAAAGTGATAAAAAAAACTTTTACAAACTCTCTTGTTCTCGTTGTTGTACATATTCTTAGCTAGTGTTGAGGTTTTTAGCATAGATCATAAATAACCATATGAATCATAACAATTAAACATTATATTCACTCATGACAATAACATAACCAACTAGCGAGCAATAATAAAATATCTCATATGCCAACAATTTGTCAAAACAATCATGATATAATATGATAATATGGTATCTCACTAGCCCTTTCTGAGACCGCAAATAGTAAACGCAGAGCACCTCTCAGGTTCAAGCAACGACTAAACATTGTAATTCAGAGTAGAAAATCCAGTTATGCTCACATCCAACATTAGCTAGACTCAATGCATAAGAATGACGATAATGCTCTCAGGTATGGTGCTTGGATAATAAGATGATCACTCAATAATAAAATAAAATGACATGAAAGTAAACAACATAAAATTAATAAAAAGGCCCTTCGCAAAGGGAAGCATTGACTTGCATAGGTTCGAGAGCTCATGGTTTAAAGCTAAGATGAAATTGTAATTTTGGGTTGTGTGCTTTTCCTGTCAACGTCACAACATTTCGACAACTTCCATTCTAAACACATTATTGGCGGTTCCCAAGCGGAAATATAAAGTCCACTCCGTCCACCATATATACACAAGATATGGTTGACCGAATCCTCGGGTGCCCTCCAAGAATCAGCTTTCCAAGGGAGTTTTTTTAATTTTTTTTGATTATGCGGGACTGGGAATCCTTTTTATGAGCCTCTCTCGTGTAATGATAGACGAATAAACACCCATCTGGAGAATAACCGGCTTAGTATGGAAGATATTAATCTCCGTGTTGCTCCATGAGCGGTACGAGCACACAAAACAAATGTTTATTTGTATGTTTAGAGGTGGCATGTGCAAATTTACTTGGAACGGCTAGCTAATACCGCATACATGTAGGTATGGTGGACTCATTTGGAACAGCTTGGGTTGAGGAGTTTGGATGCACAAGTAATACTCCTACTTAGTATAAGTGAAGGCTAGCAATATATTGAGAAGCGACCAGCTAGAGAGCGAAAACAGTCATAATCATGCATTGAGAATAATTAACATTGAACACTAGCATGAGTAGGATATGAACACTCCAAATATAAATATCATGAAGGTTGCATTGGTTTTGAATCAATTGCCTGTTTGGACATGGGCCAAGTCAAGCAGCTCAAATTACTCAGAGGAGGATACCATACTATCATACTACATCACAACCATTTTAATGCACGTTGACACACAAGATAAATCTTTATCCACTCGTAGCTATTTAAGCCTGCATGAGAACTATAATGTCTAATTGTCATCACAAACATATTACTCGTAATATGCTGAATCAAGATCGAACGAAATAAACATATTTACAAAAACAAAAAACAAGAAGATTTCATACCAACTTACTTTACCATGATCACTTCATCAGACCATGATTATTATTATCTTTCACTTGCACGACCGAATGATGTGAAAATAATAATAGTGCAAGTGTGATGTCGACTAAGCTGAAATCTGCAAAACAGATTATACAAAGGAGAAGACAAGGTAAAGTTGGCTCTTTGTTAGATAACCATAATGCATTTGAGAGCCACTCAAAATTTTCACCGTGGTCTTCTCGTTTAATGACTCAATGGAAATAAAAGAAATTCACAGAAACACACTCAAATATTTTTGGAGTTTTTATTTTTTTTGAAGAAATCGGAAAGGGCAAAAGGAAAACAAGAACAAGAAAAACTATTTACACTGGAAAACTCCCAACACACAAGAGAAATATCTTTGGGTTTTCTTTTTAATTCTACAAACTGGAAAAGCAAAAAAGAAAAGTCAAGAAGAAGCAAGACATATTTTTTGGATTTTGTGTAAGTTTTTCAAACACACAAAAAGGAGGTGAAAATAAAACTAACATGGATATACAATGAAAGAGGATGGACGCCGACAAATAAACTTTGTGGACATGAATGAAATGTCGGTGAGAAATACGTACTCCCACAAGCTTATGATTTTGGCCTAGCTTGGTAATCATCATTGCTAGTATGGATAATAGTCGAAGTGATAGGTCGTGGAGGCGTTCTATGTCGCCCCCTCATCCAGACGAGCAACCTCTACTGCCTCGTTGTGCTCATGCCCTTCCTCCTCATAGATAAAATATATCTGCTTGTTCTGAAAGTGGAAGAGAGCAGATGTAGTAAAATAACACAGACGACACAATATTTATTAGATGTCAAGTTGTAACCATAACCCCAAGCTCTGTCTCTAATAGAATCATGGCGGTGCATTACCCTAAAATCCAAGTATTGATCAGGTAAGATAGGATCATTAGACACATGCAATACCCCTAGCTTTGCCGCTAAGAGGGAGGCATAAAGTCCTCCATATAGATCACCATTGCCCGCATCGTGGTGCAGCCTACATGCAACAATTTCCCCCAAATTATACATTTTATTGTATGTTAAGGCGGTATGAATAAGTCTCAACTCAAGGGCGCAAAGAGAACTACAATCTTGTTTACCAACAATGCATTTCCCATTAAACAGCGCAAAATAGCGAACAAAGGGGAATTGAATACATTTAATTCTAGCTTGGGTAAGTCCTTTATTCCAACCATTGCAAAGACTATTATAGAACATATCATAATCAGATTTTAGTGATTCGCCAAGTGAACCCCAACATGGTATTGGGTTATGGGGACATCGCATGGGAAACAAAAAATTTCCTACGCGCACGCAAGACCTATCCATGGTGATGACCATCTACGAGATAGGAGAGTGCATCTACATACCCTCATAGATCGCTAAGCAGAAGCGTATATAACGCAGTTGATGTAGTCGAACATCTTCGCGATCCAAATCGCAGTCCGTCCTGTGAGCTCATCATGAACCGTCCCGCGATCCCATCACGATCCATCCTGATCCAGTGCCGAACGGACGACACCTCCGCGTTCAGCACACGTGTAGCTCGATGACGATCTTTGCCTTCTTCATCCAGCAAGAGAGATGAAGAGGTAGCTGAATTCTCCGACAGCACAACGGTGTGGCGTCGATGGTGGTGGAGCTACTTCGGCAGGGCTTCGCCGTACCGTACCGAACTAGCTACCGGGTGTGACAAAGTGGTGGAGGGAGAGAGGGCTGCAACTTGGCTTAAGATGCCAAAAGCCTCTCTCACCTCCAGCATATATAGGAGGGAGGGTAAGGGTGGCACCCTAAGGCAAGGCCCTAGGGTTCGGCCGACCCAAGAGGAGGAGGAGGAGGAGTCCTCCTCCAATACAACTTGTAAGGAGGAGTCCTCCTTCCCCAATTCGGTTTTGGCCGACTGCTACTTCAACAAAAGACCTTCCAACGGCGCCAGAAACAAGCGTGCTGACGGGAGACTATTCTTGTCTTGATACTCCTCAGCAACGGCACCAGGAATCCTTCTGCTACGGCTACGCCTTTAGGGACTTCCTTGGCAAATATGCAAAGGATTCCCCCGTGGCCTTGGAGCATTGTGTTGGTGTTCCCTCGAAGCGGAAAGGGTGATGTAGCACAGCGGCGGTAAGTATTTCCCTCAGTTTTGAGAACCAAGGTATCGATCCAGTGAAGGATTATCACAAGTACCTGCACAAACACAAAGAGCTTGCACCCTACGCTATGAAGGGGTTGTCAATCCCTTATAGATTGTTTGCCAAGTGAGAACTAAAAGCAACAAAGTAACAAAGCAAAGTAAAAGCAAAAGTGGAAACGATAGGTGTGAATAGACCCGGGTGCCGTACTGTTCACTAGTGGCTTCCCTCATGAAAGCAAGTAGACGGTGGGTGAACCAATTACTATCGAGCAATTGATAGAACCGTGCAAAGTCGTGACGTTATCTATGGCAATGATTATATCTATAGGCATCACGTCCAAAACAAGTAGACCGATACGTTCTGCATCTACTACTATTACTCCACACGTCGACCGCTATCCAGCATGCGTCTAGTGTATTAAGTCCAAAAGAACAGAGTAACGCCTTAAGCAAGATGACATGATGTAGATGGACAATCTCATATCTACGATAAAAGCCCATCTTATTACCCTTGATGGCAACAACACGATGCGTGCCTTGCTTCCCCTTCTGTCACTGGGAAAGGTCACCACACGGTATGAACCCAAAACCAAGCACTTCTCCCATTGCAAGAATCATAGATCTAGTTGGCCAAACAAAACCCAAGACTCGGAGAGACTTACAAGGATATCAAATCATGCATATAAGAAATCAACAAAGACTCAAATATATATCATAGATAATCGGATCACAAATCCACAATTCATCAGATCTCGACAAACACACCACCAAAGAGGATTACATCGGATAGATCTCCATGAAGATCATGCAGAACTTTGTATTGAAGATCCAAGAGAGAGAAGAAGCCATCTAGCTACTAACTACGGACCCGTAGGTCTGAAGTGAACTACTCACGAGTCTTTGGAGGGGCGATGATGTTGTTGAAGAAGCCCTCCAGCTCCAAAGTCCACTCCGGCAGGGCACCGAGAAGGGTCTCCAGGTGAGATTTCGCAGAAACGGAAGCTTGCGGCGGCGGAAAAGTGTTTTGGTGGATGCCGTGATTTTTTCTGGATTTTTATGGAATTTATAGGCAAAAGACCTAGGGCAGGGGAGCGCCAGGGGGGCCACAAGCTTGGTTGCCGCGGCCTCCCCCTGGCCGCGGCAACAGGGCTTGTGGGCTCCCTGTGGGCCCACTTGCTTGGCCCTCAAGCCTCCCGATCTTCTTCCGTTCTGGAAAAAATTTATTTCGGGGATTTTATTCCGTTTGGACTCCGTTCCAAAATCAGATCTGAAAAGAGTCAAAAACACAAAAAAAACAGGAACTCGCGCCTGGCACTGAATTAATAAGTTAGTCCCAAAAAAGATATAAAAGGTAAACAAAACATCCAAAGTTGACAAGATAACATCATGAAACCATCAAAAATTATAGATACGTTTGAGACGTATCAAGCATCCCCAAGCTTAACTCCTGCTCGTCCTCGAGTAGGGAAGTGATAAAGAATGAATTTTTGATGCTTTCATGCTACCTAGCATAGATGTCCTTTGTAACTCCTCTTATGTGATGTGAATGTTCAAATCCATTAGATTCAAAACAATAGTTTGCTATTGACGTGGAAACAATAATACTTCAAGCAAACTAGCAAGGTAATCATGAACTTTCAAAATAACAAGGCCAAAAGAAAGTTATCCCTACAAAATCATATAGTCTGGCTATGCTCTATCATCATTGCACAACGAATTTAAATCATGCACAACCCCGGTATTGGCCAAGTAATTGTTTTCACACCTTTACTTTCTCAAACTTTTTCAACTCTCACGCAATACATGAGCGTGAGCCATGGTTTTAGCACTATAAGTGGTGTGGAGTGTGGTGGAGGTTGCAAGACAAACAAGGAGAAGATGGTCACATTAACTAGGCATATCAATGAGCTGTGGAGATGCTCATCAATAGATATCAATGTGAATGAGTAGGGATTGCCATACAAATGATGCATTGGAGCTAAGAGTATGTGAAAGCTCTTAAAGAAAACTAGTGGGTGTGCATCCAACTTGCTTGCTCACGAAGACCTAAGGAAAATTTTAGGAAGCCTATCATTGGAATATACAAGCCAAGTTATATAATGAAAATTTCCCACTAGCTATATGGTGGTGACAAAACGAGAGACTCTCAATCATGAAGATCATGGTGCTTAATATGCACAAGTGTGGAAAGGTGGTAGCATTGTCCCTTCTCTCTTTTTCTCTCATATTTTTTTTGGATGGGCTCTTGGGCCTCTTTTTTTTGGTGGGCATCTTTGGCCTCTTTTATTTCCTCACATGGGAGAACGCTCCATCAATGATTATCATCACACTTACAACTCAAAACTTAGAGCAACGATGACTCTATATGAAATGCCTTCGGTAGTGTACCATGACAATGATCTATCATGGCATAGACATTAATGGAAACATCATGCTAGCTATCTTACGATCATGCAATGGCAATGTAGACGTGGTGGCACATGTCATGGTGGTAGTTGCTTGGCAATATATCTCGGAATGACTTTGAAAAAGCCATAGTAGGTAGGTATGGTGGCTGTTTTGAGGGAGGCTAATGGTGGGTTTTGTGCATCAGTGAAAGTTGCACGACACTAAAGAAGTAGTGATGGTGGAAGGTGAAAGTGCATCTAAACCATGGACTCAACATTAGTCATGAAGAACTCATATACTTGTTGCAAAAGTTTTATTAGGAATCTAAACAAAGC
Organism: Hordeum vulgare subsp. vulgare; assembly: GCF_904849725.1. NCBI lineage: Eukaryota > Viridiplantae > Streptophyta > Magnoliopsida > Poales > Poaceae > Hordeum > Hordeum vulgare. The sequence goes on from NC_058519.1 coordinate 368,504,457, forward strand.
ATTCAATGCATACTCCTAGGGGAAGGGTTGGTAGGTATAAACCATCGCGCGATCCCGACAGCCACACAAAGGATGAAAATCAATAGACTAATCAGGCTCAGACTTCATCACATAGTGGTTCACCATACGTGCATGCTACGAGAATCACTAACTTCAACACAAGTATTTCTAGATCCACAACACCTTACTAATATAACTTCAATATTACCATAACCACAACTCAAAACTAGTTGAGATGAATCAAACTTCTCTAACTATTCAATGCATATGAAGGTGGAAGTTTTCGTATCCCTTTGGATAACTACTCCTTTTGAGACTACTTTCATAGCATAGATCAACTACCAAGCCACGCACCGCCGTGCTCTAAAACATATAAGTGAAACACATAGAGCAAAATCAACTAGCTCAAAAGATATAAGTGAAGCACATGTGAGCTGAATTGTCTACCAAAGGATATAAGTGAAGCTCGACAAAATCACGGTGAGTGCATGTCTCTCTCTCTAGGTGTGCAGCAAGGATGATTGTGACACAACAAAAATAAAATACTCCTACGATACAAGACGCTCCAAGCAAAACACATAACATGTGGTGAATAAAAATATAGCCCCAAGTAACGTTACCGATGGATTGAAGACGAAAGAGGGGATGCTTTCCCGGGGCATCCCCAAGCTTAGGCTTTTACGGCATACTTGAATCAACTTGGAGTTCCTTGGGCATCCCCAAGCTTGAGCTCTTGCCACTCTTTATCTTTTTGTCCATAAGAACTTCACCCAAAACTTGAAAACTTCACAACACGAAACTTAAACAGAAACTCATGATAACATTAGTATAAGAAAGCAAACCACCACTTCCTTAGGTACTGTAGCAAACTTAAATTCTACTTATGTTAATGTTGGGTTACTGTATTTTCAATCTTCCATGGCTAATACCCCCCCGATACTATCCATAGTTTCATCAAAATAAGCAACCAACACAACGAAAACAAAATCGGTTAACAGTAGACCAGTCTGTAGAAATCTGTATACTTCTGGTACTTCAAAAATTCTGAAACATTACGACAGTCAGAAGAATTTGTGTCGAAATCAGCAGCAAAAAGAATCAACTCAAAATCTCGTACAGAAAAAAAACGAAAAGTCTTTTCGTCAGAAGAAAGTTTCTGTCTTTTCCAGCATGACCGAACGATCATCCCCAAGACTAATCATAGCGGTTTTGCTTGGGACAAACGCAAAAAGAAACACAAAAAATACAATCATAACAGAATTATGAAAGTGTGGAAAACACAAAACAGAAAGAAAAAGGATAGATACGTTGGGTTGCCTCCCAACAAGCGCTATTGTTTAACGCCCTTAGCTAGGCAAAAGGTGATGGAATCACGTATAGTCATCTTTGGTGCTCAAACCATAAGTAGTGTGACCATTTATCATCTTAAGATCTTCATCTTTATTAGATGACTCACCACTAGCTTTAGGAACAAAAACAGACTTGACAGTCTTTTTGAGAGTGAGATTTGGAGTATTTTGCACAACGGCCAAAGCGGAACCCAAGTTTGTTATGACATCTTCTAGTTTGCCAATTCTAGAAGAATCATTAACTATAGGTTCCTTCTCCCTTAAATTTTTCAAAACATTTCCCACTTTGGATCCGTACTAAGTAATGTGATTGTGGATCTTTCTATCCAAATCCTCAATAATTTCAACTGTGGCAATTTTGTTTTAAATAGCGTCAAGCCTTTGCATCACGTGTTCCATGGTTAATGTAGTTCCATTAACCACGAGCGGGGGTGAGCCTACCAAATTCATGATAGCTCCATAGGAATCAACAGTATGGATCCCCAAAAAATTCCCGCCTATGATGGTATCAAGAATATACCTATTCCAAGGAGAGATTCCAACATAAAAACTACGAAGAAGGACGACAGTGGATTGCTTATGAGTGGATCTACTTTGAGCATTGCAAATCCTGTACCAAGCGTCCTTTAAATTTTCTTCCTCATTCTGCCTGAAATTGAGAACTTCGTTCTCAAGGGTATCGTTTGGAGTAGTGGGTCTAGCCATTGATGGGCTATCCCAGACAAGAACGAGTAGGAAGAAAGCGAGTGAAGTGGGAGAAAGAGAACGTCAAAGGAAGACAACAAAAAGGCAAAAGGCAAAGGAAAACGGCAAAGGAGAAAGGCAAATGAAAACGGAAAATGTGAAGTGGGGGAGAGGAAAATGAGAGGCAACTGGCAAAAAAGTAAATGCAAGAGATGAGTTTGTGAGACCTACTTGGATAGATCTCTCCTTCCCCGGCAACGGCGCCAGAAATACTTTTGCTACTGCAACAAAAGACCTTCCAACGGCGCCAGAAACAAGCGTGCTAACGGGAGACTATTCTTGTCTTGATACTCCTCAGCAACTGCACTAGGAATCCTTTTGCTACGGCTGCGCCTTTAGGGACTTCCTTGTCAAATATGCAAAGGATTCCCCCGTGGGCTTGGAGCCTTGAGTTGGTGTTCCCTCGAAGCAGAAAGGGTGATGTAGCACATCGGCGGTAAATATTTCCCTCAGTTTTGAGAACCAAGGTATCGATCCAGTGAAGGATTATCACAAGTACCTACACAAACACAAAGAGCTTGCACAAAACACTATGAAGGGGTTGTCAATCCCTTATAGATTGTTTGCCAAGTGAGAACTGAAACCAACAAAGTAACAAAGCAAAGTAAAAGCGAAAGTGGAAACGATAGGTTTGAATAGACCCCGGGGCCGTAGTGTTCACTAGTGGCTTCTCTCATGAAAGCAAGTAGACGGTGGGTGAACGAATTACTGTCGAGCAATTGATAGAACCGCGCAAAGTCGTGACGCTATCTATGGCAATGATTATATCTATAGGCATCACGTCCAAAACAAGTAGACCAATACTTTCTGCATCTACTACTATTACTCCACACGCCGACCGCTATCCAACATGCATCTAGTATATTAAGTCCAAAAGAACAGAGTAACGCCTTAAGCAATATGACATGATGTAGATGGATAATCTCATATCTACGATAAAAGCCCATCTTGTTACCCTTGATGGCAACAACATGATGCGTGCCTTGTTGCCCCTTCTGTCACTAGGAAAGGTCACCACATGGTATGAACCCAAAACCAAGCACTTCTCCCATTGCAAGAATCATAGATCTAGTTGGCCAAACAAAACCTAAAGACTCGGAGAGACTTACAAGGATATCAAATCATGCATATAAGAAATCAGCAAAGACTCAAATATATATCATAGATAATCTGACCACAAATCCACAATTCATCGGATCTCGACAAACACACCGCCAAAGAGGATTACATCGGATAGATCTCCATGATGATCATGGAGAACTTTGTATTGAAGATCCAAGAGAGAGAATAAGCCATCTAGCAACTAACTACGGACCCGTAGGTCTGAAGTGAACTACTCACGAGTCATTGGAGGGGCGATGATGTTGATGAAGAAGCCATCCAACTCCAAAGTCCCCTCCGACAAGGCAACAAGAAGGGTCTCCAGATGAGATTTCGCGGAAACGGAAGCTTGCGGCGGGCGGAAAGTGTTTTCGTGGATGCCCTGATTTTTCTGGATTTTTAGGGAATTTATAGGCCAAAGACCTAGGGCAGGGGAGCGCCAGGGGGGCCCCAAGCTTGGTTGTCGTGGCCTCCCCCCTCGCCGCGGCAACAGGGCTTGTGGGCTCCGTGTGGGCCCACTTTCTTGGCCCTCAAGCCTCCCTATCTTCTTCCGTTCTGGAAAAATTTATTTCAGGGATTTTATTCCGTTTGGACTCCGTTCCAAAATCAGATCTGAGAAGAGTCAAAAACACAGAAAAAACAGGAACTGGCGCTTGGCACTGAATTAATAAGTTAGTCCCAAAAAAGATATAAAAGGTAAACAAAACATCCAAAGTTGACAAGATAACAGCGTGAAACCATCAAAAATTATAGATACGTTTGAGACGTATCACCCACCCTCGTTTCCTTTTCTCCCTTGGCCGAAACATGCCTCCTTTGAACTGGCCACCAACCCACTAAGTGCTGGTGCGCCGCCCTTGGGCCTATTCGGTTCTCTCCCTGGTGGATGGCCTCTCCCGGTAGAACTCAGGAACCCATTCGTTAATCCCGGTACTTTACTCGTAATGCCCGAAAACCTTCCGGAAGCCAAATGGATACTTCCTATATATCAATCTTAATCTCCAGACCATTCTGGAAACCCTCATGACATTCAGGATCTCATACGAGACTCCGAACTACCTTCAGTGACCAACATCAATAACTCAACTATACCAAAACGTCATCGAACCTTAAGTGTGCACACCCTGCGCGTTCGAGAACTATATAGACATGACTGAGACACTCTCCGATCAATATCCAATAGCAGGACCTGGATGCCCATACTGGATCCTACATATTATACGAAGATCTTATCCGTTGAACCTCTTTGTCAAGGATTCAGTTAATCCCGTATGTTATTCCCTTTGTCGATTGGTATGTTACTTGCCCGAGATTCGATCGTCGGTATCTCCATAACTAGTTCAATCTCGTTACCGACAAGTCTGTTTACTCGTTCCATAATACAAGATCCCATGAAGAACCCCTTAGTCACATTGCTTGCAAGGCTTATTGTGATGTTGTATTACTGAGTGGGCCCCGAGATACCTCTCTGTCATACGGATTGACAAATCCGAGTCTCAATTCACGCAAACCCAACAGACACCTTAAAAGATACCTGTAGAGCACCTTTATAGTCACCAAGTTACGTTGCAATGTTTGATACACACAAGGTATTCCTCCGGTGTCTGGGAGTTGCATGATCTCATGGTCATAGGAACAAATACATTGACATGGAGAAAACAGTAGCAATAAACTGACACGATCATATGCTACATTCATAGTTTGGGTCTTGTCCATCACATCATTCTCCTAATGGCATGATCCCGTTATCAAGTGACAACACTTGTCTATGTCGAGGAAACCTTGACCATCTTTGATCAACGAGCTAGTCAACTAAAGGCTCACTAGGGACAGTGTGATGTCTATGTATCCACACCTGTATTTGAGTTTCCAGTTAATACAATTCTAGCATGGATAATAAACGATTACCATGAACAAGGAAATATGATAATAACCAACTTATTATTGCCTCTAGGGTATATTTCGAACAGTCTCCCACTTGCATTAGAGTCAATAATCTAGTTCACATCACTATGTGATTGTGATGAATCTAACACCCATGGGGTTTGATCATATCTTGCTTCTGAGAGAGGGTTTTAGTCAACGGGTCTGAATCTTTCAGATTTGTGTGTGCTTTACAAATCTCTATGTCATCCTATAGATGTTGCTACCATGCGTCATTTGGGACTATTCCAAATGACTGCTCCACTATACAAATCCAGTTTACTACTCAAAGTTATCCAGATTAGAGTCAAAGCTGGCATCAACGTAACCCTTTACAACTAACTGTTTTATCACCTCCATAATCGAGAAAAACTCCTGAGTCCACTAGTTAATAAGGATAACTTTTGACTGTTGTCCAGTAACCCATTCCTGGATCACTTTTGTACCCCTTGACAAATTCATGGCAAGGCACACAATAGTTTTGGTACACAACATAGCATACTATAGAGCCTACTGCTAATGCATAGGGGACGACCTTCGTCCTTTCACTTTCTTCTACCGTGGTCGGGTTTGGAGTCTTACTCAATACTCACACCTTACAACATAGCAAAGAACTCCCTCTTTGGCTGATCTATTTTGAACTCCTTCAAAAATCTTGTCACTGTATGTATTCATTTGAAAGTTCTATTAAGCGTTTTGATCTATCTCTATAGATCTTGATGCTCAATGTTCAAGTAGCTCAATCCAGGTTTTCCTTTGAAAAACACTTTTCAAACAACCCTATAAGCTTTCTAGAAATTCTACATCATTTCTGATCAACAATATGTCAACCACATATAATTATCAGAAATTCTATAGTGCTCCCACTCACTTTCTTGGAAATACAAATTTCTCATAAGCCTTGTATAAACCCAAAACTTTGATCATCTCATCGAAGCGTGTATTCCAACTCCGAGATGCTTGCTCCAGTCCATAGAAGAATCGCTGGAGCTTGCATACTTGTTAGCATCCTTCAGGATCGACAAAACCTTCTGGTTGTATCACATACAACATTTCCTCAAGGAAACTGTCAAGGAAACAATGTTTTGACATCCTATCTGCAAGATTTCACAAATAATGCAACAACTACTAACATAATTCCAACAGACTTTTAGCATCGCTAAGAGTGAGAAAGTTTCATCATAGTGAGCTCTTTGGACTTGTCGAAAACATATTTATGCCAAGTCGAGCTTTCTTAATGGTGATATTTACCATCATCGCCCGTGTTCCTTTTAAAGATCCATCTGTACCTAACAGCCTTACGACCATCAAGTAGTTCTTCCAAAGTCTACACTTTGTTTTATACATGGATCCTACCTCGGATTTCATGGCCTTCGGCCATTCGTCAGAATCCGGGCCACCATCACTTCTCCATAGCTCATAGGTTCATTATTGTCCAACAACATGACCTCCAAGACAGGGTTACCGTACCACTCTGGAGCAGTACGTGACCTTGTCGACCTACGAGGTTTGTAGTAACTTGATCTGAAGCTTCATGATACCTATCATCAGCTTCCACTTCAATTGATGTAGGCGCCACAGGAACAACTTCATGCGCCCTGCTACAAACTGGTTGAAGTGACGGTTCAATACCCTCATCAAGTTCTACCATCCTTCCACTCAATTCTTTCGAGAGAAACTTTTTCTCGAGAAAGGACCTGTTTCTAGAAACAAACACTTTGCTTCCAAGATCTGAGATAGGAGGTATACCCAACTATTTTGGGTGTCCTATGAAGATGCATTTATCCGCTTTGGGTTCGAGCTTATCATGCTAAAACTTTTTCACATAAGCGTCGCAGCCCCAAACTTTTAAGAAACGAGAGCTTAGGTTTATCTAAACCATAGTTCATACGGTGTCAAGTGCCCTATTTAAAGTGAATGTGGTTGTCTCTAATGTCTAACCCAAAAACGATAGTGCTAATTCGATAAGAGACATCATAGTATCTGCCATATCCAATAGGGCGAGGCTACAACATTCGGACACACCATCACACCATGGTGTTCGAGGTGGCATGAGTTGTGAAACAATTTTTACATTGTCTTCAATGTTTACCAAACTCGCAACTCAAATATATTTACCTCCACGATCACATCGTAGACATATTATCCTCTTGTCATGACGATCTTCACTCTGAAATAGCTTGAACTTTTCAACATTTTAGACTTGTAGTTCATCAAGCGAATACTCCTATATCTACTCAAATTATGACTGAAGTAAGAACATAACGATATACATTGCGTCCCTCGGCACTCATTGGACTATATACATCAAAATTTATTATTTCCAACAAGTCACTTGCTCGTTCCATCTTACTGAAAACGAGGCCTTCAGTTATCTTACCCATGTGGCATGGTTTGCATGTCTCAAGTGATTCAAAATCAAGTGAGTCTAAACAATCCATCTGCATGGAGTTTCCTCATGCGTTTATACCAATATGCATGGTTCGCATGTCTCAAACGATTACAAAATGAGTCAGTCAAAGATCCATCAACATGGAGCTTCGTCATGCGTTTTATACCATTATGACTCAAGAGGCAGTGCCACAAGTAGGTGGTACTATCATTACTACTTTGTATCTTTTGGCATCAATATTATGAACATGTGTATCACTACGATCGAGATTCAATAAACCATTCATATTAGGTGCATGACCATTGAAGGTAATATTCAAGTAAACAGAGTAATTGTTATTATCTTTAAATGAATAATCATGTTGCAATGAACATGATCCAATCATGTTCACGCTCAACGCAAACACCAATCAATATTTAGGTTTAACACTAATCCCGAAGGTAGAGGGAGCGTGCGATGTTGATCACATCAACCTTGGAATTACTTCCAACACACATCGTTACCTCACCCTTGCTAGTATCCGTTTAATCCGTAGCTATAATTTCGAGTTACTAACACTTAGCAATTGAACCGGTATCTAATACCCTGGTGCTACTAGGAGTACTAGTAAGGTACACATCAATATCATGTATATCCAATATACTTTTGTCGACTTTGCGAGCCTTCTCATCTACCAAGTATCTAGGGTAGTTCCGCTTTAGTGATCGTTCCCCTCATAACAGAAGCGCTTAGTCTCGGGTTTGGGTTCAACCTTGGATTTCTTTACTAGAGCAGCAACTGGTGTGCCATTCATGAAGTATCCCTTTTTTTCCCTTGCCCTTCTTGAAACTAGTGGTTTCATTAACCATCAAAAAATAATGCTCCTACTTGATTTCTACTTTCGCAGTGTCGAACATCGCGAATAACTCAGGAATCATCACCTCTATCCCTGACATGTTGTAGTTCATCATGAAGCTCGGTAGCTTGGTGGCAGTGACTTTGGAGAACTATGCCAATCACTATCTTATCCGAAAGATCAACTCCCACTCAATTCAAGCGAGTGACTTTGGAGCCTTCTCATCTTGAAGCTCGGTAGCGATTGACAATCCAAGCACATGCTCAACAATTGAGATTTTCTCCCTTACTTCGCATGCTAAGAATCTTGTCGGAGGTCTCATACCTCTCAACGCGGGCGCGAGCCTGAAATCCCAATTTCAGATCTTGTAACATCTCATATGTTCCGCGACGTTCAAAATGTCTTGGGCAACACAATTCTAAGCCATTTAAAAATTACGCACTAAACTATCATCTAGTCATCAAAAACGTGTATGCCAGATGTTCGCAATATCTACAGACGACGCCCGTGGTTTAGCACACTGAGCGGTGGATTAAGGACATAAGCCTTCTCTGCAGCAATGAGGACAATCCTTGGTTTACGGACCTCGTCCGCATAATTGCTACAATCATCTTTCAACTAAGTTTTCTCTAGGAACATATTAAAAACAGTAGAGCTACAGTGCAAGCTACAACATAATTTACAAAGAAATTTTGACTATGTTCCTGATAACAAGTTAAATTAATCATATTACTTAAGAACTCCCACTCAAATTGACATCCCTCTAGTCATTCGAGTGATACATGATCCAAATTCACTAACTCAAGTCCGATGGTCACGTGAGTTGAGCTTAGCTTCAATGGTGAACATCCGCATGTTGATCATGTCCACTATATGATTCATGCTCTACCTTTCGGTCTCTTGTGTTCCAAGGCCATGTCTGTACATGCTAGGCTCGTCATGCTTAACCCGACTGTTCCGCGTGTGCAACTATTTTGCACCCGTTGTATGTGAACATAGAGTCTATCACACGTGGTTTCTCGAAATGATGAACTGTCGCAACGGTGCACAGTCAGGGAGAACACAATTTTATCTTGAAATTTTAGTGAGGGATCATCTTATAATGCTACCGTCACCCTAAGCAAAATAAGGTGCAAAAAAGGATTAACATCACATGCAAATCATAAGTGACATGACATGGCCATGAACTTGTGCTTCTTGATCTCCATCACGAAAGCACCAGCATGATCTCCATCATCACCGACACCACACCATGATCTCCATCATTGTGCTGCCATCGAGGTTGTCTCGCTAACTATGATGTTACTACTAAAGCTACTGACTAGCGATAAAGCAAAGCATCTCCAAGCGCAAAAATAATTAAAGACAACCCTATGCCTGTTGCCGGTTGCCGTAGAATCGACGTGCAATTCGACATTTTAACTATTACAACATGATCATCTCATACATCCAATATATCATATCATGTCTTTGGCCATATCACACCACCTGCATACCCTGCAAAAACAAGTTAGACGTCCTCTAATTTGGTGTTGCTTGTTTTAGTGGCTGCTATGGGTATCTAGTATGATCGCATCTTACTTACGCATAAACCACAACGGTGATATACAAGTTGCTATTTAACCTTCTCCAAGGACCGCCTCGGTCAAATCCGATTCAACTAAAGTTGGAGAAACGGACACTCGCCGGTCATCTTTATGCAACAAGTTGCATGTTAGTCGATCCAACCGGTCTCTGGTAAGCGTACGAGTAATGTTGGTCCGGGATGCTTCATCCAACAATACCGTCGAATCAAGAAAAGACTAAGGAGGGCATCAATCTGAATATCAACACCCACAAACTCCTTTGTGTTCTACTCGAGATTTCATCTATGCATAGACCTAGCTCATGATGCCACTGTTGGGTTATGGTGGCGTCGCATGGGAAACAAAAAAATTCCTACGCGCACACAAGATCTATCCATGGCGATGACCATCTACGAGAGGGGAGAGTGCATCTACATACCCTTGTAGATCGCTAAGTGGAAGCATATATAATGTGGTTGATGTAGTCGAACATCTCTGTGATCCAAAGTGCAGCCCGTCCCGCGATCTCATCATGAACCGTCCCGTGATCCCATCAAGATCCGTCCCGATCTAGTGCCAAACGAACGACACCTCCGCGTTCAGCACACGTGTAGCTTGATGACGATCGCCGCCTTCTTGATCCAGCAAGAGAGATAAAGAGGTAGCTGAATTCTCCGGCAGCACAATGGCGTGGCGGCGATGGTGGTGGAGCTACTCCGACAGGGCTTCGTCGTACCGTACCGAACTAGCTACGGGGTGTCACGAAGTGGTGGAGGGAGAGAGGGTTGCGAGTTGGCTTAAGATGCCAAAAGCCTCTCTCGCCTCCACTATATATAGGAGGGATGGGAGGGGTGGCACCCTAGGGAAAGGCCCTAGGGTTCGGTTGAACCAAGAGGAGGAGCAGGAGTCCTCCTCCAATACAACTTGCAAGGAGGAGTCCTCCTTCCCCAATTCGATTTTCGCCCACCCTCCTTTCGTTTTATCCCTTGGCGGAAATACGCCTCCTTTGGACTGGCCACCAGCCGACTAAGGGCTGGTGCACCACCCTTGGGCCTCTTTGGTTCTCTCCTGGGTGGGTGGCCCCTCCCGGTAGAACTCCAGAACCCATTCGTCAATCCTGGTACTTTACTGGTAATGCTCGAAAACCTTCCGGAAGCTAACTGGATACTTGATAACCCACAAGTGTAGGGGATCGCAACAGTTTTCGAGGGTAGAGTATTCAACCCAAATTTATTGATTCGACTCAAGGGGAAGCGAAAGAATATTCTCAAGTATTATCACCTGAGTTGTCAATTCAACCACACCTGAAAGATTAGTATCTGCAAGCAAAGTATTAGTAGCAAAGTGGTATGATAGCAACGGTGCCAGAAAAGGGTCTGTTGACGGCAGACTATTCCTGACTTGTTGTATCAATAGCGCCAGAAAAGTCTTGCAGCAGGTAACAGCAAAGTAGCAAGTAAAAACAGTAGCAGCAGTAGTGACAGCAGTAGCGAAAGAGTAACAGTAGCAGCAGGAAAGTAACGTAGCAAGGACCAGTAGTAAAAGACTTGTACGCATTGGATCGGTGATGGATGATTATGCCGGATGTGATTCATCATGTAACAGCTATAACACGGAGAGATAAGTAACTAGCTCCCATTCGTCAAACTAATGTAGGCATGTATTCCTTATGTAGTCATACGTGCTTAGGGAAAAGAACTTGCATGATATCTATTGTCCATCCCTCCCGTGGCAGCGGGGTCCTAATGGAAACTACGGGATATTAAGGTTCTCCTTTTAATAAAGAACCGGACCAACGCATTAACACTTGGTGAATAAATGAGCTCCTCATACTATGGTCATCTCCGGGAGTGGTTCCGGCTATTGTCACTCTGGGGTTGCCGGGTCATAACACATAGTAGGTGACTACAACTTGCAAGATAGGATCTAAAACACACATATATTGGCGAAAACATAATAGGTTCAGATCTGAAATCATGGCACCCGGGCCTTAGTGACAAGCATTAAGCATGGCAAAGTAGTAGCAACATCAATCTCAGAACATCGTGGATACTAGGGATCGATCCTCGTCAAAACTAACTCGATTACATGATAGATCTCATCCAACTCATCACCGTCTAGCAAGTCTATGATGAGATTACTCACGAACGGTGAAGAGCATCATGGAATTGGCGATGGAGGAAGGTTGATGATGACGATGGCGACAATTTGCCCTCTCCGGAGTCCAGAACGGACTCCAGATCTGCCCTCTAGATGAAGAAAAGAAGGTGGCGGCGCCTCCGTATCGTAAAACGCGATGAATCCTTTCCCTGATTTTTTTCTGGGCGAAACGGAATAAGTAGAGCTGAGTTTGGAGGTGGTGGAGCCTCGTGGGTCCCACAAGCCCTCACGATGCAGCCAGGGGGTTGGTCGCACCCCTGGGCTTGTGGCCCACTGGCTCACCCCCTCCGGTGGATCTTTGCGCATGTATTTTTCATTAATTCCAGAAAAATTCTTCGTAAATTTTCAGGTCATTCCGAGAACTTTTATTTCTGCACAAAAACAACACCATGGCAATTCTGCTGAATACAGCGTTAGTCCGGGTTAGTTCCATTCAAATCATGCAAATTAGAGTCCAAAACAAGGGGAAAAGAGTTCGAAAAAGTAGATACGACGGAGGCGTATCAACTCCCCCAAGCTTAAAGCCTTGCTTGTCCTCAAGCAATTCAGTTGACAAACTGAAAGAGACAAAAGAAAAACTTAGACGAACTCTGTTTGATCTTGTTGTTGCAACTATGTCTAACTCATATCCAGAGTTTCAGCAAGATCACAAGTTTCACGGTAAACTCATATCAATGGCATAATCAACTAGCGAGCAAATAATAATAAGTCTCGAACGTCAACACTTCAATCAAAACAATCATGAAGCACTACGAATAGATGGTATCTCCCTAGCTCTTTCTGAGACCGCAAAACATAAATGCAGAGCACCTTCAAAGACCAAGGGCTGATTAAACATTGTAATTCATGGCAAAGAAGATCCAGTCACAGTCATACTCAACACAGTTAAAAGCAAAGCATAAAAATGACAGAGGTGCTCTCTAATTGGTGCTTTTATAAGAGAAGGATGACTCAACAGGAACATAAGTATACAAGCCCTTCGCAGAGGGAAGCATTGATTTGCAGAGGTGCCAAAGCTCAAGCTTTGAAACAGAGATAATAATTTTGGGTGGCATCTTTCATTGTCAACGCAATGACTAAGAGTTCTCAACATCTTCCATGCTACACATGACTAAGAGTAAAGTTTTGACTCCCCCACCACCAATCAATCACACTCCACGGCTAGCCGAATCCTCGGGTACCGTCCATACCAACATCAATCCTGGGGGAGTTTTTTTTTGTAATTATCTTTTTGATTTGAGAATGGAACTGGGAATTCCAATTACCGGCCCCTTTCTCGTGAATGATAGTGAATGAACACATATCGATGATAACACGCCTAGCATGGAAGATACTAATAGCCCCCTGGCACTACATGAGCGGTTCGTGCATGCAAAACAAATTATTTCTTGAAGGTTTCGAGAGTGGCACATGCAAATTTACTTGGAACGGCAGGTAGATACCGCACATAGGTAGGTATGGTGGACTCATATGGCACAACTTTGGGTTTATGGAAGTGGATGCACAAGCAGTATTCCCGCTTAGTACAAGTGAAGGCTAGCAAAAGACTGGGAAGGGACCAACTAGAGAGAGACAACGGTCATCAAAATGCATTGAGATTAACCAACATTGAGGGCAAGCATGAGTAGGACACAAATCACCATGGACATGAACATCATAGAGGCTATGTTGATTTTGTTTCAACTACATGCATGAACATGCGCCAAGTCAAGCCACTTGAATCATTCAAAGGAGGATACCATCCTATCATACTACATCATAGTCATCTCAACATTCATGTTGGCAACCAAGGCAAACCATTATAAGCTCCTAGCTAAGTAAGCATGGAATAAGCAACTATGATCTCTAAGTTGTCATTGCAAACATGTTCCTCTCACAACAAAGCTGAACTAGGAACAGTGAGCTAGTCGTATTTACAAAAACAAAATAGATCGAGTTCATACCAGCTTTTCCAGGCTCAGTCACTTCATCATATATCGTCATTATTGCCTTTCACTTGCACGACCGAATGATGTGAATAATAATAAGAGTGCTCGTGCATTTGACTAAAGCTGGAATCTGCAGGCAAACACAAACGAGAAGACAAAGTAATATGGCAATAGAGCTAAACAGGTATGCATGCGAGAGCCACTAAACATTGTAACCATTATCTTCTACCTTGACCCAAAGAAAAAGAAAACTATTTACACGGGAAAGCTCCCAACAAGCAAAGGAAGAAAATAAAATCTTTTTGGGTTTTCTCAAACTAGAGAGACACACGAAAAGAAAACGAGAAAAAGAAAATAAACTAGCATGGATGATATAGTGGCAAAGTGTGAACACCGACGAACAAAGTGAAAGCATAAGCAAGAATGTAAAGTCGATGAGAAACACGTACTCCCCCAAGCTTAGGCTTTTGGCCTAAGTTGGTCTACTTGTAGCGACCCGACTCAAGACGAGTCAAGCCTCTGTGTTACTGTGCCATCTCTGGATCAGTATGCTGGCACACACAATACATCAATGTATATATCAAAGTGCAATCACATGTAAATAGCGTAAAACTGATATATACCTTAATTATTTTAGCGGAAGCAGTCAAGGGAGTGGAGTCCCAATAAACACCAATGGCAAGTTGAGTGTAGACCGTAACCCTGAATCGTACTCTTACTCGTCGAAGAAAAATATCTGCAACATAAGACGTTGCAGCCGAGTAGGTCAGCATATTGAATATGCCGGCAAGTCACATAAGAGAGGGGGTAAAATGTCATCTATACTATATGCATATATGGTAGGTGGGGCTATAAGTTTTTAGCGAAAAGCAAGTTTTCTCCTACATCAAGAGAGGGCTAAAAGCAAAATGTTACTACATTGTTGGTTGTTAACGAGATGGTTCCGCCAACCAGTTCTCGTACCCGAGTTGTCAATAATTACCCTCATCAAATATATTTAATGGTGTTGAGAAATCCAGATAACTTCAGTTCCTTTGGCTCAAGTTGTCCATGACCGTGGACACGGCTAATCGATTAGGTTTGAGTACTCTGCAGAGTTTTGCACACGTTCCCCACAAGATTTGATCGCCTCCGTGTATGTCCTCGCACTTCAGGGTGTTTGAAGACCGGATGATCAAAACATGGTCTTTCAACGGGTCCCTCTGAATCCCTGTCGGTGCCCATCCATTCCTACCGTTCTTCTACATCTGCTAGCACCGCCTGTCCAGAGTCGCCGCGTTGTCCAACCAAGCCAGAGCCCATAATGACTTGTGGCTGTGCAGGTAAGCCTTGGGTCTTGAAAATATCCGTCCGTCTCTTTGAGCCTGGGTGAAGCTTTCCGCAGGATGTCATGGCCTCTCCAGCATCCCGGGTCATCCACTTGGTTCTCCAGGGAGCCGATCAACCGTCCTTCACCCAGAGTTGCATTGCGTCCGAGGTCTTGAAAATCTTGTCTTAACCGGTCTTGATTATTTAATCAACCTCGCATCACTCGTGTTATGCACTCAACCGAAATCCCGTCTACTCAAGCATAGCAATATGAAATTTGTCGTCCCGGGGCCAAGTATCGGGGTTGTTGTGTGCCTACCACATGATACTACAATCTATACTAAAATTTCCAAGTACCTACTGAGCATGCAATTGGGCATAGGATGGTAGAACTACGATGCATAAAACATAGGTGATAGTATGATCAAAGTGACTTGCCTGGTGATGTTGACGAAGAAGAATTTCTCGAGAAAATAACTTGATAGACTACTCGTCACTCTTTGATGAAATCTATATAACAAACATATCATTCACATAAGCACTCATACTAGCAATCATTCTAGCAATCAAAACAAAAGAGAGAGCGAATAGGAATCCGAAGGAAACTTCAAATAAGACCAGGGAGTCTTCTACTACGTCAAACACTAAATAGTTTTTGTCTAAAATAAAATAATAACAAGGAACTAAGATATAAATTTAACTAAGATAGAATAAAGTATTTTTCACAAAACTATTTGAAAGTATTTCCAAACGGGATTTGAAACAGTGGAGAAACCAATTGCAAGTTACTAATGAACTAGAATTGATTTCATGATAACAAATAAAAATAAAATCAAAACTTGTTGCAAAACTACTGTTAACTAACATAAAAAAAACAATAATCTTTCTGAAATATAAAAGAAAATAATTTAAAAGTAACTAAAGAAAGTAAATTAGTCACAATCCTAAAAGAGGTGAAACAGAAATTGTTTTACAAGAAACCATAAGCTAAGATATTCAAACAAATCTGAAATTTTTACCACTGATAAAAAAGATCACTAGTGATCAGTAGCAAAAAGAATCAAATTAAAATCTATTTTTAAACTCCTGGAATAAGCAAAACAAGGTTTAAACTAAATCTGATATAATTCAAATTTGAAAATTTCAAACGTAGACAAATTATATGTTTTTACAAACTACAGAAAACTTGTGAGCTACTGGAAAAAGAATCAACCTCATTGGAGTTGTGGATCAAAAGTTATGATCAAAAGAAAATTGAAACTCTCTCTGTTTTGGAATTAAAACAGAAAAAGAAAAAACTGATTTGTGGACACAGGGTCCACGTGGTATCTTCTGATTGGCTAAGGGGGTGAGTGCTGCGGGGAAAACTAACAAACGGCCACTATTTAGGTAAAATATTTCGGTTAACTTACAGGTTGACCGGTTCTTTTTAGGAAACCGAAGGGGTAAGTACCTTCTAATCTACACCGTGGGATCTAGATCTAACGGTAAAACTACACAATACAAAAAAACAAAACAAACAAAAGAAAAAAAGAAAGGAAGGAGGAGAGGGAGCCTTACCATGACTGGCAGGGGCTGGAGGCCTTCTCCGGCGAGGTGGGCAACTACGGCGGGGTGGGGTGGCGAAGGAGGGGGGCCGGTGGAAGAGGGGTGGGGTGGGGGCTCCTGGGGGGAGGCGAGGGGGAGATGGAGAGGGGTGCAGGGGGGGCGACGGGAGGAGTTCCTGGCGAGTGTTCCTGGCAAGAGTTTTCGTGGGGATGGGGAGGGGGTGCAGGGGGGGCGACGGGAGGGGGTGGTGGAGGAGGTGCAGGGGGATGGGGAAAGTCGGCGGGGTGGGGAGGGGGTGTAGGGGCGATGGGGTAGGTCGCCGACGAGTTCTCTGGCGGCTGACTCCGGCGAGGTCCACAGGGGGAGGAGGAGGAGGGGAGAGGCGGCGATTCCAGCGGGAATGGAACGAGGAGAACGTGGGGCTTCTTATAGGGGCGACGGGAGAGGCTAGGAGGGAAGGAACTTCGCGAATCCCGGGGGTGGGGATTTGTCTGTCCATGGCTAAGGGAAGTCCAGTGAACGTGAGGAAGGAGATAGAGGAAGAAGAAGATCCTGTTGGGCCAGAGAAAAGGAAAGGTCTTAATGGGCCACCGTTTATTTCCATTTAAACACGATTTCTTTCCTTTTTCAAAACTAGGAAACTAAAACGATAAAAGGGAAATCAAATCAATTCGGAATATAGAGTTTCTATATACTAAAATTACCAGAAAAATAAAATCTAAAAGATGGGCATTTTTCCACGGCAAAATAAAAACTTCAGAAAAAAATTATTTTCACAAAATTGCCTAAAAGATTTATTTTCTTTTGCAAATAATTTTCAAATGACCCTCTAAGTTTTAGGGTTCAAATAACTTTCAAAATGCCCGTGTGTTTGAGGATCATGTTCCTCCTCTCTTTTCTGTTTGACAGAATGTATTTCCCGGCATTTCTTGCACGAAGAAAACAAATAGAAATGCAAGAGAATTCAAATGCAAATATCTCCGTTCAATTCTTTATAGTTGAAGAAGTCACGTCATCTTCTCTCTTTGCTTTTAAATGATTGAATTTGAATTCACCGGAGAAGGGGAAAGTCATTTTATTCCCTCTCATTCAAAAGTTTTGAAAAGTTTCAATTTTCACTCAAGTTTCAATCACTCAAGCAAACAAACAAACAATCTAATAATTATTTTTAACATTCCAAAATTTGGGATGTTACACTACTCCCATGGATGGTCCTCGCGACACCTAAAATCATAATGGGGGTTATACGGGAGCGCCGCAGCCACTGCCTGCATAGCTGCTTCACGGAGACGAGCAGCCTTTGCCTCCCTCTCATACTCCTCTGCCTCTCCTCTGGTTATGTAATATCTCCGTTTTACCTAAAAGTCAAAGAAGGTAGGAGCAGGAAAGGTAATATGGAAAACACGATGCCAGTTAAATATCAAACGGTATAGGAGGGATTCATCATCCCTCTCAAGGAACTGGTAGCATGTCAAAGCGACGCGGTCAAGGAAAGCTGTATGGAGCGGGGGATCTCCTTCGCGGATAGGTACTCCAAGAAAATTTGCTATGTGGCTGGCATAGATCCCGCCAAAGAAATCCCCTTCATTAGCATTCTTATTCAGTCTCCTTGCTATTATAGCTCCCATGTTGAAACTCTTGTCACCCGTCACTGCGCTCTTAAGGATACTAAGGTCGGAAGCGCAGAGGTGACAATGCTCAATCTTGCCATTAATGCCTTTGCCTATGAAGAGGGCAAAGTAATGCAAGGCAGGAAAATGAATACTCCCCATGGTAGCTTGCGTAATGTCTCTAGTTTCTCCAACTGTAATACCAGAGAAAAAATCTCTAACCGAGGATTTAGGAGGATCATTGAGGCTACCCCAAATAGGTATTTTGCAAATTCTATTAAAATCCTCTAAACCCATGGTATACGATTTATCATAGAGATCAAACAATACCGAAGTGTCATGGCCAACTAAAAATTTGAATCTACGAACAAAAGAGGCAGTGAGAGCAACATACTGTTCACATTTATCGGAGATGAATTCTTCGAGTCCGACATTGCGAACAAGTGCATCAAACTCATCTTTGAAACCTGCCTCAATCATAAATTCATCAGAAGGCCATTCACATGGTTGTACCTGCGCATCCCTTGGTTGGTAAGGATCAGGCTCCCGAATCGCAAGACGGGGACCTCTCTTGCTTGAGGAACCACCATGATAGTTTCTCCTGAACATCTTGCTTCTCTGAAATTTTCAGTGACCCAAAGGAAAAATGAACAAGGCTCAACTAAATTCGTAGCAACTACTCCCACAAGTGCCTAGAGGCCATATTACGCGTCAAAACTACTTGGGACCAGCTAAAATTAGCATGCAAAGCTCAAGAACAGGGTCACCAAGGTAGCAAAAATACGCGAAGTATAAGGCACTAGAGCAAAAACTAATTGTACCAATGGAGGAGTCACTTACCAAGGAGTAATTTCCCCAAAACAGTTCGGAGAATGGTGCTTTGAGCAAAGAGATCGAAAATCCCAGCAAGAGGAGCAAGAACACGGGTTTGAGCTACAAAACGATTTTTTCTGGAGGTAGGAGAACCAGATGAGAGCAATAATGAGTGGAGGGGGTACCTGTGGTCCCCACAAGCCTGGGTGACGCGGCCAGGGGTGCCCGCTCCCCCTGGGCTTGTGGCCCACTGGTGTAGCCCCCAGACAAGCTCTTCGTCTGAGTATTTTTCAAAAAATCCAGAAAAATCATACTTGATTTTCAGGACGTTCGGAGAACTTCTATTTTCGGGGTACTTTTCTACCGGACGCTAAAACAGAAAATAGGGAAAACTAAACTAAATCTATCATTTTTCTTCTAAGCAACCTAAAGTGAAAGCTTAAAACAGATATTTGTGACTCCTTTATTCATCCATCTCATGGTCATCGAAAGAAATCCGTCAATGTGGTTGATCAAATCCCCTCGACAAACCTTTTCGAATCGCAAAAGAAGACGGAGAATTCTCGAACAGTCACTAGGTTACCTCAATGGGGATGTGTATCTCCCCAACAAGCAAATCATACTTCATCTTGACATGAGGAATAGGGCATTCAAAGCTCCCAACAAGAATCGATGAAGTTTTTTTTGATAGCATTGATGCAATGTACTTCTACGGAAAGTGCACCGTATGCTCATTACCGTTGACATGGAAAGTGACATTGCCTTTGTTGCAATCTATAACAGCCCCCGCAGTGTTTAAAAAGGGTCTTCCGAGGATGACAGCCATGGCATCGTCCTCGGGAATATCCAAGATAACAAAGTCTGTTAAGATGGTGACGTTAGCAACCACAATAGGCACGTCCTCGCAAATGCCGATAGGGAAAGCAATTGATTTGTCGGCCATTTGCAGAGAGATTTCATTGGGAGTCAACTTATCCAGTTCAAGTCTACGATAAAGAGAGAGAGGCGCTCCAAGGTCGCATAAAGCAGTTCTAACGTAGTTTCCTTTAATGGAGCAAGGTATAGTGGGCACACCGGGATCACCTAGTTTCTTGGGAGTTCCACCCTTGAAGGTATAATTAGCAAGCATGGTGGAAATATCAACCTCAGGTATCCTCCTCTTATTAGTCACAATATCTTTCATGTACTTAGCATACGGAGACATTTTGAGCATATCTGTTAAATGCATTTGCAGAAAGACAGGTCTGATCATTTCAACAAAGCGCTCAAAATCCTCATCATCCTTTTTCTTGGATGGTTTGGGAGGAAAGGGCATGGGTTTCTGAACCCATGGTTCCCTTTCTTTACCATGCTTCCTAGCAGTGAAGTCATTCTTATCGTATCTCTTATTCTTAGGCTGTGGGTTATCAAGATCAACACTAGGTTCAAGCTCCACATCCTTATCATTGCTAGGTTAAGCATCTTCATAAACATTACTATTGATATTATCATCAGGCTCATGTTCATCACCAGATTACGTTTGAGCATCAGAGACAGAGACATCGTTTGGACTCTCGGGTGTAGCTGCAACAGGGTTGCTAGTGCTAACTCCTTGAGAATCTTGTTCAATTCTCTTCAGATGACCCTCAGGATACAAAGGTTCCTGGGTCATTCTACCGCCTCTAGTGACGACTCTGACAGAATTGTCATTCAACCCATTGAGCAAGTCATTTTGAGCTTTAAGTACTTGTTATACCTGAGTAGTAACCATAGAGGCATGTTTACCGAGAAGCTTAAGATCATTGACATTTCTGTCCACACAAACACTTAAATGACTAAGCATACAAGCATTCTGTTCCAATTGTCTGCTAACATAATCATTGGAACTCTATTGTTTGGCAACGAAGTTATCAAATTCATCCAGGCATAGGCTAGCAGGTTTATCAAAAGGAATATCACCCTCATTAAACCTACGCAGAGAATTTACTTCTACTACCTATATCGGGTTATCAAGACCATGGATCTCTTCGATAGGTGGTAGATTTTTGACATCTTCAGATTTCATGCCTTTCTCTCGCATAGATTTCTTGGCTTCTTGCATATATTCAGGACTGAGGAATAGAATACCTATTTTCTTTGGAGTTGGCTTAGGAGGTGGTTCGGGAATACTCCAAGCATTCTCATTGCACAAGATGTTATCCAGTAGAATCTCCGCTTGTTGTACAGTTCGTTCTCTAAAAACACTACCGGCACAACTATCTAGGTGGTCTTTAGAAGCATCGGTAAGTCCATTATAGAAGATATCAAGTATTTCATTCTTCTCAAGAGGGTGATCAGGCAAAGTATTCAGTAGCTGGATAAGCCTCCCCCAAGCTTGTGAGAGACTCTCTTCTTTAGATTGAGCAAAGTTGTATATTTCCTGCAAGGCAGCTTGCTTCTTATGGGCAGGGAAATATTTTTCAGAGAAGTAGTAGACCATATCCTGGGGGCTACGCACACAACCAGGAGCAAGAGAAGTGAACCAGGTCTTAGCCTCATCCTTTAGCAAGAAAGGAAACAGCTTGAGGATATAGTAGTGGCGGATCTTTTCCTCACTAGTGAATAGGGTGGCTATATCATCCACTTTGGTAAGATGGGCTACAGCCGTTTTAAACTCATAACCGTGAAAAGGATCAGATTCGACCAGAGTGATTAACTCAGGGTCGACAAAGAATTCATAATCCTTATCGGTCACAAAGATAGGCGAAGTGACAAACTTCGGGTCGTATTTCATCCTAGCGTTCAGAGATTTTTTTTCCACTTGCGCAGTAATTTCTCAACATCATAGCTATCCTTACACGCAAGAAAATCCTCAGCTATCTCTCCCTCCATAACATAACGCGTATCAGACATAACAGGCAATTCAGGCATATCAGGAGAGCTAGTTTTAGCATGCAAAATAGTAGGTTCTACTTCAATAGGATCAGCAGTTTCACAAGTATCATCACATCTAGCAGCAACTCTAGCAATTTGTGCATCAAGGAATGCACCTAGTGGCAAAGCAGTATCAAGCATAGCATCATCAGGCATAGTATCAAGCATAGCATCATCTGGCATAGTATCAAGCACATCATCATCAGGCATAGTATCAAGCATAGCATCATCATAAGCATCATGGGCAGCAGAAGTAGCATCATCAAGCACAGGCGACATATCAAGATTTCTAGCAGGAGGTGAAGTTGCAAACTTACTCATAACTGAAGGTGAATCAAGTGCAAAGCTAGATGGCAGTTCCTTACCTGTCCTCCTAGTGGAAGGCAAGACTTTAGTTCTTGGATCTATCGGATTCCTCATAGTGATCAGCAGACGTAAATCCCAAGTCACTCACACAATATAGTTGTGCCTCCCCAGCAACGGCGCCAGAAAATAGTCTTGATAACCCACAAGTGTAGGGGATCGCAACAGTTTTCGAGGGTAGAGTATTCAACCCAATTTATTGATTCGACTCAAGGGGAAGCGAAAGAATATTCTCAAGTATTAGCAGCTGAGTTGTCAATTCAACCACACCTGGAAGATTAGTATCTGCAAGCAAAGTATCAATAGAAAAGTGGTATGATAGCAACGGTGCCACAAAAGGGTCTATTGACGGCATACTATTCCTGACTTGTTGTATCAATGGCGCCAGAAAAGTCTTGCAGCAGGTGACAGCAAAGTAGCAAGTTATAGAAATAGCAACAGAGTAACAGTAGCAGCAGTAGTGACAGCAGTAGCGACAAAGTAATAGTAGCAGCAGCAAAGTAACGTAGCAAGGACCAGTAGTAAAAGACTCGTAGGCATTGGATCGGTGATGGATGATTATGCCGGATGTGATTCATCATGTAACAGCTATAACACGGAGAGATAAGTAACTAGCTCCCGTTCGTCAATATAACGTAGGCATGTATTCTGTATGTAGTCATACGTGCTTAGGGAAAAGAACTTGCATGACATCTATTGTCCATCCCTCCCGTGGAAGTGGCTCCTAATGGAAACTACGGGATATTAAGGTTCTCCTATTAATAAAGAACCGGACCAACACATTAACACTTGGTGAATACATGAGCTCCTCATACTATGGTCATCTCCGGGAGTGGTTCCGGCTATTGTCACTCCGGGGTTGCCGGGTCATAACACATAGTAGGTGACTACAACTTGCAAGATAGGATCTAAAACACACATATATTGGCGACAACATAATAGGTTCAGATATGACATCATGGCACTTGGGCCCTAGTGACAAGCATTAAGCATGGCAAAGTAGTAGCAAGATCAATCTCAGAACATAGTGGATACTAGGGATCAATCCCCGTCAAAATTAACTCGATTACATGATAGCTCTTATCCAACTCATCACCGTCCAGCAAGCCTACGATGAGATTACTCACGAACGGTGAAGAGCATCATGGAATTAGCGATGGAGGAAGGTTGATGATAACGATGGCGACGATTTCCCATCTCCGGAGTCCAGAACGGACTCCAGATCTGCCCTCCAGATGAAGAACAGGAGGTGGCAGCACCTCCGTATCGTAAAACGCGATGAATCCTTCTCCCTGATTTTTCCGGGAGAAACAGAATAAATAGAGCTGAGTTTGGAGGCGGTGGAGCCTCGTGGGCCCCAGAAGCCCTCACGGCGCGACCAGGGGGTGGCCGCGCCCCCTGGGCTTGTGGCCCACTGGCTCACCCCCTCCGGTGGATCTTTGCGCAGGTATTTTTCATTAATTCCAGAAAAATTCTCCGTAGATTTTCAAGTCATTCCGAGAACTTTTATTTCTGCACAAAAACAACACCATGGCAATTCTGCTGAAAACAGCGTTAGTCCGGGTTAGTTCCATTCAAATCATGCAAATTAGAGTCCAAAACAAGGGCAAAAGAGTTCGGAAAAGTAGATACGACGGAGGCGTATCAATACTTCCTATATATCAATCTTCATCTCCGGACCATTCCGGCAACCCTCGTGACGTTCAAGATCTCTTCTGGGACTCCAAACAACCTTCTGTTACCAACATCAATAACTCAAGTATACTGAAACGTCATCAAACTTAAGTGTGCAGACCCTGCGGGTTCGAGAACTATGTAGAGATGACCAGGACACTCTCCGGTCAATATCCAATAGTGGTACCTGGATGCCCATATTGGATCCTACATATTCTACGAAGATCTTATCGGTTGAACCTCTATGTCAAGGATTCAGTTAATCTTGTATGCTATTCCCTTTGTCCATCGGTATGTTACTTGACTGAGATTCGATCGTCGGTATCTCCATAGCTAGTTCAATCTCGTTACCGGTAAGTCTCTTTACTCGTTTTGTAATACAAGATCCTGTGAGTAACTCCTTAGTCACATTGCTTGCAAGGCGTATTGTGATGTTGCATTACCGAGTGGGCCCCGAGATACCTCTCCGTCATCTGGAGTGACAAATCCCAGTCTCAATTCACGCCAACCCAATAGACACCTTCAGAGATACCTATAGATCACCTATATAGTCACCCAGTTACGTTGCGACGTTTGATCCACACAAGGTATTCCTCCGGTTTCCGGGAGTTGCATGATCTCATGGTCATAGGAATAGATACATTGACATGCAGAAAACAGTAGCAATAATCTGACACGATCATATGCTATGTTCATAGTTTGGGTTTTGTCCATCACATCATTCTCCTAATGATGTGATCCCGTTATCAAGTTACAACACTTGTCTATGGACAGGAAACCTTGACCATCTTTGATCAACAAGCTAGTCAACTAGAGGCTCACTAGGGACAAAGTGTTGTCTATGTATCCACACATGTATTTGAGTTTCCAATCAATACATTTCTAGCATGGATAATAAACGATTATCATGAAAAAGGAAATATAATAATAACCAATTTATTATTGCCTCTAGGGCATATTCCAACACATGGAAGTTTGCATGCATCACAAAATTCTTCTAGAGACATACCATAAGATTTATCATAAAGATGAAATATAACTCTAGAACTACGAGAATGATACTCAAATCTTTGTGTAAACAAATGGGTGAGATTATAATGTTGAGTGCAATTATCTCCTTGAAAGGTGGTGAGGTTGATATTATAAATATATTGATGAAATATTTCCTTAATACCGGGACCCATCATGAACTCGTTGCTTGGCCACCGACATGACTAAGCATCGGTCATCCTCACTGAACTAGTCCTAGGTTCAACAAATGTTTGTTGTATCAATATTTTAGCCGATGATTCTCCAAAGGACTATCTCCTTGATGAGATCCTCCTAAAGATGTTCATTTCCTAAGAACAAAATTTTGAAATTTTTGGACCACAAAATTATGTTAACAGAAGTTTGTAACATTTATAGTAACTACTCATATGGTTGTCTAGAGGCTACATCAAGCATTCAAACTAGTTGGAAATCAAAGAATTCAACATGCAAGATCATTTTAAATAGCACCAAGAGGAGCAAAATATGGAAAATACAATCCACTAAAACAAATACTAATTGGAGAAATGGAGGAGTCACACACAAAGGAGCAATCCATTAAAATAGTTTTAGAAATTGGGCTCCGAGCAAAGAGATTGAAAATCTCAGGTTTCAGGTCAAGAGCACGAGACAGAGAGAGAGAGAGCAGCCAGGATTTTTTTATAGAGGTAGGAGCTGATGTGGGATGAAGAAATGAGTGACTCGGTAATAGGACATGCCCTAGGATGTGCACCCTATTGCCCTATGAGCAACATGTGGACCCCCCTGGGGTGTTTTCAGCTCCATAAATTCTTATATATTCTAGAAAAATTCATGTAAAAGTTTCAAGACATTTTGAACACTTTTATTTTTGGGCCATTTTTATTGCACGGATAATTTAGTACACATGATAATCATGGATTTTTATTTTGTTTAACTATGAATAAAAGAGAGTAAAATATGAGTACAGAAAGTTGTGCTTAATTACCAAATTCATAGACCACATGCCTCTTAAAAAGAATCCATTAATAAGGTTGATCAAGTCTTATTAACAAACTGTTTCCGATTGACATGAAAACGAATAATCTTCATATAACACTAGGTTACCTCAATGGGAATGTGCATGTCCCCAACAATAAGAATATCATTTCTTCTTCGCATAAGGAAGAGGAAATTTAAACTCTCCAATAGTAATTGTGGTAACTTGCTCAATGGTATTAATATTGTTCATCGAAGCTTGTTTATTCGGAAAGTGCACTATATGTTGTTTACCATTGACATGAAAAGTAACCTTGATTTTTTTGCAATCAATAGGAGCCCCTAGAGTATTTAGAAAGGGTCTACCAAGGATAATTGACATATTGTCATGCTTGGGCATCTTAAGAATAACAAACTTTATCAAGATAGTAACATTGGCAACCATAATGGGGACATCCTCACAAATTCTAATAGGTATATAAGTGGATTTATAAACCATTTGCAAAGATTTTAGTAGGTGTAATCTTATTCAAATAAAGTATTTTATATAAATAGAAAGGCATAACACTAACACTCGCTCCTAGATCACATAAACAACTTCAACATAACTTTGTTTAATGGAGCAAGGTATTGTGAGTATATCGGATCTCCCAACTTTTTAGGCACTCCACCATGAAGAGAATAATTAGCGAGCGGATCTTAGCTTCAGGTATCTTTCTTTTATTAGTGATAATATCTTTCATGTATTTAGCATAAGGAGGCATTTTCAAGATATCCTTCAGACGTGTTCGTAAAAACATGGGTCTAAGGATTTCAACAAAACACTCAAAATCCTCCTCATCCTTATTCTTAGAAGGCTCAAGAAGGATGGTCATGGGTTTATGAACCCATGGCTCTCTTTCTCTACCATGTTTTCTAGCAACGAAATCTCTTTTATCATAACGTTTTTGCTTCGGATGTGGGTTATCAAGATTATTAGCAGATTCTATTTTCACATCATTATGAGGTTCTTTATCATAATCTGGTTGAGCATCTATGTGAAGATCATTATTATTATCATTATAATTGTCACTAGGTGAATATTCAGTATTAATTTGTGTCTCAACATCAGAAATAGAAACAGTATTATGATTCTCAGTAGATTTTCTATAACAAGTTCACTAGAAGCATGTAAAGTCCGATCTGTTTTCTTTTTATTTTTGTTTTTTACATGGACTAGGTTCATCATGTTAATTCTGTGAGAATCTTGTTCAATTCTGGTGACCTTCAGTATAGAGATATTCCTGAGTCATTATACCCTCCCTAGTCATTACTCTAACATCATGATCATTCAAGTTATCATTCGTTTGAGCAAGCAAATCATTTTGTAACTAAGCAACTTGGTCTAGTTGAGTATGAACCATGGATGCATGTTTACCTAGACCATTAACATCCTTACTAATTCTAAACATTAAGTAACTCAAGCTACCAATCATCATGGCATTTTTTATAGTTGGTTTTTAACATACATATTAAAATATTCTTGCTTAACAATGTAACTATGAAATTGTTCCATGCATTGCTCAATAGTTTTATTATAAGGTATACAACCCTCATAAAATATACGGAGATAATTTACTTCTACTACTTGTGTAGGGATATCAAATCCATGTATGTGTTCAATAGGTGGTAAATTCTTGACATCTTCAGATTTTATACCATTTTCTTTCATAGATCTCTTGGCTTTTTGCATATCTTCTCGTCTGGGGAATAGAATACCTCTCTTATTTTGAATAGATTCCAGTGGTGGTTCACAAAGTGTCCAATCATTAGCATTCTTCAACATATTAATTAATAGTTCTTCAACTTGTCCAATAGTCCGTTCCCTGAAAGCACAACCAGCACAACTATCTAGGTAGTCCCTAGAAGCATTGGTTAGTCTATTATATAAGATATCAAGTATTTCATTTTTCTTAAGAGGATGATCACGCAAAGCTTTAAGTAGCTGGAGAAGTCTCCCCCAAGCTTGACGGAGATTCTCTTCTTCAATTATCACAAGGTTAAATATTTCCTGTAAAGAAGCAAGTTTCTTATGAGCAGGAAAAAAATCACAGAAGTAATGTATCATATCCTGGGGACAACGCACACAGTGAGGAGAAAGAGTATGAAACCATTTCTTAGCATCACCTTTTAGTGGGAAAGGAAAAAAGTTTAAGTATATAGTAATAGCAAATCCTTTCCTCATGATCAAATAAGGTGGCAATATCATTTAATTGGTAAAGTGTGCCACAGTAGTTTCAGTTTCATAACCATGAAAATGATTAGATTCTACTAAGGTAATTAGGTCAAGATCAATAGATAATTCATAATCCTTACTAGTAACACATATATGAGAAGTAGAAAATTTAGGATAGTGCTTCATTTCTCCATCATAGATTTTTCTTTTCGTTTACATAGCAATTGTCTTAGATCATCTCTATCATTACAAGCAATAAAGTCCCTAGAAATATCCCCATCCATAACATAACCCTCATGTACATCACACATATCATATGTAGTAGGAGATCTAGGCATAATAGGTGAATCATAGTTTTCATTAGTTTTAGCATTTCCAATTTCTCTCGGTCTAGCAATATGAGCATTAAGTAATTCAATAAGTGGTGTTGTTCCAGTTTCATTTAGCATAGTTGTAGCATCATCATGAGACTCATCCAATTCAGATGTAGTATCATCAAGTACTTGTAACATATCAAACTGTACATCAAGTGGTTGTGATGCCCTCGATTTAATCGTACGCTAATCATACATGCAAATGCGTACGATCAAACTCAAGGACTCACGGGAAAATATCACAACAAAACTCTAGACACAAATAAAACAAACAAGCTTCATATTACACGCCAGGGGCCTCGAGGGCTAGAATACAGAAGCTTGATAAACACACGAGTTAGCGGAAGCAACAATATGTGAGTACAAACATAAAACAAGGGGTGCCTTAGAGAAGGCTAGCACAAAAGAAACATGATCGAACGAGGCTAGGCCTCCTGTCTGGGCACCTCCTAACTACTCTTGGCCTTCAGCGGCCTCCACGAAGAAGTCACCGTCGGGGGGCAGACGTCGGCAGGAAACTCCATCTCCTGGGCTCCATCATCTGGTCGCAGCAACGGATCAAGGGGACAAAGGGGGAGCAAAGCAACAGTGAGTACTCATCCAAAGTACTCGCAAGACTTATATCAGAACTATGCTAAGTATGCATCAGTATCAAAGAAGGGGGGTGGTTATATATGGATTGACTGCAGCAATGCGAGAATAGAGAGAGAAGGCCTAGTCCTATCGAAGACTAGCATCTTCAGGGTCTTGCAGCAATAGACGAGAGTACAACAGGTAACACAATTCATACTCATATTGTTGCAACAATATTTAATATGAGGGCACGCCCAGAGATCCTTCCTCGACTCCCGGCGAGGAAGCAATCCCGGGGAAACTAAATTCAGTTAAGTAACACTTGTAGTTGTATAAGATCAGGGCACAACTCCAAGTCGTCCTGTAACTGTGGACACGGCTATTCGAATAGATAAGTTCTTCCCTGCAGGGGTGCACAACATATTCCCTGACGCGCTCGATAACACTCTAGCCAGACACACCTTTCTGGGTCATGCCCGGCCTTGGAATATCGATACGTCGCAGCCCCACCTAAGCTCAGCACAGAGGCCAGTCCGCCGGTCTAACTGCTAAGCACAGAGGGTTCGTGGGCCCACTTTCCCTCCACGCTCCTGCACGATGCGTGGGCGGCCGAGGTCAGTCCTAGCACCCCTTAATCACAAGCGCGAAGCATCTCGGGACCACTCGGGCGCGCGCCGCTCCATTGCTCACGTCTGAAGAGCTTCGGCTAATAAGGCCACGTCGAGTACCCATAATTCTTCCCACGTAAACGGTTACTGCGTAATAAGGCCTTCCAACCAACCCAGGTCAAATACCCAAATCCATTATCATTTTAATTAAGGTCAACGGCACAACCATGCGGGAATCCACCCGCCTAACATCTATTCATCAAAGATCCCAGTAACATGGTCAAATAACTGTGTGGTTGTAACATCAGGGGAAATCCGAGGTATCACCCTCGTTGGATCCCGAACGATGTAACCATCAAGGTGGACCTAGAGGAATCACCCTCGAGGGTCCCACACTTGAGGGGTTGCACGACAGAGGCATCGTCACGAATGGTGAAAGAGGAATCACCCTCGATAATCACGACCGACTAGATGTACTACATAGATATCATGAGGAGTACTTTGCGAGGTGTCACCCTCGGTACCCGATAGTCTCTCTGTAACGTCGCACGACTAGGGGGCGGTGTAAGTGCTGTGTCGGGTCTGGCTCGTCGATCAGGGATCAAGACTTGACAATAAAGTGAGGCAACTGAACTAAGGGGTCAGAGGGGAAGACTGCTCCACCTATACTAAATAGTTTAAAAGTACAGTACTGAAAGTAGCAGTTCATCAAAAAATAGGCTATGCAACCGATATAGGAGCTAACTACAACAGTAGCAAAATTCTAATGCAAGCATGAGGAAGAAAGAATAGGCGATATAGGGATGATCAAGGGGGTTTGCTTGCCTTGTTGCTCTACACACAAAAATGGATCCCGGTCCGGGAAGTAGTCGAACACCGGATCATCATCTGTCTCGGGGTCTACCGAAAAAGAAGTAATAGAGGGAGAAACAATAAATAATAGCAACAGGTGCAACACTAAGCATGACATGGCAAGATGCAGGCTAGGTATGAGCTAACGCAGCAACGTCCCTCATAGACGGGTAGGAAGAATATCTGACGATATTTACCGGGTCTCGGGCTACTACCGGACAAACTGCAAACGATGGAAAAGTTCCATGTTTGCTACGCTAAGGACGTGTGACTAACGAATGGACAGTCTATCCGGGTTCGTCTCGTTCTGCTGATCAACTTTCATGTTGAAAGTATTTTGATCTGACTTACGAATTATCTTATATTAATTTTGAAAGTTTTATTCAATATTTTGGAATTAAAAATAGATTGAATTAATTTGATTAAATGCAATTATGACATCAGTATGATGCCATGCTGACATCAGCCGTTGACTGGTCAACTGACCAGTGGGTCCCGTGTGTCATAGACTTAGTTTTTTATTAGGTCTAATATTAAGTAATCCAATTACTTTAGTGGGGGACCCACGTGTCATACTCTAATAGGATAAATTTATTAACCTAATTAACCGATTATCTAATTAATCTATTTAATTAATTAACTAATTAATTAAATAATATATCTAATTATTTATTTAGTTTATTAATAAAAACATACATATATATATATTTATATATATATTTTTTGCCTTTTCTTTTTTCTACATACATTCATACATACACAATACATATGGACATACATACATACATACATACATCATACAAAATACATACACCTTTATTTTTATTTTTCTAACTCTCTTATCTCTGTGTTAACTCTCTCTGTTCATCTCGTGTCAACAAAGAGACACAGAGGCAACCTCTACCCCCTCCTCTCACACGAGAGGTCAACGGCGTCGGGACGAAGCGGTGATCATCGGAACGGAACCGGGCTGGGAAGAGGAGAGGGTGGCCGGGGCCCGGAGCTCAACGGCGTTGAAGGGAAGGCCCAGTGTAGCCGGAATTCCCGGGGATGGGAGGAGGAGACGGCGTCGGATCCGGTGAGGAGGAATTGTTCCGGCGAGGTAGAGGTGGCACCGGTGTCGGGTAGGCCGGCGGTGAAGCTGGTGACGGCGAGCCGGCCGCCGGTGGCGGGCGGAGCCGGACGGTGGTGTGGCACGGGAGAGGAGGAGGCCAGGGCCGGCCGGATCCGGCCCGGAGGAGGGGATGGAGGGGCGGCGGCGAGTGAGTTCCAGCGAGGGAGGCAGTGGCTTGCCAGGGAGGTGGGGTGGCGCCGACAGGTGTGCACCGAAGGGAGAGGGGACGGGGAAAGGGGGAGGCGCGGTGGAGGCAGGGGGCGATCTGGCGTGGGGGAGGGAGGCCTTCGGGAGAATGGGAGGTCGGGCGAGGCGGTTGGTGGAGAGCTGTGGTAGGTGGGAAGGCGCTGGGATGCACGGTGAGGGATCGGGAGGAGGGGCGGTAGCGAGCGAGCTGAGAGGAGCGGTGGGGATCCAGGGGGTCGCACGGTTGGGGGCGGAGGCACGACGGGAACTAGTGAGGGCGAGCAGGGGTTGCCCTGGAGGTGGCGGTGGAGGGAGTGGGTCGTGGGGTGGCTAGGTTTTGTCGTGGGGGCTTTATACCCCGAGGGTGGGCCGGTGGTTGGTGGCCAGCTGGGCCACTAGGCCCAGTTGGGCCAGGTTTTTTATTTTTTTATTTATTTTAATTAAACAAATTATGTATTCTTTTATTATTTATTATTTTATTTAAATACTTTCTTTTGTTTATTTGTTTATTTGTTTTATAGTTTCTCTTTTAAATATATAGGGTTTTAATAATTTTTTAAAATGCCCGATTTATAATTATAATCTATTAGGGAACTTTTATAACTCACGAGACATCTTTATTTTTGCATTCGATAACTTTCCCCATTTGATTTTATTTTTAAACTTTGAATTCAAATTGTTTTGAACTAACCCGAGATCAACGATAGGGAATCTCGGTGACGTGGCATCTTTAGTGTGTGATCACTGTAGCTTAATTACATTCAGTATTGTAGCAAAAGCTGAGGATGTCACAACTCTCCCCTACTAACAAGAATTCTCGTCCCGGGAATTAAGAGGTAGAAGGAAAGAGCTCGGGGTATTTATCACGAAGATGATCCTCGCGTTCCCAAGTGGCTTCTTTTTCAGAATGATTTGACCAGTGCACTTTAAGGCACTTGGTGACTTTGCGACGAGTCTGACGTTCAGCCTGGTCAAGAATGCGAACCGGATGCTCTTCATAATAGAGGTCTTGTTGCATCTCAAGCATATCGTGATCCGCTGCTCTAATAGGATCCTTGAAGCAGCGCCGGAGCTGAGACACATGGAAGACATCATGAACCTGAGAAAGGTTCACCGGAACTTCTAATTGATAAGCCACTTTTCCACGCCTTTCGAGAACAGTGAACGGACCAATATAGTGAGGAGCTAACTGTCCCTTGATCTCAATAAGATGTGCACCTCTCATTGATGTGACACGAAGATAAGCCTTTTCACCAGGTTGATAGACCATATATTGATGATGGCCATCATACTGACTCTTCTGACGAGACTGAGCAGCCCTTAGATTCTCAAGAACAACACAGACTTGATCTTCAGTGCGTTGGGTATCATTCGGACCGAAGAGTGATCGGTCCATTGATCGGTGGCTCTGGAATTCCATATGAAGCCCAGTGTAAAGGATACTTTGGAGTCAAGCATATATAGGAGAGTCAGGTTTCAATCCTGTGGAACTTTGGGTTATGGGTCCACCATGTGGGCCAAGAAAGGGGCAGAGCGGCGACATCTTATACGGTCTTGGTAGCAAGCCATGTGAGAGGATAACACCTGTCAGTTACGTTGGCAACAACATCGGTACCAAGGGCGGGGGACGAATAGAACCATTTTCCTGCTCGTTGAAACGAGGCGGACCAATAGGCAAAGTTCTCGTCCACCGGCGGCTACCGGAATGTTATCCACAATAGTAACAGGGTCTTACTAACAGAGTTGTATACCGAGATTTTTACCTAAGTAGGGAATTAACACTGCTTAGATCAGTTATGCCACAAGAAAGGTCAAACAGACCAATACGAAGGAATAATGTGTTCACACACAGGTATTAAAGTATACCATTTTCGAGGAAAAAACAAGGTATGGTATACGTGATAGGTCATCAAGTACATAACCTTTTAGATAAAGAGGAAGAAAAATCATGATTTTTAACCATACCATACGGTTTGAGATAATTGACCAGGAACAATTTAGCACTATGCTTCCAATGTTCGTGTTGAAATTTGAAGTACCATATCCGTGCTTCGGGGTAGCAACGACATGGTCATCCGATAAAGGTCGGACCAATGGTTACACAAAAAGGATTCATGAGGAACAACTTATGAAATAAGTCGTATATTTTCCGCATGGTAGAATGGCTAACCTTACATATGGAAGAATTTATAACAGTAGGTCCTTTGGCCCGGTATGCCAGACAAGACATCACCGTACCAGATTACATAAGACCAAAGTTATAATTATTGGAAAATGTTCTAACCAGCATATATGCCCGAGATTCAGATCTGATTGGTGTTAGGATACCTCAGACTCAAGATGCCCGCGAGGAAGCAAGATTCTCATGATATGAGCTACACAAGCAATTCTTGAATCAAGAGTTCTATTGTAAGACATATGAACACAATGTCAAGACATTCGTGCCCACATAGAATTCTTACGTCAAAATGCAAGTGAGTTCTCATTTGGAAACCATCGTCGAGGATAACAAGGCTCCATGTGTAAGTCTGGATTAGCTCAGGAACTTCTTTTCCCTTGACCAAATCAGTCAGTGGCTTCGCGTGCTAAAAGAAATTATATGGAGTGAAGATAGCCAATCTTCAAAACATATAACACTTCGCACATGCGTGAATTGCTTGGGAAGATCCTAGAGGAAGCAAAACAAAACTTTCACATATTCACGGTGGCGAGGATGCACATAAGCTTAGGGGAAACATTTCTGTTATCAAGCACATTCTTCATGAGCTAGGCGCAAGGATAAAGCTCTCAAGAGCTTCATCGCGGAACATGGATAAGTTGAGGGTGTGGCTGATGGGCTCAGCAACAATCCCTCAAGATTTTGACAGGGATGAATTTCCAAAATTATAATATCAAGGAGATAGCATTTGTCAAATCAAATGGTATAATGTCATATGCTCGAGGGAACAACAACAATTAAACATTGGTCGAAGGGTGCACTCGAAAATACAAATTGAGTAGCATGACCAATGCTAAAATAATGAGTCAACAGCCAACACACCAAGAAGGAAACAATTAGTTGTTAACCTCAAGGCAATAGGGTTGCCAGAAGTATTGGAATCACACATCAGAGTTCACTTGTTGGTATTCCGGTTTGAAACAACACGGGACCAGGAAATGAATGGTGATGGTGACAAGTATTACTATATCAAGAATTATTAAGAGGTGCAATGATGCTCACAACATTCTTGACATAAAGATGGTAATACTCCAAGGTAGCACATAACATAAGCTGAATTAGCAAGGAACTCAAAGGACAACACAAAACACGAACATGTTTGTGTTGGAGGGAAGGCAACAAGGATGTCGATGCTAATACGAATCATCGAGGGGGAAGGATGGTATTTCTCATGATGCATTCGATTGTACCCTGAAGGAGCTCAGAATGCTGATGATGATCACCACACATTTTTCAAGAAGTTTGATGAAGGTGTAATCGCTTAGCAACGACATCAAGTAAAGGAATAATGAAGCGAAAGGTTGTCGGAACCACAGATAAGACTGCTAGCTCCAAATCAAGATTGCCTTTCAAGACAACCAACATGATATTGAAAGCTCAATGTAAGCTTATTGCACTGTTGGATGTGGGTACCAGGGATGGAGGACATAGATAGCATGGTCAAGCTTCAACATAGCGATGATGATGTAGCCTAACAGCTTGGAATGACATGACCGAGTACAAACTCATAAACAAAGAATACTACTAAGAGTTGTTGGATTGTAATGCGTACTCGATTCAGCTATCGGTATGCTCGCGTGTCCGACAACTCAAACACGAGGAAACTGGAACTAATGAAAATATCATAGTTGATGAGGAACTCACAAGAAGTTACATCGCTCCATGATATCCCCGAGCTACAAGGAATAATACTCGGAGGTAGATCAACATTAAGCCTTGGACCGGTGTATTGATCTGAAGAAGACAAGTACTTTAACTCGTTTGAGAATGAAATCAAGGTAGGACAACATGGTCGGAACCACGATTGCAAAGGACAAAACCATAGATACCATATTTAATCCACAGAATGAATGATTATTGATACGAGAAGTTTCTATGGTAAGATCAATGTCGTTTCCATGGGCATGAACACAAGTTCAAGGTCGACTCCCACTTCATCAATGCATCACCTGACATTTACTACCCGCCTTTGATCAGGTTGTAGATTTAAAACATTATCTGGCAAAACACCAGAAGAGCAAGTCCGTGAGAACTCTTCGGGTCATATTGATTTAGGAAGGCATAGGTTCAACCCATCAGGGAATCTTAGGAACATATACCACAAACTTCATTAGTAATCAACACATGCTTTAAGGGCATGGCTGACAAAAGCGTAGGGTACAACTCATTAGAAGGAGAAGACACAATTTACCAATGGCATCATATGTCAGGGGAAGCAATCACAAGAATTTTCGAAAGCAAAGGATGTCATTGGATAATAACCCAAAATAAGTCTGGCAGTCCACAACAATATGATGTGGGTATCGATACTCAATCAGAGGGGGGTAAAACGCAAGGCATCGGATTATAAAAACATTTGAAAAATATTGATACTTAATTTCCAAAGGAATTAGGATTCCGAGGTTGGTGTATCATAATCAGATGCTCCGATCAAATTCCAGTAAGTTGAATGAACCTAGATGGACAACCAACCAAAGTTGATTTGTTGAGAACCAACACTGTCTGGAAGGACGTCTAAGCGAGAAAATGATTTATGAGTATCAACACATGATTGTGTGCATTCACACAAAGGTAGAATCAATAAGATCACAGGAAAATCACAAAGGATTTTAATGAATGTTGCTGGACATATGGATTTAACTACAACACAAGGAGGTGAGAAAGGTCAAAGGCAATAGGCTACTAGGGATTCCGAAAGATCGAATAGTAATTCGAAGAACTTTCGAAACCCATGACAACTGATGACAGACGAATCCGTGATAAGATAATTCGTTGCATCTCGTAAAAGAAGAGCAATTGGAGAAGAAAGTATGAGCGACATTTGTATGTAGTCATCCATAGTGGTTGACGGAGGAAGGGAAATCGCAAGAGTGATGGGCACAAGCTCTTGAGAGAAACATCGAAGAGTATCCTCGGAGTCTTCTGATGAATCAAGCCATCATCTGGGATGAGGGGCTCTCCGGGAGAAAGTATTTACGATAACCTAATGTTAGAGTTAGCAAAATCTTTATCCCGGAAGAGAAGAGAGAGTAGAACCCAGAGTATAGGAAAGGAGTAAAAGATACTAATACCACCCAATTGAGATGTGGGCCCGTAAGCCACAGCACATGTGTTTTATTAAGGTTTTTCAAACACTAAACTCAATTTCGGCCAAGGAGTTGGAAAGGGGGCTACCTACAGGCAGTCGGCTCTGATACCAACTTGTGACGCCCTCGATTTAATTGTGCGCTGATCATACACGCAAATGCGTACGATCAAACTCAAGGACTCACGGGAAGATATCATAACAAAACTCTAGACACAAATAAAACAAACAAGCTTCATATTACAAGCCAGGGGCCTCTAGGGGAAGAATACAGAAGCTCGATAAACACACGAGTCAGCGGAACAACAATATCTGAGTACAGATATAAAACAAGGGGTGCCTTAGAGAAGGCTAGCACAAAAGAAACACGATCGAACGAGGCGAGGCCTCCTTCCTCGGAACCTCCTAACTACTCATGGTCTTCAGCGGCCTCCACGAAGAAGTCACCATCGAGGGGCAGACGTCGGCAGGAAACTCCATCTCCTTGGCTCCATCATCTGGTCGCACCAACGGATCAATGGGACAAAGGGGGAGCAAAGCAACGGTGAGTACTCATCCAAAGTACTCGCAAAACTTATATCAGAACTATGCTAAGTATGCATCAGTATCAAAGAAGGGGGATGGTTATATGTGGACTGACTGCAGCAATGCGAGAATAGAGAGAGAAGGTCTAGTCCTATCGAAGACTAGCATCTTCAGTGTCTTGCAGCAATAGACGAGAGTAGAACAGGTAACACAATTAATAGTCATATTGTTGCAACAATATTTAATATGAGGGCCCGCCCAGAGATCCTTCCTCGACTCCCTGCGCGGAAGCAATCCCGGGGCAACTAAATCCAGTTAAGTAACAGTTGTAGTTGTATAAGATCAGGGCACAACTCCAAGTTGTCCTGTAACCGTGGACACGGCTATTCGAATAGATAAGTTCTTCCCTGCAGGGGTGCACAACATATTCCCCGACGCGCTCGATAACACTCTGTCCGGACACACTTTTCTGGGTCATGCCCGGCCTCGGAATATCGACACGTCGCAACCCCACCAAAGCTCAGTAGAGAGGCCAGCCCGCCGGTCTAACTCCTAAGCATAGAGGGTTCGTGGGCCCACTTGCCCTCGCGCTCTTGCACTATGCGCGGGCGGCCGAGGTCAGTCCTAGCATCCCTTAATCACAAGCGCGATGCATCTCGGGACCACTCGGGCGTGCCTCGCTCCATTGCCAACGTCCGAAGAGCTTTGGCTGATACCGCGACATCGAGTACCCGTAATTCTTCCCACGCAGACGGTTAGTGCGTAATAAGGCCTTCCGACCAACCCAGATCAAATACCCAAATCCATTACCATTTTAATTATGGTCAATGGCACAACCACGCGGGAATCCACCCGCCCAACATCTATTCATCAAAGATCCCAGTAACATGGTCAAGTAACTGTGTGGTTGTAACATCAGGGGAAATCCGAGGTATCACCCTCTTTGGATCCCGAACGATGTAACCATCAAGGTGGACCTAGAGGAATCACCCTCGAGGGTCCCACACTTGAGGGGTTGCACGACAGAGGCATCATCGGGAATGGTGAAAGAGGAATCACCCTCGATAACTACGGCCGACTAGCTGTACTACAGAGATATCATCAGGAGTACTTCGCGAGGTGTCACCCTCGGTACCCGATAGTCTCTGTGTAACGTCGCACAACTAAGGGGGGTGTAAGTGTTGTGCCGAGTCTGGCTCATCGATCAAGGATCGAGACTTGACAATAAAGCGAGGCAACTGAACTAAGGGGTCAGAGGGGAAGACTGCTCCACCTATACTAAACAGTTTTAAAGTACAGTACTGAAAGTAGCAGTTCATCCAAAAATAGGCTATGCAACAGATATAGGAGCTAACTACAACGGTAGCAAAGTTCTAATGCAAGCATGAGGAAGAAAGAATAGGCGATATAGGGATGATCAAGTTTTATTCAATATTTAGGAATTAAAAACAGATTTAATTAATTTGATTAAATGCAATTATGACATCCACATGATGCCATGCTCACATCAGTCGTTGACTGGTCAACTAACCAGTGGGTCCCGTGCTTCATAGACTCAGTTTTTAATTAGGTTTAATATTAATTAATCAGATTACTTTAGTGGGGGACCCGCGTGTCATACTCTAATAGGATAATTTAATTAACATAATTAATCGATTATCTAATTAATCTATTTAACTAATTAATATATCTATTTATTTATTTTATTAGTAAAAACATATATATATATTTATTTATTTATTTATATTTATTTTTATGCCTTTTCTTTTTCTACATACATTCATACATACACAATACATACGTAGATACATACATTAATACATACATACATTCATCATACAAAATACATACACCTTTATTTTTATTTTTCTAACTCTCTTATCTGTGTGTTAACTCTCTGTGTTCATCTTGTGTCAACAGAGATACACAGAGGCAATCTCTACGCCCTCCTCTCACAGGAGAGGTCAACGGCGTCGGGACAAAGCGGTGATCGTCGGAACGGAACCGGATGGGGAAGAGTAGAGGGTGGCCGGGGCCCGGAGCTCACTGGTGTTGACAGGAAGGCCCGGTGTAGCCGGAGTTCCCGGGGACGCGAGGAGGAGGAGGGGTCGGATCCGGTGAGGAGGAATTGTTCCGTCGAGGTAGAGGTGGCACCGGTGTCGGGTAGGCCGGCGGTGAAGCTGGTGATGGCGAGCCGGCCACCGGTGGCCGGCGGAGCGGACGGTGGCGGGACAAGAGAGAGGAGGAGGCCAAGGCCGGCCGAATCCGGCCCGGAGGAGGGACTGGAGGGGCGGCGGCGAGTGAGTTCCCGCGAGGGAGGCAGGGAGGTGGGGTGGCGCTGGCAGGTGTGCACCGGAGGGAGAGGCGACGGGGGAAGAGGGAGGCGCGGTGGAGGCAGGGGTGATCTGGCATGGGGGAGGGAGGCCACCAGGAGAATGGGAGGTCGGGAGAGGTGGTTGGTGGAGATCTGCGGTAGGTGGGGAGGCGCTGGGATGCACGGCGAGGGATCAGGAGGAGGGGCGGTAGCGAGCGAGCTGAGAGGAGCTGTGGGGATCCAGGGGTCATGCGGTTGGTGGGGGGATGCGCGACGGGAACCGGTGGGGGCGAGCGGGGGTTGCCCTAGCGGCGGCGATGGAGGGAGTGGGGCATGGGGTGGCTAGGGTTTGCCCTGGGGGCTTTATACCCCGAGGGTGGGCCGGTGGTTGGTGGCCACTTGGGCCACTAGGCCCAGTTGGGCCAGGGTTTTATTATTATTATTATTATTTTTTATTTTAGTTAAATATATATTATTTATTATTTTAATTAAATACTTTCTTTTGTTTATTTTTTTGTTTTATAGTTTCTCTTTTCAATATATAGGGTTTTAACAATTTCTAAAAATGCCCGATTTATAATTATAATCTATTAGGGAATTTATATAACTCACGAGACATCTTTATTTTTGCATTCGATAACTTTCCCCGTTTGATTTTATTTTTAAACTTCGAATTCGAATTGTTTTGAACTAACGCGAGATCAACGATTGGGAATCTCGGTAACGTGGCATCATTTGCGTGTGATCATTGTAGCTTAATTACATTCAATACTGTAGCAAAAGCTGAGGATGTCACTGTGGTGGTGTCACAGCCTACTCAAAACAGAAGGTGAATCAAGTGCAAAGCTAGATGGAAGTTCCTTACCTCCTCTCATCTTAGACGGTATGATCTTGGTTCTAGTATATTTCATATTGTTCATAGCGATAATTGAATATTCCAAGTAAACTAAATAAATAGAGATATGCTCCCTCCCAACGACACCAGAAAATAGTCTTGATAACCCTGAAGCGTAGGGGATTGCAAGAGTATTCACGTGTAGTATTACACCCTAATTTGTTGATTCGACACAAGGCGAGTCAAAGAATATTTATTGGTCTTAGAAGTTAGGTTGTCAATTCAACCACACCTGGTATTATTCTCTGTAGCAAAAGTTTAGTAGCATAACAATATAGTACTAGTAAAAGTAAAGTTACAGTAACGACAGCAATTTTGTAATGATGTTATAGTAGTAGCAGCAATAGTAACTTAGCAAGGATCGATATATGAAAAGTGAAGGCATTGGATCGGTGATGGATATGTATATTGGATAAAATTCATCATGTAACAGTTACACACTAGAGAGACACAGAACTAGCTCCAATTCATCAGTGTAACGTAGGCATGCATTTCGTATATAGTCATACGTGCTTATAGTAAGAATTTGCATGCCATCTTTTGTCCTACCCTCACGTGGCAACAGGGCCCATAAGGAAACTAAGGGATATTAAGGACTCCTTTCATTAAAGAACCGGAACAAAGCATTAACACATATGAAAGGATCGATATTGTTGACTAGAGGGGGGTGAATAGGCAACTACCACTTTTTAACTAATCTTAACAAGTTAGGATTAAAAACATAAAGGTTCTCTAAAATGACAACTCGGAGAACAACCTATATGATGCTATCAACTATAATCGCTAAGGCAGGTAAGAAATAGTCTACAACAATAACATAAACAATGTAAAGATTAGAGATAACCACAAGTGGAACCAATGAAGACGAGGATGTGTTACCGAAGTTCCTTCCCTTTGACAGGAAGTACGTCTCCGTTGGAGCGGTGTGGAGGCACAATGCCACCCAATAAGCCACTAGGGACACCATATTCTCCTCACGCCCTCACGCAATGCAAGGTGCCGTGATTCCACTATGGGTGCTCTTGAAGGCGGCGACCGAACCTTTACAAACAAGGTTGGGGCTAACTCCACACAAAGCTTGGAGGCTCCCAACAAGACCACGGAGCTTCACCACAATGGAAAGTGTCTCCGAGGTGACCTCAACCGTCTAGGGTGCTAAAACACCCAAGAGTAACAAGATCCTCAAGGGATTAGTGGGTGGAATCAATTTTCTCTTGGTGGAAGTGTAGATCTAGGCCTTCTCAACCAATCCCTAGGAAATCAACAAGTTTGATTGGCTAGGGAGAGAGATCGGGCACTTTTGAGCTTAGGGAGCAATAATGGAGCTTGGGAGGGTCAAAGGTAGGGTTCTTGAGAAAGAAGAACCCTTTATATAGTGGGGGGAATCCAACCATTTTCCCACTCACAGCACGAGCCCAGCGGTACTACCGCTGGCTGCAGCGGTACTACCGTTGGCCCTCCAGTGGTACTACCGCTAGCTGCAGCGGTACTACCGCTGAGCCCGTGGTAGCGCAAAGATATTACCGGGCCAACCATCGCCAAGAAAGTCTTCGCAAAAAGTCCGACGTAGTACGGCCGCAAGAATGACGATACTAAAGTCTTGGAGTGGTACTACCACTGACCAGGGGCAGTACTACCGCTGGGCCAGCGGTACTACCGCCATCTCTAGCGGTACTACTGCTAGGGCTAGCGGTACTACCACTAGGTCCAGCGGTACTACCGCTAGGGGACATTTTTGCAAGAGGAGAAAGACCAGAGAGGGGAAAAGCTCCATAGTTGCAGGGGAAAGGAGATGGAGAAAAAGTGTGTGCGTGCAAGATTGGTTCCACCCAAACCTTCCCAATACGGATCCTCTCTTAATAGTACGGCGTTCCTACGACTCAAAACCACCAAAGAGAATCGTAGAAGACACTGTGCCTTTATTCCACGGAGGGTGCCGAATCGTCTTGTGCCTTTGTCATGTATTATCTGAAATACTCAATGCACACGATTAGTCCACTAAGGTACTGTCATAAATCACCAAAATTACTTAGGCATTAATATGCCCTAACAATCTCCCCCTTTTTGGTGAATTGATGACAATACCGGATTTGCACAGTAGAAAGCATGTGATCATAAAGATATTTAGTAGAGATAATTGAAGAGCATATGACTCACATCATATGACTAAAATAGGTCTCACAATAAAAACGAGGTCTCACATCACACCTAGTAAAGATAGCAAATACGATCAAACCAAGTTCAAAGCAAACACGATAAAGATAAAGCAAGAAAATCCAACTCCTAGACTCTCTCCCCCTTTGGCACCAAGACACCAAAAAGAGTTACACCTAAGACACAGGTGGTCACTCCTCATCCTCAGACTCATCCGTGGCATCTGGATCCTGCTCGTCCTGCACCTCCTCAATGTCCTCGTCAGAACCTTCCTCCTCAGCATCAGACCCATTCCACTGGTAACCTTGAGCCCTCATCCAGTCAGTCTCTGGAGTGATGTCGTCCTATGAGCCGCTTGAGATTGCCACATCAAGTGTCCTTAAGACACTCTTGTGCCTCTGACGGTTCTCCTTCTGGGCCACATGAGACTGATACTGCCCCTTGGCTTGCATACAAAAGAGAGTCGTCATCTGATCCTTCAGCTTCACAGCCCAAGATGGCATAGCAGAAGAGCGGGTATGCGAAGCAGGTCCTCCTCCAGCAGTAGTCTCTCTGTCAGTATCCATGGGCTGAGAAGAAGTTGAGGTGTTGGCCCATTTGTCCTTTAGACGCAGCTTGATAGGACCATGCACAAAATAGTCAGCTTCAACAGGGAGGGGCTCTTCCGGATAGGTATCTTTCCACTTCTTCTGAGTAAAGGCGAACAGGTAAGGCCCGTAGATGGGAACCTTATGGTTCATGATGCAATTCCAGAGCTCACGGAACATCACATCAGATATGTCCAGAGGCGCAATGTACTTATTCCTTGCCTCCTCACACAGCAGAAGCATCTCAGCCAGATGTCCATGCACCTCGTCCTTGTTGCCAAGACGAGAGAACGGGGTGTTGCGGAAGATCCGATGCATGATATCTAGATGCGTGGGGAGCACACCCTTTTTGATGTAAAAATGTTGCAGCCTGTACTTGGGGGTGGAAGTAGACGTAGCTGGAGCATGAGGACGCAACCCAAGAACAGTTTCTTGCCCCTGGAAGTCGACGTTTAGGAGCTGCATGAACTCCGCCCAAGTACGAGTCAGCTTCTGACTAGCTGTCATCCAGGTCATGGTGCGCTCGTCATCAGGTTGAAAGTGAACGGTGACATAAAACTGGGCCACAAGATCTGGATCAAAGTCCTTTCTAAAGGTGATGACTTCCTTAATGCCAAGCTTGTCAACCAAGGAGAGAGCCTCGCCAAAGTAGTCATGATGTCGCCGAAGGTGAGCGAGGTCGATCCACTACACTGGGACATAGATCTTCCTGAAGGGCACGATGATGTCACGAAAGATCATTGTCTGTTCCCGTGACCAAACATGATCGACGCCCCTAAGTTGAACTTTTTCATTACCATAGGGATCACGGGTA
Source organism: Hordeum vulgare subsp. vulgare (assembly GCF_904849725.1). NCBI lineage: Eukaryota > Viridiplantae > Streptophyta > Magnoliopsida > Poales > Poaceae > Hordeum > Hordeum vulgare. The sequence continues at coordinate 368,549,162 of NC_058519.1, forward strand.
CGGAGTGCCACAAAGTCCTTAGGAGGCATAGTGCGGACGTTGAGCCCTTTGGACTTGGTGGCAACCTTCTTGAAGGACTTCTTTTTAGGGTTCAGACTGGAAGTTACGGAACCTTTTTAAGCCTCTGTATTGAGGTACTGCTTTGATTGGGTGTTACGAACAGGATTCGAGCGACGAGAACCACCTGTGACACACAAGACACACACACAAAAAGAGCGACAAAACGAGTCATGGCAATGTTCAAAAATCATAAGAAGAAACACACATTGCCAAGGAAAATCAAAATAAAAAAATGCCCTCCTGGCGGTAGTACCGCTCGCCCTGGCGGTAGTACCGCTGGGTTATGCTAGCGGTAGTACCGCTACCCCTCAGCGGTAGTACTGCCAGGCTGGCGGCAGTACCGCTGCCTCCTTAGCGGTAGTACCGCCCGAGTGGAGCGGTAGTACCGCTAGGGGTTGACTTTTAGATCTGGACATATTTGAACCAACTAAAATTTCTAGATTCGTTTCAAGAGATTCACGGCTAACAAATAAACTCATCACAAGAATCACCATAGCCCTAAAACATGTGGAACTCTAGATCATCTAGATGGAGACAAGCCTAGTCAATGGGATCCAAGTTTAGATCAAATCCATGAGATGTATGACAAGAGCTACTAGATCTAAAACATGGAGAACTAGGGTATGTCAAAATATTTGCAATGAAGAACATTAGACCTAAAATCCCCTAAGATTTCTCCCCCAATCCATCAAAAACTAAGCATAAAGCATATCCATGGATCCAAATCAACAAGCTCCTAACCCTAGAAACAAACACACCAACCAAGAGAGGAAGGGGATGAGCTTTACCGGAGTCCATGGCACTTGAAGGAGGAAGGAGGAGGTGACCAAACCCTCCAACTGAAAGGAGAGGAGGGGCTCCGCAGAGAGAGTTCTAAACTGGGGGGATTCGGTGTAGAGGGAGAGAGAGCCACGAGGAAGAAGAAGCAGGGCAAGAAAAAACGGCTCCCCTCCCTTTATATAGTCCAGGGGGTACGGGCGCAGCGGTAGTACCGCTGGGTCATAGCGGTAGTACCACTACCCTGGTGGTAGTACCGCTCCCCCTGGCGGTAGTACCGCTGGGGTCCTAGCGGTAGTACCGCCATCCTGGCGGTAGTACCGCTCCCCCTTGAGATAGCCCTAAAAAGCCCTAGTCAAGCCACGATAGGCTGGGGTCCTAGCGGTAGTACTGCTCCCCCTGGCGGTAGTACTACTCCAAAAAGGCACAAAGAGATTTAGGACTTCGTGGAAATTATGTGGGCAACGACTAGTCAGTGTAGAGAAAAAGGTAACACCAGCAAGATATACTGACTAGTCATTTTGTATCCTTTCTACAACAAGAGAGAAAGGTGGGCGATGGCCGGAGCCACCTATGTTTGAGACAAAGGTATGACACCACGAAGAATTATCCTTGGGTTCATGACCAACGCTCGTCTTTGAAGCACAAGTTCCATTTAATAATGGCCAAAGTGAAAGACTTGATCGATTTATGCATAATGGGGGGAGGGAAAGTTCATTGAGAGAACAACACTCCCCCTATGTCCATGCCTACACCTAGAACAAGATATAATGCAGAGTGAGGTGCAAAGTGCCTAGTTTCAATCCACATTACTTGAATCAATGATATTTAGCTCATGCCTTAGCTCCCAGAACCTTGCTTCATCCAGGGGCTTAGTGAAAATATGTGCAAGTTGCTCTTCAGTGTTGATGAAGTGAACCTCAATATCACCTCGCTTGATATGTTCATGAATGAAGTGATGGCGAATATCAATGTGCTTCGTCTTCCTATGTTGAACCGAATTGAGGGGAATCTTGATAGCACTTTGATTGTGACATAGAAGAGGCACTTTGTCACAAGTGACACCATAATCCTTTAAACTTTGCCTCATCCATAGCAACTGTGCACAACAACTCGCAGCTGCCACATACTCAGCTTTGGTGGAAGATAGTGAGACACAATTATGCTTCTTTGAAGACCAACTTACGAGTGAACGACCAAGGAATTGACATCCTCCAGAAGTTGACTTCCTCTCCACACAGTCTCCCGCCCAATCTGACTTAGAATAGCCCACTAGGTTGAATTTTCTCCTTTGGGATACCATAGACCAAAGTTTGGGGTATGAGCCAAATATCGAAATATTCGCTTAACAGCCATATAATGGCTTTCTTTTGGTGCATATTGAAACCGTGCACAAATCCTTACACTCAGCATGATATCTGGTCTAGATGCACAAAGGTAAAGAAGGGATCCAATCATGGAGCGATATACCTTTTGATCCACTTCTTTACCATTGGGATCATTGTCAAGCTTGCATCTTGTTGGCATGGGAAACTTGACCGGCTTGACATCCTCTAGCTCGAACCTCTTGAGCATGTCTTGAGTGTACTTGGATTGTTTGATCAAGGTCCCTTCTAAGCCTTGTTTAATCTCCAACCCGAGGAAGAACTTCAACTCACCCATCATTGACATCTCAAATCTCTCGGTCATTAGTGCAGCAAATTCTTCATTGAAAGATTCGTTAGGGGGACCAAAAATGATATCATCAACATATAGTTGGCATATGAACAAATCCCCTTTGACCTTCTTGGTAAAAAGAGTGGGATCTATCTTCCCAATTTCAAACCCACGATCTTCTAACAACTCAGTAAGGTACTCATACCACACACGTGGGGCTTGTTGAAGGCCATAGAGTGCCTTATTAAGTTTGTACACATGATTGGGGAGCTTGGAATGTTCGAACCCCGGGGGTTGTTTGACATAGACCAACTCATTTAAAGGACCATTAAGAAAAGCACTTTTTACATCCATTTGTTGTAATTTGAAATTATGATGAGAAGCAAATGCAAGCAGCATGCGAATAGATTCCAGATGAGCAACACGGGCAAAGGTTTCACTGTAATCGATACCCTCGACTTGGGAGTAGCCTTGAGCAACCAATCTTGCCTTGTTTCGAACCACGATCCCATTGGCATCTTGCTTGTTTTTGAAGATCCATTTGGTCCTGATGACATTATGTTCCTCCTTTGGTCTTGGCACTAAATTCCAGACTTGATTACGCTCGAAGTTATTGAGTTCTTCATGCATGGCCATAAGCCAATCCTCATCATCGAGCACTTCATGTACCTGTCGAGGTTCACAATACGAAACAAACACGTGATGCTCACAATAATTCCAAATTTGTTGACGAGTGGATACTCCCCTTTTGAAACTACCAAGCACATTCTTCATAAGATGTGACTTGACTCTCAGCTTGTTTGCAATCTTGGCTGCGCGACGCTCTAAGAGTTCTGCATTTGATAACTGGGGAGCATCGACCTGATTACTTTGCTTGGCCTTTAGTTTTGATCCTCCCTTGGCACCAATAGCTCTCTTAGGTGATGCAGAAGTAAATTGAGAGACAACATCCTGATCAACTTGATTTTCGACTTGAGCAGGCTCACTGGTTTGTCCTTGATCTTGTGGTTGCTCTTGATCTTGATCTTGTGCCTCTATTTGGTGTGGATCATATGGACCGAAGAGATCCATATGAAGGAGCTCCAACGGACTCTTAGTGTAAATGAGAGTCGTTGGACGATGATCAGTTTCATGAATCTTCCCTTCAATTCAGGCACTGCAAGCACGATCTCTGGCAAAACTCACATTTGTTAGTCCACGAATATGGTCCCCTTTGAGGATACTTTGCAAAGATCTCATATTGACATGAGCTAGTCGGCGATGCCAAAGCCAGCCCACATCAACTTTAGCCATTAGACAAGTCGCAGTCTTAGTGGGTCGCTTTGAAAAGTTCACCACATAGAGACCATTTTTGACATATCCAACATAGGCTACTTTAAGAGTCTTGCTCCACAAAAGGACCATGGTATCAAGATTAAAGAATGTGGAAAAGCCCATAATTGCAAGTTGACGAACCGAAAGTAAATTGTAAGCAAGGGACTCAACAAGCATGACCTTCTCAATAGATAACTCTTGAGAGATGACCACCTTACCAAATCCCAATACCTTTGACGATGATTCAGCGACGAATTGGACATGGGTGGGCATAGATGGGGAAGGATGCACATCCACCACTAAGTCCTTGATTCCGGTCATATGATTTGTTGCTCCACTATCGAGCAACCATGACACCCCACCGGAAGCAAACTCCTGCAATAGATCAAGGCTTGGTTTTAGGTACCCATTTTTGAATGGGTCCTTTAATGTTAGAGATAAGGGTCTTAGGAACCCAAATAGCCCATTCAATGGACTCATAGTAAGAACCAACAAATCCGGCATAAACATGCCCATCACTAGCACGACATAAAACATAGGATGGATTGAGTTTGCCGGCTATGTTGGTAGGAATGTTTTGCCCTTCTTGATGCTACCATTCTCCACCTTGTTCCTATTCTCCTTCTGAGTCCCTTCGCCCTCTTTGACAAATATGTCCATGAGGGTAAGGGATCGTTTGTTCGTGTTCTTCCTCTTTATTTTTGACTTGGATGTAACTCCAAGTCCCTCCTTTCCTACAACACCCTTTTGATTGCTCAAGAGGTCGTTTAGGTTCTTCTCGCTTTGGATGCATGACACAAGGCCCTTCTCAAGTTGATCTTTCAACTTGGCATTTTCCTCCACAATATGTACATGCTCACAACAAGGGTCAGTTGTACAAGCATTACAATTATAATGAAAGGAGGAAAAGTAGAGATCTCCTTGGTGAGCTTTGCTTGGAGTTGATCATGAGACTCTTTCAGGGAGAGATGAGAACCTTTCAAGACCTTGTGAGCCTTGTCAAGTGTGTCAAACTCCACTTTGAGTCTGTCATGGACAACCCCAAGTGTAGCCTTTTCAGACTTAAGCACACGAGTAAGAACAATAGCATGATCTAGTTCCTTTTGCAATTTAGTGCAGTCATCGTTGTATGACTCCTCAAGAGCCAAACGAGGAGTGCGCTCCTTTTCTAGTGCAATAGATAATTCAATAATCTCATCGGCATAGTCACGACTATGTCCTTGCAGCTCGGAGATAGTCTCCTCATGAGACTCGATGAGGTCATTAGGCTCAGCCAGTTGTTCCAGAAGAGCAACAAAGTGCTTCTTGGGTTCACCTTTGATCATACACAGAAATTTGTCAAGATCATGCTCATTAATTTTTGCAACATCACTATCATCAACACAGTTCAACAATGAAGGAGCAGTAGTGATGTTGGTCTTAATGGTGGGTGTTACCTGATCGATACCTTTGGCCATGAGGCACTTGGCGATGTGGTTATCGTTGGGGGCATTGAAGAGAGACATATTCTTGGTAGAAGGGGTGGCAATGGTGAAAGTGGCAGTTGCCGCCATATCGTCGTCCTCATCATCATCGAAGGGGTACTCTTCAAGTGCCACCATACCCTTTGGATGGGGTTTCTTGAAAAAGTTGTTCTTGTTTGGGAATGACTTGGTTTTGTCTTTGCGAATGAGCTTGCCCCCGTTGTCTTCCCTCTTCTCATAGGGACATTCTGCCACCAAGTGACTCAGATTACCGCAGTTATAGCATGTCCTCACACGTTGCTTGGATTTGAACCCACTTGAGTTGTTCTTGGAAAAGTTGTGTCTTGAGTTCCTCTTGTTGCCCCAGAATTGCCTTGACGCAAGAGCCATGTGCTCGTGATGAGCATACTTAGTGTCTTCAGGGCAGCTCTCCTCTTCCTCATCCTCTTCTTCTTCTTCAGAAGCAGCCTTTGCCTTTAAAGCAAGGTTGGGTGAAGTTGTCTTTGACCGAACGCAAGCAAGTGCATTGTCAGCGGTCTCGTTCATGATTGACATTGCAATGAATTCATCCAACACCTCACTGGAAGACAAGGAGTGAAAATCTGGTCGTTAGCGAATGACGGATGACATGGCTTTGTTCAATGGCATGATGGCCTTGAGAAACTTGCGCTTGATCCATGTGTCATCCACATCCTTGCTCCCATGATCCTTGAGAGCAACAGCTATAGCAGTCACCCTTCGATAGAGATCACGAGGGTCCTCATCAACCTTCATCACAAACTCATCGGCCTTATCAAGCACCACTTCATAGTTGGACCGTCGAATGCTTGAGCTTCCCTTGTACAGCACCATAATGTGCTCCCAACAGTCCTTGGCCAGAGTGAAGGGGCGCAAGTGAGGAAGATCTTCAGGAGGTACTGCGGACTTGAGAATAAACAACGCGGAGTGATTATATTGATTGTTCGCTTCTTCTCTTGGAGTGACGTAGATTGGGTCATGAGGATAGTAGCCTTGCTCGATGATTCTCCATAAATTTGTTGAGCTGTGATTCAAATGAGACTTAATAGAAAACACCGAGTTAGCAAAATCACCCTTAACAAGCTTAGGAGGAGGACCAACAGGATTAAGACGCGGTGTAGGAACTTGTCCTCCATAGACCATGGGAGGTGGAACTGAGGCATAGGTTCCAGTCCCATAATTTTTGAGAGGGGAAGAAGGTTGCATACCTTTAGCCGCTTCCCTAGAGGAATTGGCCTCCGAATCCGTGTTGGTGGGTTTAACCACCAACGTCGGTTCGGGAGAACTTTTAATTCCCTCAATTAACTCTTTAAGCATGGTCTTGACTTCGTTCGTCAAGGACGTCCTGAGGTTGGCCATAGCCGCATTCAAGTCGTTCCTTGTGATCGAAGTCAAGGCCATGGCCTCGCGTTGCCCATGGGGTCCTCCCTCATCATCCTCGATAATCTTCGGGTGGTGAAACCCTTAATAAACAGACGTGGCTATGATACCAATTGAAAGGATCGATATGGTTGACTAGAGGGGGGTGGATAGGCAACTACCACTTTTTAACTAATCTTAACAAGTTAGGATTAACAACATAAATGTTCTCTAAAATGACAACTAGGAGAACAACCTATATGATGCTATCAACTATAGTCGCTAAGGCAAGTAAGAAATAGTCTACAACAATAACATACACAATGTAAAGATTAGAGATAACCACAAGTGGAACCAATGAAGACGAGGATGTGTTACCGAAGTTCCTTCCCTTTGACAGGAAGTACGTCTCCGTTGGAGCGGTGTGGAGTCACAATGCTCCCCAATAAGCCGCTAGGGCCATCGTATTCTCCTCTTGGGTGCCGTGATTCCACTATGGGTGCTCTTGAAGGCGGCGACCGAACCTTTACAAACAAGGTTGGGGCTAACTCCACACAAATCTTGGAAGCTCCCAACAAGACCACGGAGCTTCACCACAATGGAATGTGGCTCCGAGGTGACCTCAACCGTCTAGGGTGCTCAAACACCGAAGAGTAACAAGATCCGCAAGGGATTAGTGGGGGGTCAATTTTCTCTTGGTGGAAGTGTAGATCTAGGCCTTCTCAACCAATCCCTAGGAAATCAACAAGTTTGATTGGCTAGGGAGAGAAATCGGGCACTTATGAGCTTAGGGAGCAACAATGGAGCTTGGGAGGGTCAAAGGTAGGGTTCTTGAGCAAGAAGAACCCTTTATATAGTGGGGGGATCCAACCGTTTTCCCACTCACAGCACGAGCCCAGCGGTACTACCGCTGGCTGCAACAGTACTACCGTTGGCCTTACTGCTAGGGCTAGCGGTACTACCACTAGGTCCAGCGGTACTACCGCTAGGGGACATTTTTGCAAGAAGAGAAAGACCAGAGAGGGGAAAAGCTCCATAGCTGCAGGGGAAAGGAGATGGAGAAAAAGTTTGTGCATGCAAGATGGATTCCAACCAAACCTTCCCAATACGGATCCCCTCTTAATAGTACGGCGTTCCTACGACTCAAAACCACCAAAGAGAATCGTAGAAGACACCGTGCCTTTATTCCACGGAGGGTGCCGAATCGTCTTGTGTCTTTGTCATGTATTATCTGAAATGCTCAATGCACACGATTAGTCCACTAAGGTACTGTCACCAGTCACCAAAAGTACTTAGGCATAAATATGCCCTAACCACATAGTGAATATATGTACTCCTTGTACTACGACAATCACTAGAAAGAATCCCAATTATTGTCACCTTGGGGCATGTGGATCATGACATGTAATAGGTGCATACAACTTGCAAGATAGGATCCAAAACACTCATATTCATGAAAAGATAATAAGTTCATATCTGAAATCATGGCACACATGCCCTAGTGACAAACATTATCCATAGCAAAGTCATAGCAACATTGATCTCATAACATAGTGGATACTAGGCCTCAAGCCCTATCAAAATAGCTCAATTACATGATCAGTCGCATCCACTCCCATCACCGTCGAGCAAGCCTACAGAGAAATTACTCAGTCCCGGTGATGAGTATCATGGAGTTGTTGATGGAAAAGGGTTGGTGATGATGACAGCGGTAAATCCCCCTCTTGGGAGCTCCAAATAGGCTCTAGATCAGCCCTCTCGAGGAAGAAAAGGAGGTGGCGGTGGCTCCATCTCGTAAAAGGTGATAAAAACTCCTCTCTTATTTTTTATCGTATAACGGGAATTTATAGGATTGGAATAGGGCCAGCGGAGCCTCGTGGGACCCACAAGGTAACAAGGCACACCCTAGAGGGGTGGGTGAAAGTGCAATCCTGCCCTTAAGATTATTTTGATGTTCATGACAAAATACATATAGGGGACTAATTATGTTTGCTGAGTATATACACAGGTTATTAGTTCCCCTGGCATCACTGTGTGGGATCATGGACACATCATACGAGATATGACTCAAGCAGAAAAGAAATGTTTTGGTTCTTTTACATATTTCTTAAGTAATAGGGATCCCGCACTATTAAGAGGGGATCCAAAGGTTATCTTCAAGATTCGCTCAAAGTATCATCACTTGGTCATCATTTCTTGGCATCTGTTGTCTCTCTAATTGATCCACAAAGACCAAATATCCCTAGGAAAACTACTTAGCCAGAACCTGCATAACCTATGTTCTAAATTCTGGCAGCTAACCGGATCGTCCGGACCAGGTCCCGGATCATCCAAATAAAGCCCGGATAATTCGGACCCAGTCCCGCATCATCCGGATAACTACTAACCGGATGTAACAAAACACCTCTAGTGGTGTTATGTGAATGTCGACTACATAACACTTCGCCTTTTTAAGGACCTAGGGGAATGCATCGCGTATAAAGAATGCTTATGGTGGGTTGCCGGAGTGACAGAAACCTGAACCCGAGTTCACATACTTTTGCATGAGGGAGTATTGGATCCTAAAGCTTGTTGTTATGGTTAGGCTTTGCCTTAATTTCTCTCTTGTATTTGCGGATGCTTGCAAGAGGGATTAATCATAAGAGGGTACTTGTCTTATCCTAGATGGTGCACTAGTTAAGATCCACCCACATAACACTTATCAATACAAAACATAGTACTAGACAGAGTATGGCAAAATCACTTGACTATCTCTCTCGTGTGTCCTCGGGAACGCCTTAGTCTTTATAAGTTTAGTCGCTCGACTTATCCTTTTTGTTCAAAAGGATTGGGCCACTTGCTGCACCTCGGCACCATTTACTTTCCTTGCATTTATTTCCTTGTTGCTATTACTGGAAAACCCATAAAAAGTTACCTTTTAGTACTTGCAGTTATTCCTTGCTCAAGATCACTTGTCAATACCTTTTGCTCCTCGTTGGATTCGACACTCTTACTTATCAAAAAGGCTACGATAGATCCCCTACACTTGTTGGTCATCAAGACCATTTTCTGTCACCGTTGCCGGGGAGTGTAGCACTATTGGTAAGTGAAATTGGTAAGGAAACCTTTACGTTGTACGTGTTGTTTTTGTTTTACTGTTTCCACTTTTTGTCCCTATGGACAACTCTAGTCTTGGTTTGTTGCTTGTGGGGAACCGCCCCAACACTATTCTTGTGGAGAAGCCTCCCCCACCTACTGAAATTTGTCCTTTAAAATACCAACTAGTATTATTGATTGTGTTTTGGCTAATTGATATGCAGGAGATAGACATCGAGGTGAACACTTGCTATGTCTTTCACAACTATGCTCCTTATTAAGCTTGCACATATATCGATGGATTTTGTTATGAGAAAGCTATTCTCTCTATCATTAAAAGATAAGGATTTGGATTGGTATAGGCTTCTTGATGACTCTCATTTACTAAATTGGCAAGATCTTATGCCTCTCTTTTATGCAAAGTTTTATCCTCTTGATGAAATACATCGAGACATGAATTATATTTATAATTTTTGTTCTTGTGACGGAGAAAGCATCGCTCAAGCTTGGGGGAGGTTGAAGTCCTTAATGCTCAAATGTCCCAATCATGAGCTCTCCAAAGAAATTATTCTCACAAATTTTTATGTAAGGCTTTCTCCTCAAGACAAAGAGATGCTTGATGCTTCCTCTAGTAGGGCATTCTTCAACAAAAGCACTGAAGCTAAGTCGGATCTTATTGAAAGGATCCAGAAGAACACTAAAGACTAGGAGACTGATAAAGGTATTGAACCCATTATAAATTATGAGCGTGATTACATTGAGAGCTATGTGAAAACTGATTACTTCAATACCTTTTGCGCTAAGATTGGTCTTGATTCCCAGCTTCTAATTGATTTTTGCAAAGACTTTGCCTCTCCTATTGACTCTTCTGAGAAGGAGGAGGATCAACACCATAAACCTTTTAAGGAATTACCTGTTGATATTAATGTTGTTGACCCTATCTTGCCTGCAGTTGAATATGAAAAGCCCCCTTTTCCCGCAAGGATGAGGGAGCATTCTTTTGTCACAGGCATCCTAAATAAAAGTGAAAGAACGATTGATGAGCATGAGTACCTGATTAAAGTCGATCCTCAAGTTGCATTAGTCAAGGATCTTGTTACTAGTAATATTGAGGATTCTAATATAAATCTTTGTGTTGTTTCCACTAACCTTGTTACAACCAAGAATAAATGCCCAATTTCAAGTACTCGAGTTGTATCTATTAAAATAGGAGATCATAATTATTATGGGCTATGTGATTCAGGATCCAGTGCTAGTGCTATTCCTTTTTCACTTTATCAAGAGATCATGAATGAGATTTTACCATGTGAAATTGAAGAAGTCGATGTCACTATTCATCTTGCAAACAAAGAAACTATCTCTCCTCTTGGAATTGTACGAGATGTTGAAGTTCTATGTGGAAAGGTAAAGTATCCTACCGACTTTCTAGTACTTGGTTCAGTACAAGATGCCTTTTCTCAAAACTTGTGGATCTATTATAGATTGTAGGAAAGGAAAAGTATATGTTGAATTTAATGGTGAGCCATATGAATTTAACTTTTCTAAATTCTCGAAGCAAACTCGTGGTACTGATCTGCCTAGTAATGATAAAATTATTGAAGAGATTGCTTCTATTGCTATTCCTACTAACGATACTTTGCAGCAATTTATGGAAAACCACGAGAATGATATGCATAGCAGGAAAGGAATGAGCTAGATGACATATTCTTGAGACAACCTGCTATCCTAAAGCACAACCTTCCGATTGAACCTTTGGGAATTTTATCAAAACCAAAAGAAGACCCAGTGTTTGATCTCAAACATCTTCCCAGTACGCTCAAGTATGCTTATTTAGATGAAAAGAAAGTATATCATGTTATTATCAATTCTAACCTTTCAGGATATGAAGAAGAGCGATTATTGGAAGTTCTCCGTAAACACCGGGGCGCTATTGGCTATACCCTTGATGATCTTAAGGGGATTAGTCCATCTATTTGTCAGCATACTATCAATCTTGAGCCTGATGCTAAACCGGTTGTTGATCATCAACGACGGTTAAACCAGAAGATGAAGGATGTTGTGAGGACCGAAATCATCAAGCTTCTAGCCGCAGCTATTATCTACCCTATAGCAGATAGTAAGTGGGTAAGTCCAGTACATTGTGTTCCCAAGAAAGGAGGTACGACTGTGGTTCCTAACGATAAGAATGAACTAATACCTTAAAGAATTATTATTGGATATAGAATGTGTATTGATTACAGGAAGCTGAACAAGGCAACCAGGAAGGACCACTACCCACTGCCGTTCATCGACCAAATGCTTGAAAGGTTATCCAAAAACACTCACTATTGCTATCTTGATGGGTACTCTAGCTTCTCTCAAATTCATGTTAATACTACCGATCAAGAGAAGACCACTTTTACTTGTCCCTTTGGTACTTATGCTTATAGACGTATGCCTTTTGGTTTATGCAATGCTCCTGCCACTTTTCAAAGGTGTATGTCCACTATCTCTCACAGTTTTTGTGAGTAAATTGTGGAGGTCTTCATGGACGATTTCTCTGTCTATGGAACCTCTTTTGACCATTGTCTCCACAACCTTAATAAAGTTTTGCAGAGATGTGAGGAGGAACTTGGTACTCAACTAGGAGAAGTGCCACGTCATGGTTAATGAGGGAATTGTTCTTGGCCACAAGATTTCTGAAAAGGAATCGAGGTGGACAGGGCAAAGGTTGAAGCAATCGAGAGAATGCCTTATCCAAAAGACATCGGAGGTATTAGTAGTTTCCTCGGTCATGCTGGTTTCTATAGGAGATCTATTAAAGACTTTTCTAAAACTTCGAAACCCCTTACTAATCTTCTCCAGAAGGATATTCCTTTTGTGTTTGATGAAGATTGTAAGGAAGCCTTCGAAGTTCTTAAGAAAGCCTTGATAACCGCCCCTATAGTCCAATCACGTGATTGGAATTTGCCTTTTGAAATCATGTGTGATGCTAGTGATTTTGATGTTGGAGCTGTGTTACGACAAAGGGTTGATAAGTAATTGAATGTTATCCATTATGCTAGCAAAACCCTTGACACTGCTCAAAAGAATTACGCTACTACTGAGAAAGAATTTTTAGCGGTGGTGTTTGCTTGTGATAAGTTTAGGCCTTACATTGTCGATTCTAAAGTCATCATTCATACTGATCATGCTGCTATTAAGTATCTTATGGAAAAGAAGGATGTCAAACCAAGGCTTATCAGATGGGTCCTTCTTCTCCAAGAATTTGATTTGCAGATTGTTGATAGGAAAGGAGTAGACAACCCTGTAGCATACAACCTTTCCGGGATGGAGGACATACCACACGATCCCATTCCAGTGAAGGATAGTTTTCCTGACGAACAGTTAGTTGTTTTACAGGTGAAATCTAATTCAGATCCATGGTATGCAGATTATGCTAACTTTATTGTTGCAAATTTTTTGCCTCCAGGTTTAACATTCCACCAGCGGAAGAAGTTCTTCCACGACTTGAGGTATTACTGTAACATCCCAATTTTCCTAATTGGGAATGTTTTACATTGTAGCTAAGCATCTATACATATTGAGTGAAATAAATTTTAGCACATGAATTTTCCTTCGTCTTTGATTTGCATTTATATTTTTTCCTCGCACGAGAAATGCCCGGAAAAAACTCTCTTGCACGCAAGAGAGAGAGAGAGAGAGGAGGAAAATGACACTCCAAAAGTACGGGAATTTTTGAAATGTTGGAGCCAAGAAAACCCAAAGTTCTTTTGCAAAAATAATTGCAAAAAGAAGTAAAGCAAATTGGGAATTTCTGAAAAAAACATTTTTTAAAGTTTTTATTTTGACTTTAAAAAAATGTTATTCGGATAGAGATTCTTCTTCTGATTTTTTTGATATATAATACCATATATAGATATTTTGATTTATTTTCTTTTTTTAGCTTTTATATTTTCTGTTTTGGAAAAGTTATAAAATAGGAAAGGGTTATTTTTGTTTTTTTTCTAACCTAGCCGCCACCCTGGGCGCATCTTAGCCAGCTGGGCTGAGCCCCTTTTCCCTGGGATCCCAGATCCCCTTGATGTCGGCCACCCTCCCCAATTTTCCCTCCTCCCTGCCACTTACCTGTGGACCCCACCCCTGGCCGATGCCCCTCTCCTTCCTCCCTCTCCTCTCCTTCCTTTCTCCTCCCAGTACCGAGACCGAGCCTCTCCCAGCTCGCGATCTCCATCCCTACTGCCACCTCTCCCTTCCTTATCCCTCCCCCCACCTAGCCTATATAAAGCCCACCCCCTCGGCCACCCCGTTCCAAACCCTAGCCGCCGCCGCCCGAAGCCGCCGCACCACGCCGGAGCAGCAGCAGCAGCAAGGTTGCACCACTTCGGCCTCGCCCTGGGAGCGCCCCGTCGCCGCCCCCTCTCCCCCGAGCGCCTCCCTCTCGGAGGAGCACCCCGCCGCCGCCTCCCCCGAAGCCCTCCACCGCCCCGGAGCCCCCCTCCCTCACCGGCCAGCCCTCCCTCGCCGGTGCAAGCTACTGCCAGCAAGGTAGCTCCCTCCCCTCTCTCTATTATTTCATGTCTTCCTTTTCTTAGCCGTTACATATTAGATATAAGGCCTAGATTAGATCACTAGTACCTCTTCGGTTTATCTTAGAAAACCAGTGGGTTTTTTCTTGTCACTTAAGTTTTAACCAGCGAGTTTACTTACCTTCGGCCGTTTGCCCGAAGCCATACATCAAACAGCCCCGCAGCCAATAATAGCCTGCCACGTGTAACCCTCTGTTAGCCACTAGTAGTTTTACTATTTTCTGCCTGTTTGCAAAAACAGAAACTTTCTGTTTTGTTTTGGCCACAACTTTTTATCCCTAAATTCAATGACATTGATTCTTTTTCCACTAGCTCACAAATTTCCTGTTGTTTTTAAAAACATATAAATTGTCTATGTTTGAAATTTTTAAATATAAGTTAGAGCAGATTTAGTTTAAACATTGTTTTGCCTATTCCAGGAGTTTGAAAAATGATTTTGAGTTGATTCTTTTTGCTACTGCTTTCTAGTGATAAAATCTTACTGTGGTAGAAGTTTCAGAATTTGTTAAAGTACTTTTACTGGTGTTTTCAACAGAAACAAGTTTCTGCCATACCGGCGCGCGATAAACTCTTTTGCTTAGGCTTTCGCAAATCATATCTTGTGACGTTATTTTTACTGGTGGCATGATTGAATTGCTTATGGTGTGCTTTGTGTTTGTATCGGTAGATCATCCGGAGTGCGAAGCGTGTTACTTAGAGACGCTCGAGCAGGACAACTATCATCAAGGCAAGTCATCTTTGATCATGTTATTTTACCTATGTTTTCAATGCATAGTAGATCACCTTCTTTGCCCAATTGCATGCTGCCTAGGTACTTGGAAACTTTAGTGTAAGAGTAGTATGATGTGGTAGGAACACAACATCCCCGATACTTGGCCCCGGGACGGCAATTTCTTAATGCTATGCTTGAGTAGACGGGTTATCGGTTGAGTGTATACCACGAGTGATGCGAGGTTGATATAATAATCAAGACCGGACTAAGACAAGATTTTCAAGACCTCGGACGCAATGCAACTCTGGGTGAAGGACGGTTGATCGGCTCCCTAGAAAACCCAGTGGATGCCCGGGATGCTGGAGAGGCCATGTCATCCTGCGGAAAGCTTCACCCAGGCTCGAAGAGACGGACGGAGACTTCAAGACTCAAGGCTTACCTGCACAGCCACAAGTCATTATGGGCTCTGGCTTGGTTGGACAACGCGGCGACTCTCGACAGGCGGTGCTAGCAGATGTAGACGAACGCTAGGAATGGATGGGCACCGACAGGGATTCAGAGGGACCTGTTGAAAGACCATGTTTTGATCATCCGGTCTTCAAACACCCTGAAGTGCGAGGACAAGCCCGGAGGCGATCAAATCTTGTGGGGAACATGTGCAAAACTCTGCAGAGTACTCAAACCTAATGGATTAGTCGTGTCCACGGTCATGGACAACTTGAGCCGAAGGCATTGAATTTCCCCTGAACTCTCGACACAACTTAATAATGATGTGGGTGTTAACAACTACTCGGGTACGAGAACCGGTTGGCGGAACCATCTCGTTAACAACAAACAATGTAGTAATATTTTTCTTTCGACCCCTCTTGTTGTAGGATAAAACTGGCTTTATGCAAAACTTAGCTCCACCGGCCAAAATATGCATGTAGAGATAGTTGATTATTATTTTACCCCTCTCTTTGATGACTTGCCGGCATATTCAATATGCTGACCTACACGGCTGCAACGTATCATGTTGCAGAGTACTTTTCCGACCAGGAGTGAGGCTACGTTCTACGCTCAGCGACATGCCCTTGAAGTCGGATGGACTCGTCTACCTGATGCTTCCGCTTAGTCTTCATTAGATAATCTCATGAGTTGGCCTTCAGCCACTTTATAGTACTCCTTTATTGTAATAAAGTACTCTTTATGAGATTTCGATTAATAAAGCTGTGTGATTGCACTCTTGAATATATACATTATGTACTGTGTGTGTACCAGCATGATCTTGGGATGGTACAGAAACACCAGAGGCTTGACTCGTCTTGAGTCGGATCGCTACCGAAATGGTATTCAGAGCACATGCTGACCTTAGGACGTAACCTCTAGGAATGGAAAAGCCTGAGGAAGAAAACTATTTTTCTCTTATGTCTATAAATCTTCTATTTCCTATTCTGATCATTTCTGACTTCTCTCCGATTTTCCAATGTTTAGATGGACACCTTCATCCCTGTTAAGTTCACGGAGTTTTGCCAGCCCGACACCACTATGCCGTTTGGAAAAGAGCTGGTGCAGATCACCAAGGATTTGAGGATTGCTCTGCCGACTATCACAAGGAAGCCAACTTCATCTTACCCGGAGGATTCACGCTACAGGATCGAGGTGCACATTCCCGGAAGGACATTCCAGCCGCGCACTGAGCCGATGGATTTCAAGTTCATCGCACCCAACTGGATTCTCGGAAGGGACATGGCGATCCATTGTGCACTCGGACGTATCAAGGATGAATACAAAGGCTGCCCTATTTCGCCAGACCTATCCGCCGTATCCCGGAGAAACGAAGACGGAGATATCATCTCAAGCAAAACCAAGGACGCTCTCTTGTCTTATGCCCAGACCTTGGAGAAGCACAGTGGGACTCTGGAGTATCACGCGATCAAGGACGCCAGGAAGATCAAGCAACTGTCACTCCGCGATCTTGAACTTGAAGATGCAGCCCGGGAAGCCCACTATGAGCATGAGCTGGAAGTGAAGGACTTTTTGGAGCGGATCGAGAAGCTGAAGACTCGAGTTGCATACCTGGAGGAGGAACTGGACATGGGTGAGAACTTTCATCCCGAAGGAGACGTAGCCCCCTTGATCAGCAACGACGAGGACTATGAAGAAAGCTCCACCGAAGGACCCGCCACCATGCTATTCTGAGGAGGACACTTAGACTAGACCACCAAATTTACTTTATCGTTATACGTTTTAGGACGATGTTTAGGATTATCGAATTTTGTATCCCCGTGTGAACCTTTGTGATGGTATTGAATGAAATGTGTGGTGTGATACTTGTGTGTTGCATTCATATGGGTAGTGTAATGACTCTTAGACCATTGTTCTATGCTAATCTCACCCCTCCACAAACATCAGATGCCTCCGAGACGCGCCCCTGAGTCCAACTTTCCGCCGGAACTCACCCAGTTGATCCAGCAACAAAACACCCTGACGCAGTTGATCATCTAGAACCAGAACAACAACAACCATCATCCACCCCAGGCTGACAATCTCACCCGCTTTCTGAGGTTGAACCCTCCAACTTTCTCCAGCAGCATTGAGCCCATTCTGGCAGATGATTGGCTCCGCAAGATGGAGGGTGAACTTATCACTGCTGGTTGTTCTGAAGCTGAGAAGGTGCGTTTTGCCACGCATCAACTTGAAGGCCCTGCAGCTGCTTGGTGGGAGAACTACACCACCACTTATCCCATTGCTGGAGTCACTTGGGAGCAATTCAAGCAAGCCTTCCGCACCGCGCATGTCTCAGCTGGTGCAATGAGTCTGAAGAAGCGTGAGTTTCGCAACTTACGCGAGGGGAATCGCACTGTGGCCCAGTACATTGATGAATTCAGCATGCTCGCCCGTTATGCACCTGGAGATGTGGCCGATGATGCGGCCAAGCAGGAAAAGTTCTTGGAAGGACTGAATGATGAACTGAGCATTCAGTTGACGGTAGCCACCTTCAACAACTACCAGGAGCTGGTTGATAAGGCCCTCATCTTGGAGGGGAAACACCAGCAGATGGAGAACCGCAAGCGAAAGTATGGGGTTGGAAAGTTCAACTCCGGCACTCAGCAGAAGCCTCGCTACACCCCTTATCCAGGGAATACCGGGACTAGATCCGGTAAGTTTGGTGGACACGTTCAGCATAACCACCCAGTGCACAACTATGGAGGCCACAACCATGGAGGAAATGGGAACCACCGCAACAACAGCAACTTCAAGAATGGCAGTACTGGCACTCAGCAGCATTCAGCTCCAGCTCAGAAGGATCTGACTCACATCACTTGCTTCAAGTGTCAGAAGACTGGACACTATGCCACTAATTGTCCCCAGAACAAGCAGGGAAATGGAAACGGCAACGGCAACTCTGCAGCTAAGAAGCCCAATCCTTTTCCTCGAGCTCAGGTGAACCGCATTGATGTGGAAGAGGTCTATGATCACCCCGATACTGTGGTTGGTAAGTTTTTGCTAAAATCACGTCCTGTATTGGTACTTTTTGATTCTGGTGCAACGCTTTCATTCATATCAAGGGTAGTTGTGGAAAAGTATAGTTTGCCAACTAGAACCCTCAGCCAACCTATTAAGGTCAGTTCCCCAGGAGGCATGATGACAGCCGGGATAGGGTGCCATGCTTTGAGTCTCAACATCGGGAACCATAATTTTCCCACCGACCTCATCGTATTAGAGTCCCAGGGATTGGATGTAATCCTAGGCATGGATTGGTTGTCCAAGTATGAAGGGAATATCGATTGTGCCCTTAAGTCTATTTTGCTCACCACCCCCGAGCAGAAGCGGATTAAGTACGTGTCTCAGCGCCCGACACGGAGTAAGCGAGTAAACTCTCTCACGGGAGTAGTCCAAGAGGAAGTACCGATTGTACAGGAGTACCCAGATGTATTTCCGGAGGAATTGCCGGGCATGCCACCCGATAGGGAGATTGAGTTCTTGATTGAGCTATTACCCAGAACAGCCCCGATATCCAAGAGACCTTATCGGATGCCCGCAAATGACTTGATAGAAATCAAGAAGCAAATTAAGGAGTTATTGGACAAAGGGTATATTCGCCCAAGTTCTTCACCTTGGGGAGCCCCAGTGCTCTTGGTTGAAAAGAAGGACAAGTCCTTGAGAATGGTTGTCGATTATCGTGCATTGAACGATGTGACCATCAAGAACAAGTACCCCCTTGCCGATGATCAATGATCTGTTCGATCAGTTAGTTGGAGCTCGCGTATTCTCAAAGATCGATCTTCGATCCTGGTATCATCAGTTGAAGATTCGTGAACAAGATATACCCAAGACAACCTTTACCACTCGGTACGGCTTGTATGAGTACACGGTCATGTCATTTGGACTGACTAATGCTCCGGCATATTTTATGAATCTGATGAACAAGGTATTTATGGAATACTTGGACAAGTTTGTCGTGGTGTTCATCGATGACATACTGATATTCTCCAAGAACGAAGAGGAACACAAGGAACATCTGCGTCTAGTTCTGGAGAAGCTTCGAGAGCATAAGCTATATGCAAAGTTCAGCAAATGTGAGTTTTGGTTGAAGGAAGTCGGATTCCTCGGACACGTCATCTCAGGAGAAGGAATAGCAATGGACCCTGCCAAGGTCGCTGCAGTCACCAAATGGGTAGCACCCACTTCAGTCAAGGAGATCCGCAGTTTCCTCGGACTTGCCGGATATTACCGGAGGTTCATTGAGAATTTCTCAAAGATTTCCAAGCCCATGACAGAGTTGTTGAAGAAACAATCCAAGTATATTTGGACTAAGGAATGTGAAACCAGTTTTCAAGAGCTGAAGAAACGTCTTGTTACAGCCCCAGTGCTGATATTACCGAACATTCGGAAGGATTTCCAGGTTTATTGTGACGCTTCTCGTCAAGGACTCGGAGGAGTGCTCATGCAAGAAGGTAAAGTTGTAGCCTATGCATCCAGACAGCTCAGACCTCATGAGTTGAATTACGCCACACATGACTTGGAACTAGCAACCGTAGTGCACGCTCTCAAGACCTGGAGACATTTCCTGATCGGAAATAGTTGCGATGTTTACACTGATCACAAGAGCCTGAAATATATCTTCACGCAGAAGGAGTTGAACCTCAGACAGAGGCGATGGCTAGAGTTGATCAAGGACTATGACATGAGATTGCACTATCACCCAGGCAAGGCAAATGTTGTAGCCGATGCGTTGAGCCGCAAGAGTTATGTGAACACACTCACAGCGGGAGGATTACCCCAGGAGTTAGTCGATGATCTCCGAGAGCTCAAATTGGAGATAGTTCCAAGAGGATTTGTTGCCACTCTGGAAATTCAGTCTACTTTGACAGAAAGGATCCGCGAAACACAGAAATCAGACAAGGAGATAGCTGAGATTAAACAGAAAATGGAAGACGGGAAGGCTAAAGGTTTTCGTGAGGATGAACACGGAACTTTATGGTTTGAGGATCGCATCTATGTGCCCAATGATCCCGAACTCAGGAAGTTGATACTTCAGGAGGCTCATGATTCCCCGTACTCGATACACCCCGGCAACACCAAGATGTATCTGGATCTGAAAGAAAGTTTCTGGTGGACAGGATTGAAGAAAGACATTGCCGAGTTTGTAGCAATATGCGATGTTTGTCAGCGAGTAAAAGCCGAGCATCAGAAACCAGCAGGTTTGCTCCAACCTCTGCCAATACCCGAGTGGAAATGGGAAAAGCTTGGTATGGACTTCATCACCGGATTACCCAGGACCCGTTCTGGCTATGATTCTATTTGGGTTGTGGTCGATCGTTTGACCAAGGTAGCTCACTTCGTTCCGGTGAAGACTACTTACACGAGTGCCAAGCTGGCCAAGATATATATGACGAGGATCGTATGTCTGCACGGAGTACCGAAGAGCATTTTGTCTGATAGAGGGACTCAGTTCACATCCAAATTTTGGCACCAACTGCATGAAACCTTGGGAACAAGATTGGAATTCAGTACAGCTTTCCACCCGCAGACAGATGGACAGACCGAGAGAGTTAATCAAATTCTGGAGGACATGTTGAGAGCTTGCGCACTAGACTATGGGTCTAGTTGGGATGACAATTTACCATATGCCGAGTTCTCATACAACAACAGCTACCAGACCAGTCTGAAGATGGCCCCTTTCGAAGCTCTATACGGAAGGAGGTGCAGAACACCGTTGATGTGGGATGGAGTTGGAGACCGACAACTTTTTGGTCGCGACCTTATCCGAGATTCTGAAGAGAAGGTCAAGCTTATCCGTGACCGACTTAAGATAGCTCAGTCCAGGCAGAAGAGTTATGCCGACAGCAAACGCAAGGAAGTAACGTACGAAGTGGGAGACCGAGCATATCTTCGGGTGCCTCCACTTCGAGGAATCAAGAGATTCGGTGTGAAAGGAAAATTAGCACCACGTTTCATTGGCCCCTACAAAATTCTCGAACGTAGAGGTGAAGTTGCATACAAACTGGAACTGCCGGAAGGATTGTCCGGAGTTCATGATGTCTTCCATGTTTCCCAGTTGAAGAAATGCCACGCTGAGATGGTCGATGTTCCATTGAGAGATACAGTGCCCCTAGAGGCCATACAGCTTGACAGTGATCTGACGTATGAGGAGAAACCCGTCAGGATTCTCGAGACTGCCAACAGAGTTACCCGCAGCAAGATCATCAAGTTCTGCAAGGTGTTGTGGAGCCACCACACCGAGGAAGAAGCCACCTGGGAACGAGAAGAGGATCTTCATCGAGACCACCCGCACCTATTTTCTAGCCAACCCGAATCTCGAGGGCGAGATTCATCTTAAGGTGGGTAGGTTTGTAACATCCCAATTTTCCTAATTGGGAATGTTTTACATTGTAGCTAAGCATCTATGCATATTGAGTGAAATAAATTTGAGCACGTGAATTTTCCTTCGTGTTTGATTTGCATTTCTATTTTTTCCTCGCACGAGAAATGCCCGGAGAAAACTCTCTTGCACGCAAGAGAGAGAGAGAGAGCGGAGGAAAATGACACTCCAAAAGTACGGGAATTTTTCAAATGTTGGAGCCAAGAAAACCCAAAGTTCTTTTGCAAAAATAATTGCAAAAGGAAGTGAAGCAAATTGGGAATTTCTGAAAAAAAAACATTTTTTAAAAGTTTTTATTTTGACTTTAAAAAAATGTTATTCGGATAGAGATTCTTTTTCTGATTTTTTTGATATATAATACCATATATAGATATTTTTATTTATTTTCTTTTTTTAGCTTTTATATTTTCTGTTTTGGAAAAGTTATAAAATAGGAAAGGGTTATTTTTGTTTTTTTTCTAACCTAGCCGCCGCCCTGGGCGCATCTTAGCCAGCTGGGCCGAGCCCCTTTTTCGTGGGATCCTAGATCCCCTTGATGTCGGCCACCCTCCCCAATTTTCCCTCATCCCTCCCACTTACCTGTGGACCCCACCCCTGGCCGATGCCCCTCTCCTTCCTCCCTCTCCTCTCCTTCCTTTCTCCTCCCAGTACCGAGACCGAGCCTCTCCCAGCTCGCGATCTCCTTCCCTACTGCCACATCTCCCTTCCTTATCCCTCCCCCCACCTAGCCTATATAAAGCCCACCCCCTCGGCCACACCGTTCCCAACCCTAGCCGCCGCCGCCGCCCGAAGCCGCCGCACCACGCCGGAGCAGCAGTAGCAGCAAGGCTCCACCACTTTGGCCTCACCCTGGGAGCGCCCCGTCGCCGCCCCCTCTCCCCCGAGCGCCTCCCTCTCGGAGGAGCACCCCGCCGCCGCCTCCCCCGAAGCCCTCCACCGCCCCGGAGCCCCCCTCCCTCGCGGGCCAGCCCTCCCTCGCTGGTGCAAGCTACTGCCAGCAAGGTAGCTCCTTCCCCTCTCTCTATTATTTCATGTCTTCCTTTTCTTAGCCGTTAAATATTAGATATAAAGCCTAGATTAGATCACTAGTACCTCTACGGTTTATCTTAGAAAACCAGTGGGTTTTTTTCTTGTCACTTAAGTTTTAACCAGCGAGCTTACTTACCTTCGGCCGTTTGCCCGAAGCCATACATCAAACAGCCCCGCAGCCAATAATAGCCTGCCACGTGTAACCCTCTGTTAGCCACTAGTAGTTTTACTATTTTCTGCCTGTTTGCAAAAACAGAAACTTTCTGTTTTGTTTTGGCCACAACGTTTTATCCCTAAATCCAATGACATTGATTCTTTTTCCAATAGCTCACAAATTTCCTGTAGTTTTTAGAAACATATAATTTGTCTATGTTTGAAATTTTTAAATATAAGTTAGAGGAGATTTAGTTTAAACCTTGTTTTGCCTATTCCAGGAGTTTGAAAAATGATTTTGAGTTGATTCTTTTTGCTACTGCTTTATAGTGATAAAATATTACTGTAGTAGAAGCTTCAGAATTTTTTAAAGTATTTTTACTGGTGTTTTCAACAGAAACAAGTTTCTGCCATACCGGCGCGCGATAAACTCTTTTGCTTAGGCTTTCGCAAATCATATCTTGTGAATTTATTTTTACTTGTGGCATGATTGAATTGCTTATAGTGTGCTTTGTGTTTGTATCGGTAGATCATCCAGAGTGCGAAGCGTGTTACTTAGAGACGCTCGAGCAGGACAACTATCATCAAGGCAAGTCATCTTTGATCATGTTATTTTACCTATGTTTGGAATGCATAGTAGATCACCTTCTTTGCCCAATTGCATGCTGCCTAGGTACTTGGAAACTTTAGTGTAAGAGTAGTATCATGTTGTAGGAACACAACATCCCCGATACTTGGCCCCGGGACGACAATTTCTTAATGCTATGCTTGAGTAGACGGGTTATCGGTTGAGTGTATACCACGAGTGATGCGAGGTTGATATAATAATCAACACCGGACTAAGACAAGATTTTCATGACCTCGGACGCAATGCAACTCTGGGTGAAGGACGGTTGATCGGCTCCCTGCAAAACCCAGTGGATGCCCGGGATGCTGGAGAGGCCATGTCATCCTGTGGAAAGCTTCACCCAGGCTCGAAGAGACGGACGGAGACTTCAAGACTCAAGGCCTACCTGCACAGCCACAAGTCATTATGGGCTCTGGTTTGGTTGGACAATGCGGGGACTGTGGACAGGCGGTGCTAGCAGATGTAGACGAACGGTAGGAATGGATGGGCACCGACAGGGATTCAGAGGGACCCGTTGAAAGACCATGTTTTGATCATCCGGTCTTCAAACACCCTGAAGTGCGAGGACAAACCCGGAGGCGATCAAATCTTGTGGGGAACGTGTGCAAAACTCTGCAGAGTACTCAAACCTAATCGATTAGCCATGTCCACGGTCATGGACAACTTGAGCCGAAGGCATTGAATTTCCCCTGAACTCTCGATACAACTTAATAATGATGTGGGTGTTAGCAACTACTCGGGTACGAGAACTGGTTGGCGGAACCATCTCGTTAACAACAAACAATGTAGTAATATTTTGCTTTCGACCCCTCTTGTTGTAGGATAAAACTGGCTTTATGCAAAACTTAGCTCCACCGGCCAAAATATGCATGTAGAGATAGTTGATTATTATTTTACCCCTCTCTTTGATGACTTGCCAGCATATTCAGTATGCTGACCCACACGGCTGCAACGTATCATGTTGCAGAGTACTTTTCCGACCAGGAGTGAGGCTACGTTCTACGCTCAGCGACATGCCCTTGGAGTCGGATGGACTCGTCTACCTGATGCTTCCACTTAGTATTTGTTAGATAATCTCATGAGTTGGACTTCAGCCACTTTATTGTACTCCTTTATTGTAATAAAGTACTCTTTATGAGATTTCGATTAGTAAAGCTATGTGATTGCACTCTTGAATATATACATTATGTACTGTGTGTGTACCAGCATGATCTTGGGATGGTACAGAAACACCAGAGGCTTGACTCGTCTTGAGTCGGGTCGCTACAGAAATGGTATTCAGAGCACACGCTGACCTTAGGACGTAACCTCTAGGAATGGAAAAGCCTTAGGAAAAAAACTATTTTTCTCTTATGTCTATAAATCTTCTATTTCCTCTTCTGATCATTTCTGACTTCTCTCCGATTTTCCAATGTTTAGATGGCCACCTTCATCCCTGTTAAGTTCACGGAGTTTTGGCAGCTCGACACCACTATGCCGTTCGGAAAAGAGCTGGTGCAGATCACCAAGGAGTTGAGGATTGCTCTGCCGACTATCACCGGGAAGCCAACTTCGTCTTACCCGGAGGATTCACGCTACAGGATCGAGGTGCACATTCCCGGAAGGACATTCCAGCCACGCACTGAGCCGATGGATTTCAAGTTCATCGCACCCAACTAGATTCTCGGAAGGGACATGGCGATCCATTGTGCACTCGGACGTATCAAGGATGAATACAAAGACTGCCCTATTTCGCCAGACCTATCCACCGTATCCCGGAGAAACGAAGACGGAGATATCATCTCAAGCAAAACCAAGGACGCTCTCTTCTCTTATGCCCAGACCATGGAGAAGCACAGCGGGACTCTGGTGTATCACGCGATCAAGGACGCCTGGAAGATCAAGCAACTGTCACTCCGCGAGCTTGAACTTGAAGATGCAGCCCGGGAAGCCCACTATGAGCATGAGCTGGAAGTGAAGGACTTTCTGGAGCGGATCGAGAAGCTGAAGACTCGAGTTGCATACTTGGAGGAGGAACTGGACATGGGCGAGAACCTTCATCCTGAAGGAGACGTAGCCCCCTTGATCAGCAACGACGAGGACTATGAAGAAAGCTCCACCGAAGGACCCGCCACCATGCTATTCTGAGGAGGACACTTAGACTAGACCACCAAATTTACTTTTGTCGTTATACGTTTTAGGCCGATGTTTTGGATTATCGAATTTTGTATCCCCGTGTGAACCTTTGTGATGGTATTGAATGAAATGTGTGGTGTGATACTTGTGTGTTGCATTCATATGGGTAGTGTAATGACTCTTAGACCATTGTTCTATGCTAATCTCACCCCTCCACAAACATCAGATGCCTCCGAGACGCGCCCCTGAGTCCAACTTTCCGCCGGGACTCACCCAGTTGATCCAGCAACCAAACACCCTGATGTAGCTGATCATCCAGAACCAGAACAACAACAACCATCATCCACCCCAGGCTGACAATCTCACCCGCTTTCTGAGGTTGAACCCTCCAACTTTCTCCAGCAGCATTGAGCCCATTGTGGCAGATGATTGGCTCCGTAAGATGGAGCGTGAACTTATCACTGCTGGTTGTTCTGAAGCTGAGAAGGTGCGTTTTGCCGCGCATCAACTTGAAGGCCTGCATCTGCTTGGTGGGAGAACTACACCACCACTTATCCCATTGCTGGAGTCACTTGGGAGCAATTCAAGCAAGCCTTCCGCACCGCGCATGTCTCAGCTGGTGCAATGAGTCTGAAGAAGCGTGAGTTTCGCAACTTACACGAGGGGAATCGCACTGTGGCCCAGTACATTGATGAATTCAGCATGCTCGCCCGTTATGCACCTGGAGATGTGGCCGATGATGCGGCCAAGCAGGAAAAGTTCTTGGAAGGACTGAATGATGAACTGAGCATTCAGTTGACGGTAGCCACCTTCAACAACTACCAGGAGCTGGTTGATAAGGCCCTCATCTTGGAGGGGAAACACCAGCAGATGGAGAACCGCAAGCGAAAGTATGGGGTTGGAAAGTTCAACTCCGGCACTCAGCAGAAGCCTCGCTACACCCCTTATCCAGGGAATACCGGGACTAGATCCGGTAAGTTTGGTGGACACGTTCAGCATAACCACCCAGTGCACAACTATGGAGGCCACAACCATGGAGGAAATGGGAACCACCGCAACAACAGCAACTTCAAGAATGGCAGTACTGGCACTCAGCAGCATTCAGCTCCAGCTCAGAAGGATCTGACTCACATCACTTGCTTCAAGTGTCAGAAGACTGGACACTATGCCACTAATTGTCCCCAGAACAAGCAGGGAAATGGAAACGGCAACGGCAACTCTGCAGCTAAGAAGCCCAATCCTTTTCCTCGAGCTCAGGTGAACCGCATTGATGTGGAAGAGGTCTATGATCACCCCGATACTGTGGTTGGTAAGTTTTTGCTAAATTCACGTCCTGTATTGGTACTTTTTGATTCTGGTGCAACGCTTTCATTCATATCAAGGGTAGTTGTGGAAAAGTATAGTTTGCCAACTAGAACCCTCAGCCAACCTATTAAGGTCAGTTCCCCAGGAGGCATGATGACAGCCGGGATAGGATGCCATGCTTTGAGTCTCAACATCGGGAACCATAATTTTCCCACCGACCTCATCGTATTAGAGTCCCAGGGATTGGATGTAATCCTAGGCATGGATTGGTTGGCCAAGTATGAAGGGAATATCGATTGTGCCCTTAAGTCTATTTTGCTCACCACCCCCGAGCAGAAGCCGATTAAGTACGTGTCTCAGCGCCTAACACGGAGTAAGCAAGTAAACTCTCTCACGGGAGTAGTCCAGGAGGAAGTACCGATTGTAAAGGAGTACCCAGATGTATTTTCGGAGGAATTGTCGGGCATGCCACCCGATAGAGAGATTGAGTTCTTGATTGAGCTATTACCAGGAACAGCCCCGATATCCAAGAGACCTTATCGGATGCCCGCAAATGACTTGATAGAAATCAAGAAGCAAATTAAGGAGTTATTGGACAAAGGGTATATTCGCCCAAGTTCTTCACCTTGGGGAGCCCCAGTGCTCTTGGTTGAAAAGAAGGACAAGTCCTTGAGAATGGTTGTCGATTATCGTGCATTGAACGATGTGACCATCAGGAACAAGTACCCCCTTGCCGATGATCAATGATCTGTTCGATCAGTTAGTTGGAGCTCACGTATTCTCAAAGATCGATCTTCGATCCTGGTATCATCAGTTGAAGATTCGTGAACAACATATACCCAAGACAGCCTTTACCACTCGGTACGGCTTGTATGAGTACACGGTCATGTCATTTGGACTGCCTAATGCTCCGGCATATTTTATGAATCTGATGAACAAGGTATTTATGGAATACTTGGACAAGTTTGTCGTGGTGTTCATCGATGACATACTGATATTCTCCAAGAACGAAGAGGAACACAAGGAACATCTGCGTCTAGTTCTGGAGAAGCTTCGAGAGCATAAGCTATATGCAAAGTTCAGCAAATGTGAGTTTTGGTTGAAGGAAGTCGGATTCCTCGGACACGTCATCTCAGGAGAAGGAATAGCAATGGACCCTGCCAAGGTCGCTGCAGTCACCAAATGGGTAGCACCCACTTCAGTCAAGGAGATCCGCAGTTTCCTCGGACTTGCCGGATATTACCGGAGGTTCATTGAGAATTTCTCAAAGATTTCCAAGCCCATGACAGAGTTGTTGAAGAAACAATCCAAGTATATTTGGACTAAGGAATGTGAAACCAGTTTTCAAGAGCTGAAGAAACGTCTTGTTACAGCCCCAGTGCTGATATTACCGAACATTCGGAAGGATTTCCAGGTTTATTGTGACGCTTCTCGTCAAGGACTCGGAGGAGTGCTCATGCAAGAAGGTAAAGTTGTAGCCTATGCATCCAGACAGCTCAGACCTCATGAGTTGAATTACGCCACACATGACTTGGAACTAGCAGCCGTAGTGCACGCTCTCAAGACCTGGAGACATTTCCTGATCGGAAATAGTTGCGATGTTTACACTGATCACAAGAGCCTGAAATATATCTTCACGCAGAAGGAGTTGAACCTCAGACAGAGGCGATGGCTAGAGTTGATCAAGGACTATGACATGAGATTGCACTATCACCCAGGCAAGGCAAATGTTGTAGCCGATGCGTTGAGCCGCAAGAGTTATGTGAACACACTCACAGTGGGAGGATTACCCCAGGAGTTAGTCGATGATCTCCGAGAGCTCAAATTGGAGATAGTTCCAAGAGGATTTGTTGCCACTCTGGAAATTCAGTCTACTTTGACAGAAAGGATCTGCGAAGCACAGAAATCAGACAAGGAGATAGCTGAGATTAAACAGAAAATGGAAGACGGGAAGGCTAAAGGTTTTCGTGAGGATGAACACGGAACTTTATGGTTTGAGGATCGCATCTATGTGCCCAATGATCCCGAACTCAGGAAGTTGATACTTCAGGAGGCTCATGATTCCCCGTACTCGATACACCCCGGCAACAACAAGATGTATCTGGATCTGAAAGAAAGTTTCTGGTGGACAGGATTGAAAAAAGACATTGCCGAGTTTGTAGCAATATGCGATGTTTGTCAGCGAGTAAAAGCCGAGCATCAGAAACCAGAAGGTTTGCTCCAACCTCTGCCAATACCCGAGTGGAAATGGGCAAAGCTTGGTATGGACTTCATCACAGGATTACCGAGGACCCGTTCTGGCTATGATTCTATTTGGGTTGTGGCCGATCGTTTGACCAAGGTAGCTCACTTCGTTCCGGTGAAGACTACTTACACGAGTGCCAAGCTGGCCAAGATATATATGACGAGGATCGTATGTCTGCACGGAGTACCGAAGAGAATTGTGTCTGATAGAGGGACTCAGTTCACATCCAAATTTTGGCACCAACTGCATGAAACCTTGGGAACAAGATTGGAATTCAGTACAGCTTTCCACCCGCAGACAGATGGAAGATGCCGAGTTCTCATACAACAACAGCTACCAGACCAGTCTGAAGATGGCCCCTTTTGAAGCTCTATATGGAAGGAGGTGCAGAACACCGTTGATGTGGGATGGAGTTGGAGACCGACAACTTTTTGGTCCCGACCTTATCCGAGATTCTGAAGAGAAGGTCAAGCTTATCCGTGACCGCTTAAGATAGCTCAGTCCAGGCAGAAGAGTTATGCCGACAGCAAACGCAAGGAAGTAACGTACGAAGTGGGAGACCGAGCATATCTTCGGGTGTCTCCACTTCGAGGAATCAAGAGATTCGGTGTGAAAGGAAAATTAGCACCACGTTTCATTGGCCCCTACAAAATTCTCGAACGTAGAGGTGAAGTTGCATACAAACTGGAACTGCCGGAAGGATTGTCCGGAGTTCATGATGTCTTCCATGTTTCCCAGTTGAAGAAATGCCACGTTGAGATGGCCGATGTTCTGTTGAGAGATACAGTGCCCCTAGAGGCCATACAGCTTGATAGTGATTTGACGTATGAGGAGAAACCTGTCAGGATTCTCGAGAATGCCAACAGAGTTACCCGCAGCAAGATCATCAAGTTCTGCAAGGTGTTGTGGAGCCACCACACCGAGGAAGAAGCCACCTGGGAACGAGAAGAGGATCTTTGTCGAGACCACCCGCACCTATTTTCTAGCCAACCCGAATCTCGAGGGCGAGATTCATCTTAAGGTGGGTAGGTTTGTAACATCCCAATTTTCCCAATTGGGAATGTTTTATATTGTAGCTAAGCATCTATGCATATTGAGTGAAATAAATTTTAGCACGTGAATTTTCCTTCGTCTTTGATTTGCATTTCTATTTTTTCCTCGCACGAGAAATGCCCGGAGAAAACTCTCTTGCACGCAAGAGAGAGAGAGAGAGCGGAGGAAAATGACACTCCAAGAGTACGGGAATTTTTGAAATGTTGGAGCCAAGAAAACCCAAAGTTCTTTTGCAAAAATAATTGCAAAAAGAAATAAAGCAAATCGGGAATTTCTGAAAAAAACATTTTTTTTAAGTTTAAATTTTGACTTTAAAAAAATGTTATTCGGATAGAGATTGTTTTTCTGATTTTTTGATATATAATACCATATATAGATATTTTGATTTATTTTATTTTTTTAGCTTTTATATTTTCTGTTTTGGAAAAGTTATAAAATAGGAAAGGGTTTTTTTTTCTAACCTAGCAGCCGCCTTGGGCGCATCTTAGCCAGCTGGGCCGAGCCCCTTTTCCCTGGGATCCCAGATCCCCTTGATGTCGGCCACCCTCCCCAATTTTCCCTCCTCCCTCCCACTTACCTGTGGACCCCACCCCTGGCCGATGCCCCTCTCCTTCCTCCCTCTCCTCTCCTTCCTTTCTCCTCCCAGTACCGAGACCGAGCCTCTCCCAGCTCGCGATCTCCTTCCCTACTGCCACCTCTCCCTTCCTTATCCCTCCCCCCACCTAGCCTATATAAAGCCCACCCCCTCGGCCACCCCATTCCCAACCCTAGTCGCCGCCGCCGCCCGAGGCCGCCGCACCACGCCGGAGCAGCAGCAGCAGCAAGGCTGCACCACTTCGAGTTTGAAAAATATAAGTTACAGCAGATTTAGTTTAAACCTTGTTTTTCCTATTCCAGGAGTTTGAAAAATGATTTTGAGTTGATTCTTTTTGCTACTCCTTTCTAGTGATAAAATCTTACTGTGGTAGAAGTTTCAGAATTTTTTAAAGTATTTTTACTGGTGTTTTCAACAGAAACAAGTTTCTGCCATACCGGGGCGTGATAAACTCATTTGCTTAGGCTTTCGCAAATCATATCTTGTGACGTTATTTCTACTTGTGGCATGATTGAATTGCTAATGGTGTCCTTTGTGTTTGTATCGGTAGATCATCCGGAGTGCGAAGCGTGTTACTTAGAGATGCTCGAGCAGGACAACTATCATCAAGGCAAGTCATCTTTGATCATGTTATTTTACCTATGTTTTCAATGCATAGTAGATCACCTTCTTTGCCCAATTGCATGCTTCCTAGGTACTTGGAAACTTTAGTGTAAGAGTAGTATCATGTGGTAGGAACACAACATCCCCGATACTTGGCCCCGGGACGGCAATTTCTTAATGATATGCTTGAGTAGACGAGTTATCGGTTGAGTGTATACCACGAGTGATGCGAGGTTGTTATAATAATCAAGACCGGACTAAGACAAGAATTTCAAGACCTCAGGCGCAATGCAACTCTGGGTGAAGGACGGTTGATCGGCTCCCTGGAAAACCCAGTGGATGCCCGGGATGCTGGAGAGGCCATGTCATCCTGCGGAAAGCTTCACCCAGGCTCGAAGAGACGGACGGAGACTTCAAGACTCAAGGCTTACCTGCACAGGCACAAGTCATTATGGGCTCTGGCTTGGTTGGACAATGCGACGACTCTCGACAGGCGGTGCTAGCAGATGTAGACGAACGGTAGGAATGGATGGGCACTGACAGGGATTCAGAGGGACCCGTTGAAAGACCATGTTTTGATCATCCGGTCTTCAAACACCCTGAAGTGCGAGGAGAAACCCGGAGGCGATCAAATCTTGTGGCGAACGTGTTTAAAACTCTGCAGAGTACTCAAACCTAATCGATTAGCCGTGTCCACGGTCATGGACAACTTGAGCCGAAGGCATTGAATTTCCCCTGAACTCTCGACACAACTTAATAACGATGTGGTTGTTAACAACTATTCGGGTACGAGAACTGGTTGGCGGTACCATCTCGTTAACAACAAACAATGTAGTAATATTTTTCTTTCGACCCCTCTTGTTGTAGGATAAAACTGGCTTTATGCAAAACTTAGCTCCACCGGCCAAAATATGCATGTAGAGATAGTTGATTATTATTTTACCCCTCTCTTTGATGACTTGCCGGCATATTCAATATGTTGACCTACACGGCTGCAACGTATCATGTTGCAGAGTACTTTTCCGACCAGGAGTGAGGCTACGTTCTACGCTCAGCGATATGCCCTTGGAGTCGGATGGACTCGTCTACGTGATGCTTCCGCTTAGTCTTCGTTAGATAATCTCATGAGTTGGCCTTCAGCCACTTTATTGCACTCCTTTATTGTAATAAAGTACTCTTTATGAGATTCCGATTAATAAAGTTGTGTGATTGCACTCTTGAATATATACATTATGTACTGTGTGTGTACCAGCATGATCTTGGGATGGTACAGCAACACCAGAGGCTTGACTCGTCTTGAGTCGGGTCGCTACAATTACTTTTGGGATGACCCACATCTTTTTAGAGAAGGTGCGGATGGAATTGTGAGGAGATGCATACTGGAGCATGAGCAGAAGGATATCTTGAGACAATGTCATAGCTGTCCTTATGGAGGACATCATGTCGGTGAGAGAACCGCACACAAGGTTCTCCAATCATGTTTTTATTGGCCTACTCTCTTTAAAGATGCTAGAAATTATGTTTTATCCTGTGATAAGTGCCAGAGAGTTGGTAATATTAGTAGGAGGAATGAGATGCCTATGAATTGTTCGCTAGTCATTGAGCCTTTTGATTGCTGGTGTTTTGATTTTATGGGTCCTTTCCCTCCTTCACACAAGTAGACTCACATCTTAGTAGTTGTAGATTATCTGACCAAGCGGGTTGAAGCAATCCCCACCGGAAGTGTTGATCACAAGACATCTTTGAAAATGCTCAAGGATGTAATCTTCCCTAGGTTTGGTGTACCTAGGTACCTCATGACTGACGGAGGATCACATTTTACACACGGTGCTTTTAGAAAAGTGCTAGCCAAATATGATGTTAATCATAGAATTGCTTCGCCTTTCCACCCTCAAACAAGTGGGCAAGTTGAGCTCACAATTAGAGAGATCAAGTTGATCTTGCAAAAGACAGTGAACAGTTCTAGAAAGGACTAGTCCAATAAGCTAGGAGATGCCTTGTGGGCATCTAGAACTACTTACAAAAATCCCATGGGGATGTCTCCGTATAAGATGGTTTATGGCAAGGCATTCCATCTACCTCTAGAGTTAGAGCACAAAGCTTTCTGGGCTATTAGAGAGCTTAATGTTGATCCAAAGCTTGCTGGTGAAAAGCGTCTCATGAACTTGACTTCTCTAGATGAGTGGAGAAGTGAAGCTTACGAGAGTGCAAAAATGTTCAAAGAAATGGTAAAGAAGTGGCATGTCAAGAGAATTTTGAAACGTGAATTTACTGTTGGTGACAAAGTTTTGTTGTATAGATCTCATTTCAGGTTTTCTCCAGGTAAGTTACTTTCCAAGTGGGAAGGACCGTGCCATATCGAAGAAGTCTACCGCTCCGGTGCAATCAAGTTTAATAATTTTGAAGGCACAAAACCACATGTTGTGAATGGGCAAAGACTCAAGCATTACATGGCTGGACACCCCATCTATGTAGAGGTGGATGTGATACAGGTAGCCACTCACGAAGAACATATTGCAACACTGTATCAGACACCGACAGAACCAGAATAAGAAAATGTATGAAATACGATAAGGAAACTTCGCGAACATCAATAAAAGTTCTGTATTATGTGTTTTTGCATAATTAGGAAAATTCTGAGCCGAAGCAGAGCCAGAGAGGAGCTCCAGGTCACCCAGGCGACCTGCTGGTGCGGGCTAGCCCCTGGCCGCGCCAGGAGGCCGCCTGGACCACCCGGAGTTCGTCTCCGGCCCTACTTTGGCTTGCTACCTTCCTTTTGGTGCAGAAATGTTTCCTATATATTTTCCCGGATCGTCTTGGCTTTGTATCTTGCGATTCTATGCGTTCTCTCTTTCGATCTTTTTCTGCCAGGCTAAGAAGCTATTGTTCGAGATGTCTTCTTGCGACTCAAGCGGGGAAGACTACACAGGTCGTTGTCTCTGTCGTGTCCAGCAAGATATCAACCAAGGGAAGGTCACCGGATGGGCTACCAACCAAGAGATAGCCGCAAGACAAGCGGAGATGGAGTGCTTCGTGAGAGAGGAAGTCAAGATGGTCACCACCCAGCAAGAAGGAGATCCTTCATCGCGAGGATCCAGCTCTAACAACCCCATCCTAGTGGGGTTTATTAACCCTCAACATGATCTTTCTCTAAACCTTTCAGAAAGTTCCCCTCCACCAGGAGCTCCACGTGTGTCATCTACTATATCTGAAGCTTACAGAATCACTAACCAATTCTATGAAGACTTCCGTGTGCTTAAAGTACAGGTGGCTGTTAGAGCATATATCTCCATATGTGGTTTTGGTAATTGATGACAATTCCTATGGACTAATGGTTGCCTTAAGTTATATTTAATGGATTTTTCCATAGGCACTTCTTGAAGTCCATCTGTTGGGTTCAAGGAGTTTATATGATGACCAAGGTGGTATTCAAGGTATTATCCAAAGAATGGTCATAGAGACACAAGGTTGATCAAGATCTCAGACAAAGAGTAAATCAAGATGATCAACACACAAAGCGTACAAGATGTACTGAGAGGGATCAAGTGATCCCATGGTATGGTAAGCATTGTCCATTACTTGTTTGTGTACTAACCCATGGTCTTCGTGAGAGTTCTATGTGGGGGTTAGGTGTGTTTCCATGGGCTTGCGTCAAACAGAAGATCTCATACAACCCATGAAGTATGATGTCAAGTTGTGATCGTCATCAAGATTGCAATGTGCAAGTTCAAGTGGATCAGCACGAAGATATCATGCTTGAAGCTTGCCGTCCATTGTGGTGGCAATGGACTTGTGAAGATATGCTAAAGAGTGGCTCACCCATAGTGAGTATGGGGGAGCAATCAACTAGTCTTCATCAAGCCAACGCAATCAAGAAAGGTGGTCCATCTTGAGGAAGCAAAGATCATCATCATCTAGCTCAAGAGAACAAGGTGCAAGGTATAGGTTTGCCCTTGATAGGTTTTCCGTTTAGGATAGATTGTTGTACTATCAAGGGGGGCTCTCAAGTGAGTAGCTTGATCGTATCGTTCGTTGAGAGCTCAAACCATTTGCATCCTTGCATCATACTTCTTGGTTCTTGTTTGGTGTTTCTCTTTGTGAGTTTTAGAGCTTATGGTCATCTTCGTGACAAGCTCGAGTTCATCGAAAACGGAGTCCATATGCATCTACTATGATGTTTTCGATGTTGGAGTTTTTGCCGGTTCTTTATTCATAGAGGACTCACATCTCTATATCATTAGCATTTTCATATCTGCATGGTCTTAAAGATTTTCATAGCTGTTTGGATAGCTCTTGTCGTCCTGAATCCAACAAGCTTGGGTTTGCTCGATTCGGAGCTCGTATGCGAAAGTTATGGCTGCTTCAGTGGCAAGCGGTAGTACCGCTGGACCTAGCGGTAGTACCGCTAGAGTTGGCGGTAGTACCGCTGGCCCTAGCGGTAGTACCGCTAGAGCTGGCGGTAGTACCGCTGTCCAGTGGTAGTACCGCCCGTGGCCAGTGGTAGTACCGCTCCAAGTTTTTAGTACCATCATCTTTGCGGTTGTACTGCGTTGGACCTTTTTGCGAATACTTTCTTGGTGGTGGTAGTGCCTTTGTACTACCAGGGGCCTAGCGGTAGTACCGCTGGAGTTCCAGCGGTAGTACCGCTGCAGCCAGCGATAGTACCGCTAGCTGGCGGTAGTACCGCTAGCTGGCGGTAGTACCGCCCCTGGTCAGCGGTAGTACCGCTGGAGTGCCAGCGGTAGTACCGCTGCAGCCAACGGTAGTACCACTGGGCTCGGGCTGTAAGTGGGGGTAACGGTCTGATTCCTTCCCCCACTATATAAAGGGGGTCTTCTTCCCCCTTGGCCTCATCTATTCGTTGAGCTCTTGTTCTACCTCCATTGTTGACATTCTTAGAGCTTGCTTACTCTCAATCCCTCCAATGATTCTTGCTTGTTCTTGAGGGAAAAGAGAGAGGAGATCTAGATCCACATCTCCACCAATCACTTTCTCCTCTATGTGAGGAGAACCCCTTGGATCTTGATCTTGGAGTTCTTTGTGAGCTCCTTGTTCTTCCTCTCATATTTCTCCATAGCTTTCGTTGTTGTGGAGGGATTTGAGTGTGAGGGACTTGACCACTTCGTGTGTTCTTGCCATTGCATTGGTTGCATCGGTTTGAGTTCTCCACGGTGATACGTGGAAGTGAAGGTTGAGAAGCTTATTACCTTTGGTACTTAGTACCCTAGATATTGTTCTTCGCGGATGCTTTGGCGTCCTAGAAGCTTGGTGGTGTCTCGGAGCTCAAGCATTGCGGTGTGAAGCTCCGGGCAAGCGTCGGGGTCTCCAATTAGGTTGTGGAGATTGCCCCGAGCAATTTGTACGGGTACCGGTAACCGCCCCCAAGGGTTGCCACGTGTACGGGTTCGGTGACCGCCCCCAAGGTTTGCCATTTGTACGGGTTCGGTGACCGCCCTCAAGGGTCCCTTAGTGGAATCACGACATCTTGCATTGTGCGAGGGCGTGAGGAGATTACGGTGGCCTTAGTGGCATCTTGGGGAGCATTGTGCCTCCACACCGCTCTAACGGAGATTAGCATCCGCAAGGGTGTGAACTTCGGGATACATCATCGTCTCCCCGTGCCTCGGTTATCTCTTACCCGAACCCTTTACTTATGCACTTTACTTTGTGATAGACATATTGTTTATTGTAATATATCTTGCTATCACTTAGTTGTTTATCTTGCTTAGCATAAGTTGTTGGTGCACATAGGTGAGCCTAGTTGTTTGTAGGTTTTGTGCTTGTCATATTAAACGTTAGTTTTATTCCGCATTTGTTCAAGCCTAAACCTTAATTATTTTAAGCGCCTATTCACCCCCCCCCCTCTATGCGACATCCACGTCCTTTCAATGGACATATTGGAAGCTGAAAACAAAACCCTTCGGTGCATAATAGCGGACTTGAAGAACAACAAGTATGATGAAAAGTGAAATCTTCATGGGTAATGGCATTCCCTTAGCTTGTTCCAAGCTTGGGGGAGTGTCTGGTATCTTTATTTTTATCCTTTACTTTTTATGGTCAAGTTTAGTGTCGTATCATGTCTAGGGAAGTTATCTTATGAAATAGGTGTTTGCATTGAGGTCTATCACTCCTTTATCGAGATTTTGTATCCGTGAGCGTGAAGTGTCTATGATGGAATATTAATGAGAAGTCTATTGGTTTCTTTGCTGCACTTGGTATTCTCTTCATGCAATTGATCTTATATGCTGATTCTTATGTGAGTATTGATCTTACACATCAGGTATGGCTTTGAAAACTTTATTTAATCTTGGAAAACATAGCATTGGTCATAACAACAAGCATGAGTTTTTCTAGTAGCGACATAGCCAAAACATGTATGTTCTTATGCTTGAAGTGTTATGCTGACAAGGAAGACAACATGATGTTTTATGCCAATTCTTTATGTTAAACTTTATATTGTTTTGCATCCAAGTCAACATTATTTGTCTGCTCTTCAAAGCCATTGCTAGCCAACCCTTGCACTAAGCGGTAATACTGCTTGTGCATCCATACCCTGAAACCTCAACCTTCCCAAGAGTCCACCATATCTTCCCTATACGTGGTATTTCACCGCCACTCCTAAAGTATATTACTCATGTGCTATCTTTAAACCTTCAAATATTACTCCCTGTTTTGTGTGTCTGTTTTAGCTCATGAGGAAGTAGTATATATGTCACAGCCCTAGAATATAGCTTGTAGTTAGTTGCATCAGTAAGCATTCATGAATGCATTCAAATCAATTTAATTCAAATTTGGATGATCTACAAATGGGGATGACCTAACCCTAACACCAAACAACATCCAAATAGGTTCAACAAGAGAAAAATCCTAGCTACTCCATATTCATAACAAAACCCTAGCAACTCTA
Source organism: Hordeum vulgare subsp. vulgare (assembly GCF_904849725.1). Lineage (NCBI taxonomy): Eukaryota > Viridiplantae > Streptophyta > Magnoliopsida > Poales > Poaceae > Hordeum > Hordeum vulgare. The sequence goes on from NC_058519.1 coordinate 368,587,665, forward strand.
TATGCAAAACAATTCAAAAGTGGTGACAAATCAATGAACCAAAATGGTTTTCATAAAAGTCCATCATTTTTGATAAATGTTGGAAAGAAAATATCAGGGGTGATATATGTTCAAAAATACTTTTGGCATTTTATTTTAAACTCAAAAGCCACTAAACTCAATTAGTTAACTGATTTCAAATACTTCCTAGTTTTCTAAAATGTTGAACTTCACATGGGGTTGGAAATATTCAAAAAAACACCGCAGAATTGTTTAGCTATTTTCTTTGAATTAGTTGGAGCCAAAACAAATAAAAGAAATGTCAGAAATATCAAACAGAAAGAATAAAAAGAAAAAGATAAAAATCTTACCTATCCTGCGCTCCTGGCCGGCCGAGCCCACCAAGGGCGAGGAGGTCATCTTCCTCCTCCCGCCAGTGTGCAGGTGAGGTGTCGCCCGCACGTTTGCCGACGGCCACCTCCTGCTTCGCGCTGGAGGCGCCTCCTCCATCCCGATCTCACGCCTGAGACGATGTGGATGAGACCCTGGACCATTTCCCCCCTCTCTCTCTCTTCTTCCCTCGCGCAGCATCGTCTCCCCCTCGCCATGGCCGAGCTTGGCTCGAGCAGGCCGTCGCTGTCCACGCAGCCCCGACCTCCCCTCACCTCTCCGAGAATCTCAGGAGATCAACCGCGACGTCCTGGTCCTCCCCGCCTCAGGAATCGAAGCCGGAGCCCCCCCTGGCGCTGCCACCGTCGTCGTCTTCATCTCCGGTCACCGAGATCCGCCGCCGTCGATCTGCTGCCACCGGGCCTCTCCGACCTCCCCGATGCCAAAAATGGAACCCCCGTGAGCTCCTGCTCCTTTCTCCTCTCCTTCCACGCCCTCCCGTGCACCGTAGCCCCGTTCCCCACAAAGGCCGAGAGCTCCTCACCGCCGGCCATGTCGTCGTCGTTGCTATGGTACCCCATCCACACGCTCGAGCTTGGGATCGAGCTCCTCGAGCCGCCAGGAGGGTTTTGAGCCCGTCAGCCGCCCTTCCCGTGCCCTGCAGCCATCACCCGCACAAGGCCGAGCTCCGTCCGCCGCTTTGGCTCGTCGCTGGTGCCACTTCGGCCATCGTCAGTCCCTCCTGCTACCCCTGGAAGATGAGCCGCTTCGCCAGCTTCGCATAGCCGCAAACCACGTCCGATTTGGTGCCCTGTAGCGCGTTTTAGGCCAACTCCAGCGAGCCCTCCGCTGCGGTTTTGGTCGCCGCCGGCCACATTCTGGTGGGGGCCGACGTGGCCAGTCATTAGCCAGTACTAACCACCACCCCTAGCCGCTGGTCAACTCGGGGCCCCAGGGTGGGTCAAACCCCAGTTAGGGGCTGGTCAACTCGGGGATTAGCCCCTGGTCACTCACCAGTGGACCCCACTGGTCAAGTTTGACCTGACCCAGGCCAGTTGACTACTGACGCAATGCTGACGCAGTGCTGACGCAGTAATAGCTTTTCTGATTTAATTTAATTCCAGAAAATGCCTAAAACTTCTGAAAATCATAGAAAATAATCTGTAAGTCCAATGAAAATAATTTATATATGAAAAAAGATCAGAAAAATCTAAAGAATCTGATTATCGCATTTTCAGGCATGTTTGGAAAAGCTAACAACACCAAATATGCAAAATGATGAATAGGACAAATTTAATAATTAGTTTGGAGTTGGAATTTGATTCCTATTTGAATTCCACTTCAATTGTTATGACCAAACATTGGTCAATGCAAATCAGTACCTCAAAATACTAACTCCATGCATGTTGGAACAATTTGTTATGAGCATCAGGTCGAATCAATTATAAGGGTACTTGGAAAAATACCCGGCTTGAAGTGATGTTTGAATCCTAATTCAAACCAACTTCAACTTAAGAAATGATAGCCACATTAGCCCTGCCACCTTTCATTCCATGTCTTGAGCATGCATCATAGTGTTGCATTTTTGTGAAGTAACTATTGTTATTTCCTGTTTATCGGTATTGTTTCCTCTCGGTAGATGATGGTTCCAACGATGTGATCGTTGACATTGATGAAGACTCATTGCTATCTTCAGACGTGTCAGGCAAGCAAACCCCCTTGAGCATATTGAAATAAACCCACTCTCTCGCTCCTGCTCTCTTTTACTGCATTAGGACAAACACGATTCAACTATACATGTTATCGGTAGTTGAACCCATTCCTCTGCATGACCTGATTTTGTCACAGTAAATAGTTGAAACCACTTAGCATGAGTAGCAACTGCTTGAGCCTTGCTGTGCTTACTCATCCATGCTTGTTTACAATGCCTGCTATGCTTAGAGTCGTGTCGGGTCTGACCCATCTGGATGATGAATCAGAATGGTTGTGTTCATGTCCTACAGTGTGAGAGTACAAGTGTGAATCCGATTTGGTAAAGGTAGCGATGAGAGGCCATGTAGGAGTACATGGTGGGTTGTCTCATTGGGACCGTCCTTAAGAACTGAGTTCTGTGTATGTTATCCAAGACAAGATACTACCATGCATTGGGCCCTGAAATATGACCCCGCTCGGCTTATTAATTGCCTAGATCCCTGTCCAGGAGTTGCAATTAGTTTCTGGTGTTTGTAGGAAAATTGTTGGCGGCCGTGTTTAGCTCTGCCCGACGGGGTAGGCTTCTCTACGGTAGATACACAGTGGCATGGTGTACCAAGTGGCACCCGGATGGTGGGCTTGGGAACCCTGCGCACATCGTTTGGGGCCGTAGAGGAAACCTAGGCCGGACTTCCTTGCGGGTTCAGTCTCAAATAGGCAATAAACCTGGACTAGGGTCTTGTGTGGTTAACGGTCGTAGCCGACACCCACGCCAGTGCTTCCGCTTGAAGGTTGCCGAGATGCATGACGTGCACATGGTGATAAGTGGTGGGAGCATGTGTGAAGAAGTATACCCCTGCAGGGTGAATCAATCTGTTCGAATAGTCGCGTCCTCGGATATGGACTACTTGGAAGCATTACGTGGTACATAGACAAGTTAAATGGATACTGTAAAACATGCAAGATAAGTGTGAGTGCTATGGAAGGCCTTCTCGTAGGGATACGAGAGCGGATCCATAGTGGTGTATTGAATTGGTGAATATGTGGACTCATGTGCGCTATCCCACCTCAAAGAAAGAACTTGTAGTCGTAGTACAGGTTAGCCAAGAGTCAAAGTTGGCTTGCTGCAATCATACCCCACAATCCTTTCATTGAAACATGATGCATATGTAGATAGTTCTGATGTAAGACTTGCTCAGTACCTTTGTACTCACGGTTGCTTTATTTATGTTTTTGCAGAGAAGACTTAGACTCATTAAAAGGTTCTACGTGATGTGTTCGATGTTGACCGGAATAGCTTGGGAATCCCAGACAGAGGTCTGGCTCCTTTGGTAGGGTCGTAGTAGCTTTTCAGGCTCTTCCAGCCACTTTTAGTAGACGTCTGTACCAAGACATGGTTTGCTTCCGCTTGTTGTTTGTATGACTTGAGTGTCGGGTCATGAGACCCCTGTTTGTAATATCGTATTATGTTGACTCTTATGAGTCTTTAATAAATGCTTGAGTCATAGAGTTATGTTCTGATGCCATGTTGTATCTACACATATCGTGCATAATGTGTGTATGTTTGAAATGCATTATATGTGTGGGATTCGACACCTAGTTGTTTGCCTTTAGTAGTACTCTTTACAGGGAAATGCCTCTTTGTGTTTCCATCGGGCCTTGGTAGCTTGCTACTGCTCGGAACACATTGATTGACCGGCATGCATCCTTCTTTGCTGCTATGTCTGTCCCCTCGGGTAAATGTCACGCGGTGTAATGGAGTCCTTGTAGCTTGCTACGACTCGTCTACACACGCTGATGACCGACACCTGCTTTGCTGGGTTATGTATGCATGTCCCTGTGCGGATGTACCGCTTGGGTTTATAACTAGTCATGTCGACCCGGGTTCTTTGTCGTTTGAACGCTAGCAACATATTCATATACGTGAGCCAAAAGACGCAAACGGACCCGGCCAAGGTAAGGTGGCAGCCGTGGAGTTTATCGTGCGTGAGGCCGCAAAGTGATGTGATGTGTTACAGGCTAGGTTCTTATGACTCAGGATCGGGGTCCTGACAATATAATTCATGATCTTCTCATACTGGGCAAGTTTAATCTTGGGTTTGCATGTGATCTGCAAACCCCTAATATGAGGAGGAACTGGCATGAGCGCGCCCAGGTCGTAAAAGATAATAGCAACAAACAAAACCTCCTTCACGCTTTGTTGATGAAAATTCAGAAAACTTTGGTAGTGATAAACAAAGGAGACTAAGGGGATGTGATCGTCCCCACTTTGGGAGTCGTTCCTTAAAACTTATCTAGCATGAGAAGTATTGGGCTATCTACTAACATTCATTAACAATTTATGCACCTCTCAAAAGCCTGTTTTACAATCTTGTTGATTTCAAAATCTCTAAGAAAGCTCTAGCACGTGAGTTTTCCCTACTTCCCTCTATGAAGGGCCAATCTTTTACTTTTATGTTGAGTCAGTAAAACCTATTTCTTTCTATCCTGAAAAGAGCAGACACTTTATGTTGATAAAGATGCATGCATTCATATTGAGAGTTGAGAGTTGTCATATTACACTGTTGTTGATGTTATCATTAAGATAACTAAGTTGTTTGTTAAGGCTTAGCTAAAGCAAACATCTTCCTTTGTAACGCATTTTCACTTCTTGACTAATAACATGTTCTTTCAAAAAAGCTTCAATTGATCCCATCAAAATATAAGAGAAGAACAAGAGTTAAAAGTTACTAGTTGTTCTTTGACCAAGGACATGTTTGCCATGGTTTGATGAGTTTTCTTAGCTATACTTTTGATTGTAATTGATATTACTCTTTCATAAGGGCCTTATGAGTTGATATTTCTGTTGAGGATGGTTGAGTTTAGTAGATAAATTATCATGCTTCTTGTCCGTATTCTTATTTATCGACACTTCACCCTCTAAACTTGTGGACAGGTTTACCGAACCCAGTATTTGCTTGGGGACAAGCGAGGTCTAAGCTTGGGGGAGTTGATACATACAAAATGCATCACTATTTTGTATCATAATTTGTCTCTATTCATTGATATATTTCACATTATGATGATGTACTTATAGTTATTTGGCTTATTTTACACAGTTTACAACTTTCCGGTGCCGAAACAGCAGACGCAGGATTCAGCGGAGAAAATAACACGAAGAGTCGCAATATCAGAACATCTCCAATTGCGCTCAAAATTTGAGGGAAGAAGTTTTTGAACGGATCCCGAAGACAAGCCAAAGAAGAGCCGGAGGGGGGCCACAGGTCACCCAAGCGACCTAATGGCGCGGGCCCCCCTAGGCTGCGCCAGGAGGCCGCCTGGGTGGTGGGCCCGCCTCTGGTGCTCTCCTTTGGCCTATATGTTCCTTTTGACCTAAAAGTTACGAGGAGAGAAGAGTTTTCACGATTCCGCCGCCGCTCCACGGCGGAAACCTACAAAGAAGAAAACACCTTTCCGGCGGGCAATTCCACCGGGGAGAACTCCTCCCGGAAGGGGAGATCGTTCTCATCGTCATCACCATCGTCACAGGAATCATCGAGATCATCATCACCATCATCACCAACACCAGCACCATCTCCACCTTCATCCCATCTACTTCACCATTGCAATCGGAGTTGTACCTTGCACTATTCATCCCCTCTACTCTACCAGTGTTGATTACTCTTTTGTGGTGAATGCTATTGAGTTTTGTTTGAGAATTATTGTTATGACCATATTCTTAATCATATTTTCATCACCTCTGATCATGATCTCTTTTATATCTTGTGAGTAGTTCCATTAGTTCTTGAGGACTTGGGAAAATTCTAGATGCTAGTAGTCATATGATGTTGAAGTAATATGTGTTGATTGATATCTATGTTATGGTGTTATTCTTCTAGTGGTGTTATGTGAATGTCGACTACATAACACTTCGCCTTTTTGAAGACCAAGGGGAATGCATCGTGTATAAAGAATGCTTATGGTGGGTTGCCGGAGTGACAGAAACCTGAACCCCAGTTCGCATACTTTTGCATGAGGGGGTATTGGATCCTAAAGCTTATTGCTATGGTTAGACTTTGCCTTAATTTCTCCCTTGTATTTGCGGATGCTTGCAAGAGGTATTAATCACAAGAGTGTACTTGTCTTAGCCTAGACGGTGCACTAGTTAAGATCCACCCACATAACACTTATTAATACAAAACATAGTACTAGACAGAGTATGGCGAAAGCACTTGACTATCTCTCCCGTGTGTCCTCAGGAACGCCTTAGTCTTTATAAGTTTAGTCCCTCGGCTTATCCTTTGTGTTCAAAAGGATTGGGTCACTTGCTGCACCTCGACAACATTTACTTTCCTTGAATTTATGTCCTTGTTTCTATTACTAGAAAACCCATAAAAAGTTACCTTTCAATACTTGAAGTTATTCCTTGCTCAAGATCACTTGTCAATACCTTGTGCTCCTCATTGGGTTCGACACTCTTACTTATCGAAAAGCCTACGGTAGAGCCCCTACACTTGTGGGTCATCACCAATCTGTTCCCCGCCAATATCATTGTCTCGGCTTATGAAACCCAAAATCTTGAAGCCTTGACTTCGGGTCCCTTGTCCAAAAACAGACTCTCTTGGTCCCATCCTTGTAGGAAAAGAGGCCCTGAGCTCGGAACCGACCACAATGTCTGAACAATAGGGAACGGCCATTGCCGAACCGTCTTACCATATGGATGTCATGGAGGTCATCTCCAAGAATCTCGAAAGAATCGGTCAGGTCAACCTCTCGATTTTAGACGAGACGCTCGACCAAATCCAGTCGCCTCAAATCTCACTTACACAAACTCCGACCTGTTCGAAGATCGTCCCCGAGCTGGATTACGGGGACTTTTACGACCCACCCACCACCCACTTGATCACCACCGTCGAAGATCTAACCGACGCATAGCCTCCGAAGAGCTCGAGGATATGGACGGTAAGGCCTACTACCCCACCCCCATAAACACCGGGTGGTGGACTGCAACATCCACCTACGATGTTTACATGGTAGACATGCCTCACGATACATGCAACATCACACTCAAGCAAAATAGTGATAAGCACGTAGAAGAGCCCTCAAAACATCGAATGTCGCGTAAGCCCACCAAGGAAAATAAGGGAAGGGGCTCCGCACAAGCCATAGGGGAGAACGCGACCCCCGATGGGCACGGCAACCCCAAAGTTCCCGAGAACCAACCAGAGCAACCGGCCAATATCGATCTCAATGACCGCAACAATTTAGATGACGATGATGATTACCTCCCTCCCGTCGACGACCTAGATGACCTTGAAGCTAAAGTATTAGTAATTCCCGAAGACCATCAAGGCCGGGAGAAATTCCGGTAGCGGCTCATAGCCACCTCCCAAATCATAAAAGGAAAACAACAACAGCTCCAGGACAAACGGACACCATCAATAATAGGTGGACCAAAATCCTAGCGGCTGAAGAAGGATACAACACAGAGTGGCCGGACCAAAAGAAAACATACCCATGCTGACGACTACTCCCACAGTTTGATGATGAGGCCCCAGAACAAGTGTCCCCCTGACGCACTGCAACTTCTTGAGCTTGCGTCGGTTTTACCTTGAAGAGGAAAGGCTGATGCAGCAAAGTAGATAATTATTTCCCTCAGTTTGTTGAGAACCAAGGTATCAATCTAGTACGAGGAACCAGCAAGGCCCCAATCTTAGAACCTACACAAACAATCAAACACTTGCACCCAACGCTAAAAAGGGGTTGTCAATACCTTCACGGTTATTTGCAAGGATGAGATCTGACAAAGATAGATATAAAAGATTGCTAGAACTAAAATTAAAAAGAAAGTAAACAAATGGCAACAATATATTTTTGGTATTTTTTGTTTATAGATCTGAAAGTATGATATGGAAAATAGACCCCGGGGCAATAGGTTTCACTAGAGGCTTCTCTCATGAGTGAAAATAATATGGTGGGTGAACAAATTACTGTCGAGCAATTCATAGAAAAGCAAAAAATTATGAAGATATCCAAGGCAATGATTATGCATATAGGCATCACGTCCGTGTCAAGTAGACCGAAACGATTCTGCATCTACTAATATTACTCCACACATCGACCGACTCCTGTGTGCATCTAGAGTATTAAGTTCATGAAGAACAGAGTAACGCATTAAGTAAGATGAAATGATGTAGAGGGCTAAACTCAAGCAACATGATGAAAATCCCATCTTTTTATCCTTGATGGAAACAATACAATACGTGCCTCACTACCCCTACTTTGTCACTGGGTGAGGACACCGCAAGATTGAACCCAAAACTAAGCACTCCTCCCATTGCAAGAATTACCAATCTAGTTGGCCAAACCAAACCAATAACTTGAAGAGACTTTCTAAGATATGAAATCATGCATATAAGAATTCAGAGAAGATTCAAATAACATTCATGGATAATCTGAACATAAACCCACAATTCATCGGATCTCGACAAACACGCCGCAAAAGAGTATTACATCGGATAAATATCCATGAAGATCATGAAGAACATGGTATTGAAGAAAAAAGAGAGATAATAAGCCATCTAGCTACTACTGATGGACCCATAGGTGTGTGTGTTGGGGAACGTCGCATGGGAAACAAAAAATTTCCTACGCGCACGAAAACCTATCATGGTGATGTTCATCTAGGAGGGGGATTTCAGATCTACGTACCCTTGTAGATCGCACAGCAGAAGCGTTAATAAATGTGGTTGATGTAGTGGAATGTCCTCACGTCCCTCGATCCGCCCCGTGAACCATCCCACGAACCGTCCCGCGATCCGCTCCGATCTAGTGCCGAACGGACGGCACCTCCGAGTTCAGCACACGTACAGCTCGACGATGATCTCGCCCTTCTTGATCCAGCAAGAGAGACGGGGAGGTAGATGAGTTCTCCGGCAGAGTGACGGCGCTCCGGAGGTTGGTAGTGATCTAATCTCAGCAGGGCTCCGCCCGAGCTCCGCAGAAACGCGATCTAGAGGAAAAACTGTGGAGGTATGTGGTCGGGCTGCCAAGGAAAAGTTGTCTCAAATCAGCCCTACAACCTCCGTATATATAGGGGGGAGGGGAGGGGCCTTGCCTTGGGACTCAAGGAGCCCCAAGGGGTTCGGCCGATGGGGGGAAGGAGGAGTCCTCTTCCAATCCTAGTCCAACTAGGATTGGAAGGTGGAGTCCTTCCCTTCCTTCCCACTTCCCCTTTTTTCTCCTTTGATTTTCTATCTCCCTGCGCAGGGGCCTCTCTGGGCTTGCCCACCAGCCCACTAAGCGCTGGTGCGGCACCCCTAAGGCCTATGGGCTTCCCTGGGGTGGGCTGCCCCCCCCCCCCCCCCGATGAACACCCGGAACCCATTCGTCATTCCCGGTACATTCCCGGTAATTTTGAAAACCTTCCGGTAATCAAATGAGGTCATCCTATATATCAATCTTCGTCTCTGGACCATTCCGGATACCCTCGTGACGTCTGTGATGTCATCCGGGACTCCGAACAACATTCTTTAACCAACCATATAACTCAAATACGCATAAAACAACGTCGAACCTTAAGTGTGCAGACCCTGCGGGTTCGAGAACTATGTAGACATGACCCGAGGGACTCCTCGGTCAATATCCAATAGCGGGACCTGGATGCCCATATTGGATCCTACATATTCTACGAAGATCTTATCGTTTGAACCTCAGTGCCAAGGATTCAGATAATCCCGTATGTCATTCCCTTTGTCCTTCGGTATGTTACTTGCCCGAGATTCGATCGTCACTATCCGCATACCAATTTCAATCTCGTTTACCGGCAAGTCTCTTTTCTCGTTCCGTAATACAAGATCCCGCAACTTACACTAAGTCACATTGCTTGCAAGGCTTGTGTGTGATGTTGTATTACCGAATGGGCCTCGAGATACCTCTCCGTCACACGGAGTGACAAATCCCAGTCTTGATCCATACTAACTCAACGAACACCTTCGGAGATACCTGTAGAGCATCTTTATAGCCACCTAGTTACGTTGTGACATTTGATACACACAAAGTATTCCTCCGGTGTCAGTGAGTTATATGATCTCATGGTCATAGGAATAAATACTTGACACGCAGAAAATAGTAGCAACAAAATGACACGATCAACATGCTACGTCTATTAGTTTGGGTCTAGTCCATCACATGATTCTCCCAATGATGTGATCCAGTTATCAAGCAAGAACACCTTGTACATAGTCAAAAGACCCTGACTATCCTTGATCAACTGGCTAGCCAACTAGAGGCTTGCTAGGGACAGTGTTTTGTCTATGTATCCACACATGTATCTAAGTCTTCATTCAACACAATTATAGCATGGACAATAAACGATTATCTTGACATAGGAATTATAATAATAACTTATTTATTATTGCCTCTAGGGAATAATTCCAACAGTGTGGTGAGCTACTCACGCATCATCGGAGGGGCAATGGAGTTGATGTAGATGCCCTCCGTGATTGATTCCCTCTCCGCAGATTACCGGAAAAGGCTCCCAGATTGGATCTCACGGGAACATAGGCTCCCGGCGGCGGAAAATTATTTTTTTGGTCTCTCTCTCGTATTGCGGGAATGTTTGGGAATTTATAGGACGAAGATACAGGTTAAGAGGCCTGCAGGGGGTGCACAAGCCAGGGCGCCCCCTAGGGCGCACCATGTAGGCTTGTCGTCTCCCGACAGGTCCCCTGCCCCCTTCTCCAAGTCTACAGGTTTCTTCTGGACTAAGAAAAATCATTCCGGAGATATTCTGTTCAGACTCCATTTAATATTCCTTATCTGCAATACTCAAAAACATGGAAAAAAAATAGAAATTGGCACTATGCTCTAGGTTAATAGGTTAGTCCCAAAAATAATATAAAATAGCATATTAATGCATATAAAACATCCAAAACAAATAATATAATAGCATGGAACAATTAAAAACTATAGATGCGTTGGAGACGTATCAAGCATCCCCAAGCTTAATTTCTACTCTTCCTCGAGTAGGTAAATGATAAAAACTGAATTTTTTATGTGGAATGCTACCTAACATATTTATCCATGTAATATTCTTTATTGTGGCATGAATATTCAGATCCATCAGATTCAAAACAAAAGTCTAATATTGACATAAAAACAATAATACTTCAAGCATACTAACAAGGCAATTGTGTCCTTTTGAAACGACATGGCCTTAGAAAGTTATCCCTACAAAATCATATGGTCTGGCTATGATCAATCTTCCCCACATAAAGTATCTAAATCATGCACAACCCCGATGAAAGTCAAGAAATTGTTTCACACTTTTTATGTTCGCAAACCTTTTCAACTCTCACGCAATCCATGAGCGTGAGCCATGGATATAGCACTACAGGTGAAATAGAATATGGTGGAGGTTGCAAAAAAGAGAGGAAAAGATAGTCTCACATAAACTAGGCGTATCAACGGGATATGGAGATGCCCATCAATAGATATTAATGCGAGTGAGTAGGGATTGCCATGCAACAAATGCACTAGAGCTATAAGTGTATGAAAGCTCAAAAAAACTAAGTGGTTGTGCAAAAGATGAAATTCCACTACTTATATGAAAGTGAAAAAATAGGAGACTCTCTATGAAGAACATGGTGCTACTTTGAAGCATAAGTGTGGAAAAAGATAATAGCATTGTCCCTTCTCTCTTTCTCTCATTTTTTCTAGTTTTCTTCTTCTTCTTCTTTTTCTAGTGGGCATCTTTGGCCTCTTTTATTTTTTTATGGGCTTCGCTGGCCTCTTTTATTTTTTTGTAAAGTCTCGAGACTCATCCCAACTTGTGAGGGAATCATAGCTTCCATCATCCTTTTCTCACACGGGGCAATGCTCTAATAATGCAAATCATCACACTTTTATTTAGTTACAACTCAGTATCTAGAACAAAATGTGACTTATAAGCAATATGGATATGATAGTGCGTGTCATAAAAACAACAGGACGGTGGTGTTGCATGGCAATCTATCTCGAAATGGCTATGAAAATTCCATAATAGGTGGCTGTTTTGAGGAAAATATATGGTGGCTATTTTGAGGAAGGTGGGTTGAATGTGCCGGCAAAAGTTGCGCGGTACTAGGGAGGCTAGCAAAGGTGGAAGGGTGAGAGTGTGTATAATCCATGAACTCAACATTAGTCATAAAGAAATCACATACTTATTACAAAATACTATTAGTTACCAAATCAAAGTATTAGACGCATGCCCCTAGGGGAAGGCTTGGTAGGAGTTAACCATCACGCGATCCCGACCTCCACACAAAGGTTGACAATCATTATACAAACCATGCTACGACTTCATCACATAACGGTTCACCATACGTGCATGCTACGGGAATCACAAGATTTAACACAAGTATTTATTCCAATTCACAATTACTTACTAGCATGACTCTAATATTACCATCTTCATATCTCAAAACTATATGCAAGGAATCAAACTTATCATCATATTCAGTGCACTTATATGACAGTTTTATTACATCCCTCTAGGATGCCCATTATATTAGGACTAAATTCATAACCTAAACTAATTACCATGCTGTTTAAAAGACTCTCAAAATAATATAAGTGAGGTAGGAGAGTTTAATAATTTATATAAAATAAAACACCACCATGCTCTAAAAGATATAAGAGAAGCACTAGAGCAATATTGCCTAGCTCAAAAGATATAAGTGAAGCACATAGAGCATTCTATTAAGTTCACGATTCAGTGTGTCTCGCTCAAAAGATGTGTGCAGCAAGGAAGATTGTCGAAAACTAAAATTTCAAGACTCATATCATACAAGACGCTCCAAGAAAACATATATCATGTGGTGAATAAAAATATAGCCTCAAGTAAATTTACCGATGGATTGAAGACGAAAGAGGGGATGCCTTCCGGGGCATACCCAAGATTAGGCTCTTTGGTATCCTTGAATATGGCTTGGGGTGCCTTGGGAATCCCCAAACTTAGTCTCTTGAAACTCCTTATTCCATAGTCCATCAAATCCTTACCCAAAACTTGGAAACTTCACAACAAAAAACTCAACACAAAACTCATGAGATCTGTTAGTATAAGAAAAATAAATCACCACTTTAGGTACTGTTTTTAACTAGTTATTTATTTATATTGGTGTAATATTTACTGTATTCCAACTTATCCATGGTTCATACCCCCCCCCCCGATACAACCCATAGATTCAGCAAAATAAGCAAACAACACAAAGAAACAGAATCTGTCAAAACTAGAACAGTGTGTAGCAATCTGTAAACTTCAAATACTTTTGTAACTTCGGAAATTCTGAAAAATTAGGAAAATTAGGGAAATTTGTATATCAATCGTTTTTGAAAAATTTCAGATCAAAAGCACGTTCTAGTGAATTTACAAAATTCATGGACTAAGAGCAAAAGTTTTTATTTTTCAGCAAAATCAACTTGCAAACACCGTAGACCATCCCAAAGGTCTTACTTGGCTCAAACACTAACTAAAACAAGAAAACAAAATTATTAAAGAGGTAATAATGTGTTCAGCACTCAAAAATAGAAGAAAAAACAAAAGCATAAAAATAAAATTGTGTTGCCTCCCAACAAGCACAATTGTTTCACGCCCCTAGCTAGGCATAATGCAATAGATCTAGGTATTGTCATCTTTGGTATTGACAATTTTTGTGAGGGCCTTCTCAAATCCGGGGGACTCTTTCCTCTTCCCCGGGTTTGTAGGGGACAAAACCATCTTACTGTCCAAAATATCCAAACGCTTATTGCAAAGGGCAATCAAAGTGTTCAAATGGTTGAGGTTTCCACTAATATGTTTAAGGGGTTCGTGATATTGTTGTAACTCGACTAAGTGCTTATGTAAGTCACTCAATTTGTCGAGAATTTTAACTCCCTCTTCTGAGAAATTAAACCCCTTTTTGTGGAGGAACTTCCAAAATCCCCTCCAAAACTTCATAAGAAGTATTTGTATTTAATTTGATAAAATTCCCTTTGGAGGCGAAATCTAAGAGTTCTCTATGATGTAAAGCCAATCCAATGTAAAAATTTCTGAGAAAAACATTTGCATCTCCTTTTAGGTTGGAGATATGATAAGATTCCATTAGCCTATACCAGGCATCTTTCAAATTTTCCCTTTGTTTTTGTTTGAAGTATGAAACTTCAAAATCTGGTGACAAAGGGGAAGTGGTAATGCTAGTCATATAAACAAGTAAGAGATCAGAAAGGAGATAGGCAACCAAAAAAGGGCGAATAAAAAGGCAAATATTTTTGGTATTTTCTTAAAATCATTTTAGAAGTGGGGGAGTGGAAAACGAGAGGAATAAGGCAAATAAAGTAAATGCAAGAGATGAGTTTGTGATGGGTACTTGGTAGGCTTGATCTTGCTATGTATCCTCCCCGACAACGGCGCCAGAAATCCTTCTTGCTACTTCTTGAGCTTGGTTGGTTTCCCTTGAATAGGAAAGGGTGATGCAGCAAAGTATATAAGTATTTTCATCAGTTTGTTGAGAACCAAGGTATCAATCCAGTAGGGGAACTAGCAAGGCCCCAATCTTAGCACCTACACAAACAATGAAACACTTGAACCCAACGCTAAAAAGGGGTTGTCAATCCCTTCACAGTTATTTGCGCGGATGAGATCTGATAGAGATAGGTATAAAAGATTGCTAGAACTAAAAGTAAAAGAAACGTAAATAGATGGCCGCAATATATTTTTGGTATTTTTGGTTTATAGATCTGAAAGTATAATATGGAAAATAGACCCCGGGGCCATAGGTTTCACTAGAGGCTTCTCTCGTGAAGGAAAATAATACGGTGGGTGAACAAATTAATGTCGAGCAATTCTTAGAAAAGCGAATAATTATGAAGATATCCAAGGCAATGCATATATGCATCATGTCTGTGCCAAGTAGACCGAAACGATTCTGCATCTACTACTATTACTCCACACATCGACCGACTCGTGCTTGCATCTAGAGTATTAAGTTCATGAAGAACAAAGTAACGCATTAAGATGACATGATGTAGAGGGATAAACTCAAGCAATATGATGAAACCCCATCTTTCTATCCTCGATGGCAACAATACAATACGTGCCTTGCTACCCCCACTTTGCCACTGGGTGACGACACCGCAAGATTGAACCCAAAACTAAGCAATTCTCCCATTGCAAGAATTATCAATCTAGTTGGCCAAACCAAACCAATAACTCGAAGAGACTTGCTAAGATATGAAGTCATGCATATAAGAATTCAGGGAAGATTCAAATAATATTCATAGATAATCTAAACATAAACCCACAATTCATCGGATATCGACAAATACACCGCAAAAGAGTATTACGTCGGAGATATCTCCATAAAGATCATGAAGAACATGGTATTGGAGAACAAAGAGAGAGAAGAAGCCATCTAGATACTAGCTATGGACCCGTAGGTCTGTGGTTAATTACTCATGCATCATCGGAGGGGCAATGGATTTGACGTAGATGCCCTCCGTGATCGATTCCCTCTCCGGCAGATTACCGGAAAAGGTTCCCAGATTGGATCTTACGGGAACACAGGCTCCCGGCGGCTGAAAAGGTATTTTTTTGGCTCTCCCTGGTATTGGGGGAATATTTGGGAATTTATAGGACAAAGATTAGTGTTAGGAGGCTTGCAGGGGGGCCACAAGCTAGGGGCGCCCCCGCTCCCCCAGGGCGCGCCCTGCACGCTTGTCATCTCCCAGCAGGTCTCATGCCCCTTCTCCAAGTGTGGCACGTTTCTTCTGGTCCAAGAAAAGTCATTCCGGAGATTTTATTCCGTTTGGACTCCATTTAATATTCCTTATCTGCAATACTCAAAAACATGGAAAAAAACATAAACTGGCACTAGGCTCTAGGTTAATAGGTTAGTCCTAAAAATAATATAAAATAGCATATTAATGCATATAGAACATCCAAAAGAGATAATATAATAGCATGGAACAATCAAAAATTATAGATACGTTGGAGACGTATCACGCATCGACTATAACCAGCGTGACCGCCCACCCCGAGGGCGCGATAGAACGACCGGAGAGAACGAGTACAGAACCGAACCTCCGTGCCATAAAGGCAAATAGCATATGCACCCTGGGAACACACCTGACTCACGATATGTCAAATCAGATCGTAACAGGTTCATCAAGCGATCCAGGAGGTACTCTCCCACTCGATGGGATGACGAACCACCTCGGGTCGCCTACAAGAGCAGAGGCTGGGACTACCTGACTCAATCCGGAGCCGATCTCGAGCACACCATAGCCAGGATCATAGGCGCCGCTCACCCATTGTGTTTCACAAATGAGGTCATACAACACCAGTTCCCGGAAGAGTTTAAACCCGTAAACATTGAACAATATGAGAGGACAATAGACCCTGTCATGTGGATATAAGATTTCCTTCTCCACATTCATATGGCCAGAGGAGAAGATCTCCATGCCATACAATACTTAACGCTAAAACTCAAAGGACCAGCACGACATTGGATAAATAGCCTACCTAAAGATTTCCTTGGAAGCTGGGAAGACCTCGAGGAGGATTTCTTATCTAACTTTTAGGGAACGTATGTTCGGCCACCGGGGTCATCCGACCTAAGCAACATCGTTCAAAAGGTGGGAGAATCAGCTAGAGAATTCTGGAACCAGTTCCTCGCCAACAAGAATTAAATCGTACACTGTCCGGATGCCGAAGCAATAGCCTCTTTTCGACATAACATTCGGGACGAATGGCTTGCCAGACAACTCGGCCAGGATAGGCCAAGAACAATGTATGTCCTTACTTACCTCATGTCCCACTTTTGCGCGGGTGAAGATAATTGGCTAGCTCGGCGCAGCCATAATGTGGACGACCCCAGAACCTTTGTAGTTCAGGAAGGAAATGGCAAGCCAAGAAAAAACAAGAACAAACACCGCCATCATAATGGTGATGCCAACGACACAACAGTAAATGCTGGATTCCGTAGTACAAAGCCTGGAGAACGGAAGATGGACCAACTCCATGGGATAAAATCATGGAACGACCATGCCAGATTCATGGCACCCAATACAAGCCCGTCGCCCACACCAATCATAATTGTTGGGTGTTCAAACAGGCTCGCAAGCTTGCCACCGATGAACAAAACAAGGGCCCATGAAGTGAAGACGACGAGGAGCCTGATATGTCTCCAACGTATCTACAATTTTTTATTGTTCCATGTTGTTATATTATCATTCTTGGATGTTTTACAATCACTTTATAGTCATTTTCTAATTTTTGGTACTAACCTATTGACATAGTGCCTAGTGCTAGTTGTTGTTTTCTGCATGTTTTTTACATCACATGAAATCAATACCAAACGGAGTCCAAACGCAGTGAAACTTTTTGTGGATTTTTTTGGGCCAGAAGACATCCAGTGGGCTAATAATGCACCTTAGGGGAGCTCTAATGGGAGTACAACCCACCAGGGCGCGCCTGGGGGCACAGGCGCACCCCGGTGGGTTGTGCCCTCCTCGTTGGCATCTTGCACCGCCTCTTTGCTCTATAAATACCCCAATATTCTGGAGACCCTAAGAGGGGGACAAAAATCAATTCCATTCGCCACAGATTCCACAAACACCAGATCCAATCTAGACACCATCACGAATGGGTTCATCATGTCCATTTGTGCCTCTCCGATGATGCGTGAGTAGTTCTTTGTAGACCTACGGGTATGTAGTTAGTAGCTAGATGGCTTCTCTCTCTCTCTCTCTCTCTCTCTCTTGATTATCAATACAATGGTCTCTTGGATATCCATATGATGTAAGTCTTTTTGCGGTGTGTTTGTTGGAATCCGATGAACTTTGAGTTTATGATCAGATCTATGTTTTTATCCATGAAAGTTATTTGATCCTTCTTTGGTCTATTATATGCGTGATTGATTGTAGCCTCGTATTTCTTCTCCGATACTTGGGTTTTGTTTGGCCAACTTGATCTATTTATCTTGCAATGGGAAGAGGTGCTTTGTGATGGGTTCGATCTTACGGTGCTTGATCCCAGTGACAAAAAGGGAAACGACACGTATGTATCGTTGCTATTAAGGATAACAAGATGGGGTCTATTTGTACATAAATAGATCTTGTCTACATCATGTCATCATTCTTATTGCATTACTCCATTTTTCCAAGAACTTAATACACTAGATGCATGTTGGTCGATGTGTGGAGTAATAGAGGTAGATGCAGGAAGGAGTCGGTCTACTAATCTCGGATGTGATGCCTATATAATGATCATTGCGTGGATAACATCATGATTATTTGAAGTTCTATCAATTTCCCAATAGTAATTGTTTTCCCACCGTTTGCTATTTTTCTCGAGAGACGCCACTAGTGAAACCTACGGCCCCCGGGTCTCTTTTCATCAGATTTGCCTTTGCGATCTATTTTCCTCTGCTTTTATTTTCAGATGTATTAAACCAAAAATACAAAAATACCTTGCTGCAATTTATTTGTTCCACGATCTATTTATCCTATCTACCACTTTTACCTCACGTTATTGGCCTATCTTGAGGCGCCATACCCGAAGGGGATTGACAACCCCTTTAACACGTCGGGTTGCGAGTATTTGTTATTTGTGTGCAGGTGTTCTTTACGTGGTGTGAGGAGGTTCTCCTACTGGTTCAATAACCTTGGTATCATCACTGAGGGAAATACCTACCGTCGCTATACTGCATCATCTCTTCCTCTTTGGGGAAATACCGACGTAGTTCTAGCAA